>NC_092720.1:111107529-111435736 GCF_047496885.1 Scyliorhinus torazame | reverse complement strand
TATTGCAGATATAGGAAAAAGAAAATAGCTCAAACTCGATACCCAAAATCCCTACCAGTTGACAGTGCCTAGATCTTTGAGAAAGGAGATAAATGGTTGCCATTTCAGGTACAATCTCTCAACAGAATCCCTGATGGTAAATTTAATTTCTCCAAATGCAAAAAGGACAATAAGTCCCCGAAGCAGCCAGAGGCACGAAGTGGAGTGGGCCTCCAACCGAGCAGCATCCGCTTCCAGGCTATCAATGAGGCAAAGGCGATAATGTCCACCACTACCCCGGAGTGAATTGCCAGAGGGTCCGAAATCCCAAATATGGCCACCAACGGACATGGTTGTAATTCTAATCAGAGAATATTAGGCATTTGTGTTAGAAAAGGAAGTCCACAAGTTGGTGAGTCTGGGGCAGGACCAAATGATATGCGTGTGATCTGTGGGGCAATCGAACAGCAGTCACATCTGTTCTCAACATTTGAGTAAAACCCATTCATCCTTGCCTTGGTCAAGTGTACTCGGAACTGAATTAGGCTTAACTGGGCACATGAAGACATGGAGTTAACCCTGCATAGGGCCTCTCGCCAAGCCTTGCTTTTGAGTGCCGGGCCCAGTTCACTCTCCGATTTCACCCTCACCCCGTTCAATGGGGTGGGATCAGATGAGAGAATGTGGCCTTGTAGGACTGAGATAGATCCCCCTGTCCTGCTGAGGAAAAGGACAGAATCCTCTCCAGTAAGGTGGAGCCAGAGGAAAGGGAGGGAAGGCCTTGCGAGTAAAATCGCAAGCTTGAAAGTCGTGGAAAATACTCGAGTTGATTGCTGAAATTTGTATGCCACTTCTCTGAAGCTGACAAGCCCCACCTCCATGGGGTTACCAAAGTGTTGGAGTTCCTTCAGTTTCCATAAGTTAAATGTTGAGTCCAGCCCTGAAGGTAAGAAAAGGTGGTTGTTACAGATAGGGGCGGTGAAGACGAGGATAGGAATTTAAAATGTTGGCGGAACTGTTTCCAGATTCTAAGAGAGGAAGCGCACCCTACTTGAAGACATGAAGAGGCCTTGAATCTTGCAAGAGGCCTCTAAAATGAAGTCCACCAGTCTCTGTTCTAATCTCTTCAGCTTTAGCACATGTGCGCTGTAAGAAATAATTCCCCCCCCCCCCCCCCCCCCCCCCCCCCCCCGAGGACGGCCTTAAGAGCCTCCCACAGCGTGGAAGGGGAGATGGAGTCGGACCTATTTAATTTAATGTAGCCATCAATAGCGCTCAAATTTTTTAGCGGCCAACAAGTAGCATCCAACCTCCAGGGTGGTCATTTGGTGGGGCCGGACTCCAGCAACAGATCAACAAAGTGTGTGGCATGGTCAGTGATTACAATTGCTGAGTACTCGGTCCCAATTACTGATGAGAGGAGAGCCTCGGGCAAATCAAATTAGGAACAACACTGTATATGAGGAATTCCTGGAGTGTATACAGGATGATTTTCTGGACCAATACGTTCAGAAACCAAGAGGAGAACAGACCATCCTTGCCTGGGTACTGTGTAATGAGAAATCTAGTTGTGCAAAGTCCCTTGGGGATGGACAACCATAATATGATAGAATTCATCATCAAGATGGAGAGTGGCGTCGTTGATTCGGAGACTAGGGTCCTGAATCAAAATAAAAGAAACTACGATGGTATGAGGCGCGAGTTTGATACGATAGACTGGGGATCATTATTTAAAAGAATGACAGCGAATAGGCAATGGCAAACATTCAAAGCGCACAAGGGTGACCTGCAGCAATTATTCGTTCCCCTCTGGCGCAAAAATAAAACAAGAAAGGTGGCCAAATCATGGCTTCCAAGAGAAATTAGAGATAGTAATAGAACCAAAGAAGAGGCATACAAATTGAACAGAAAAAAAGAGCAGGCCTGGAAGCAGTTTAGAATTGAGCAAAGAAGGACAAAGAATTGATTAAGAAGAGGAAAATAGTGTATGAGAGTAAGGTTGAGGGAACATAAAACTAACTGTAAAATCTTCTATAGGTATGTGAAGAGAAAAAGATTGGTGAAGACAGTTGTAGTTCCCTTACAGTCAGAAACAGGGGAATGTATAATGGGGAGAAAAGAAATGGCTGACCAACTAAACACATGCTTTGGTTCTGCCTTCACAAAGGAGAACACAAATAATGTACCTGAAAAGTTGGGGAACACAGGGTTTAGTGAGAGGGAAACTGAAGGAAATCAATAGGGAAATGGTGTTGGGGCAATCGATGGGATTGAAGGTCGATAAATCCCCAGGGCCTGATAATGTACTTTCCAGAATACGAGAAGTGGCCCTAGAAATAATGGATGCATTGGTGGTCATCTGCCAAGATTCTATAGACCCTGGAACAGTTCCTTCAAATTAGAGGGTAGCTAATGTAACCCTACTATTTAAAAAGGGAGGTAGAGCGAAAACAGGGAAGCATAGACCAGTAAGTCTGATGTCGGTAGTAGGAAAAATGCTTGAGTCCATTATAAAAGATTTAATAGCAGAGCACTTGGAAAACAGTGGCAGAGTTGGCATGGATTTATGAAGGGGAAATCATGCTTGACAAAGCTACTGGAATTCTTTGAAGATGCAACTAGTAAAGTTGACGAGGAGGAGCTAGCGGATGTGATGAGAGCAGCAAAGATTTTCCAGATAGATTCCTGGGATGGCAGGACTTGCGTATGGGGAGAGACTGAGTTGATTGATATTATATTCCTGGAGTTTAGAAGAATGAGGGGGGGAATGTCACCGAAACCTATAAAATTCTAACAGGGCAAGACGGAGTAGGTTCAGGAAGGATTGTCCCGATGGCAGGGCAGTCCAGAACCTGGGGCCGCATTCCCAACTACTATCCCATCCCCGAAGATCTGAGCACTAGGAGGTAGGGGCCTATTTCAATTTGCATGGTGACAGTGAATTTTCATTCATTGTGTGCTGTAGAAGTAACTTCTTTTAAACAGGCTACACATATAGGACTGGTATAACACAGGTTTGCAGCCACGATTTTTCACACAGGGAGTTAATGATGTCTGTGAAGTTGCTGAGAAAAATGTTGAGTGGGAGCTAGCCACTTTCCCACAGGGAAGGTGGAGAGAAATGCTTTGTTGTTTTCAGCAGATATTTATTATGTCACAGGGCTTGAAGAATAACAGAAGCAAAAACAAAAAGCTATATTCGCCAAATAAAGAATCCCACTTTATTCCCATTGCTGCATCTGAGATATTGGGAAAATAAAACAGTAGCACATTGTAATCAGCAGCTTCAGGCATTTACTGATCTGTCTGACTTATTTCAGTCACCAATATTAATTGGTGGGGGTGGCATGATGACGAAGTGTTAGCACTGTTGCCTCGTGGTGCCAAGGACCCGGGTTTGATCCTGGCTCCAGGTCATTTTCCATGTGGAGTTTGCATGAGTCTCACCCCCACAACCCAAAGATGTGCATAGGTGAATTGGCCACACTAAATTGTCTCTTATTTGGAAAAAAAAAAGAATTAGGTCCTCTAAATCTTTTTAAAAATCAATATTAATTGGCTATGACAAACCTGTTGGGCGAAAAACACCAAATTTGGCAATTTTCCTTTTCTACTTTGGTCTTTGGCCCTTGACGGCGAATATTGTAAATCCCTGAACAACAAATGTCTTGTGGAATTAGGTTATTTGAAATGCTGACAGAATTGCATTTGCAATTTCTAGGAGGCATTACAAGGAAGGCTTTTCAACGCATTTCTTTAGGGCAAATTTAATTACCCAGCATGGAGTGACATCATGATATTAGTACAGAGATCCCGGCTGAAACCGGAATCTCAGTTATGAGCCAAGTCTGGAGTTCATTAACTGAAATTCTTGCATGTGACGGACGATGCTTTCCTGAGCTGAAACCACAAGTCCTTGCAAAACCACCGTTTAATTATGTGTCCAGTGTATGTCAGAATGAAGGAAGCATCTAAATTCTTAATTCCGAGTTGTTCAGTGTGTGTTTTAAGACAACAATTGGATGCATTTGTTCGATGCTTTATAGTTACAGCTCGTGGACCCATGACGACAACTAGATCCTACAAATGTGACTCTGGTGTGGCAATTATGGTGGCTTTATTGAGACATGGAGTGCACTGCTAAAGTGTTGTCTGTCTGTTTCTGTCCAAACTATCAGCCATTGTAACAAACATTGCTTCACCATGGATGAAAATGAGACCATAAATACTGAGCTTTTCTATTATTGCACTAATATTCAAACAAAGGCAGAATTAAAGATCTTGGGAGGGATTATTCGGCCACACACACCCCCGCCCACCGACAGGAAATTCCTGCCCGAGGTCAACGGACCTATACATGGGCCCCGTCCCGTCCATGGCAACCTTGCAGCAGGCACGGCGGAATAATCCTGCCCCTTCTATTTGGTTTGGTATTGTGAGTAAGGGAGAAGAGAAAGATTAGACATAATTACTGCATCTAATCGCGATCCAGGGATTTCCCCCTCCACCCTCCCCCACTTGAAAGAATGCTTGTGTGGACATTAGGTGAGGATCCTGGGTTTGACTCCTATTTGAGCAGACTTATTATCTGTTATAACCCCAGTGGAAGTCACGGGATAGGAGCCATCAGGTTTCCCTTGCCCTCCGGGGTGGTGCTTCCCCTTAACAGGCGTTGCCCCTCTAGTATAAAAATCCCGGCTTGGGTGCAGGTCAGGAAAGGAGACCCTCCAGAGATTGGTGGTTGTGATTTAATTGTAAGTAATAATAAACCTTTCTGTGCTCTAACCAACGGCTTATGCGTGGCTACTTGCCTCTGATCTAACACTGGTGATGTGGATTCCGTGAAGCTGTCATCGACACCGGTTGCTACGTGCCCGGTCTACCTGATCTGGGCCCCACTGGAAGCCATCAACATGTCCATATCGGGACGTTGGAGCCATTCAATGCAGGTACGGATGACTGGGGACAGTACATAAAGAACGCGATTATTGTTATTGAGCGCCAAACTGTAGCCTTGCTCACAGTTTGTGGGGGCCCACGTACAGCATTATTAAAAAGTCTAATCCACCCGGACCCTTCACACATCTGCTCATTTGCTTCCTGGTTGGGGAACATTTTGACCCGAAGCCACCACTGATAGTACGCAGGTTCCAGTTCCACACGGCCACCCAGGCCCAAGGAGAAGGTATTAGCGAATTTCTGGCTCGCCTCAGGAAACTAGCTGAGACCTGTAAGTTCCGCCCAACCCTGGGCGTGACAGGCTAGTACGTGGGATCCGCGATGCAGCCACGCAAAAAAAACTACTCGCTCATTTAGACCTCCAAAGAACTGTGGAAATTGTGGTATTCAGGAAAAGCGCCGACCAGGGAGTCCAAGAAATCCAGGGAATGGCAGTGCTCAGTTTAAGGCACCAAAATAGGCCCTATGCACAGCCCGCTAGGACCGAAGAACCCATTCCTCTCAGCATTGAGACACCTACAGGCAAGGGCCGAGAGGTCGAATAAGCCTCTGACCGAGAGGACCGGGACTGGGAGTATAATTACCGGCCTGCAACAGGACGCAGGGATCCGGGGCACAGAAGGCCTCATGAGGAGCCACCTATCCACCCGTGACAGGACCCACTGCGTGGAGGACGATGACGACCACAACCGACAAAAACATTGTGTAGCGGCACCAAAATACCACCCATCCAAATCTCACTCCAGGTGAATGGCCACACAGCCCACATGGAACTCGATACGGGGACTGCCACGCCTGTCATTTGTCCGGATTCATCCGCTGACTCTCCAGGACACCAACAGAGGTTAGTGGCCTACTCGGGGGAGCATTTCAAGATTGCGGGCATGAACGCCGCCCCCATTGAATATGGCAGCCAGTCAGCAAATTTACCACAGGTCGTTGTACATGGGAGTGGCCCGAACCTGTTGGGGCGCGACTGGCTCCAGCACCTTGGTTTCAACTGGCAATGGGTTTGCCAAATGCACCCACATGGCCCTGAAGGCATATTGGCCAGATTTCCGACCGTATTCCAGGAAGGTTTGGGTGCCAGTGGGGGGGTGGGGGGCCGAAGCCCGAATAAGCGTGGACCCCACACCCCAGCCATGCTTATGCCCCGTTTCATATGACTTGCATCCCGAGGTAGATGAAGAGTTGGACTTGAAGAACTTGGCGATTATAAGACCAGTGCAATTTTCCACTGGGTGGTGCCAGTTGTACCGGCAATGAAGCCCGACGGGTCAGTGTGTCTCTGCGGGGATTATAAAATGACATTAAACTGGGTATAATGCTTAGAACGTTATTGAGATGCCAGGATCGAGGATCTGTATTACAAGTTCAGTGGTGGATGTACATTCACCAAGCTAGATATGAGCCATGCATATCTCCAGCTGTTCCTGGCCCCCGAGTCATAAGATTCGACACAATCAACATGCACCGCAGACTCTACCCGGCTCCCATTCGTGGTCTCCTCGGCGTGCGCAATATTTCAGACGAACATGGCGAACAAATTGCGGGCTTAACGCCTGTTGAGGCCTACTTAGACGACGTATTGATAACTGGTTCATCCGACCTCCGCAACTTGGCAGAAGGCCGCTTTGAAGAGGCTGGCGTCAATCACTGCCGAGAGAAGTGCATCTTCCACGCAGCCGAGGAGGTGTACCTCGGGTAAGTGTGGATCGCCATGTTCTGCACCCCATGGAGAAGAAGGTACAGCCCATCCCCAATCCCCGGTGCCAGCGGGGCCAACGGAAGTTTGGGCTCTTCTGGGGCTGGTCAATTGTTATGGAAACTTACTCCCGGGATTAGTCACGACATTGGCTCCCCTCCATAAACTACTAAAGAAAGAACTCTGGCGTGGGGTGCCATGCAAAAAAGGAGGGTTTGGCAGAGTAAACCAGCAGCTTCCTTCTTCCAAACTGCTTACTCATTTTGACCCTTCTAGGCCTCTCTGACTGACCTGCGAAGCATCCCCTTATGGCGTCGGGGCCTTGCTAACCCGCGTAATGGAAGATGGTTCCGAGCGACCTATCGTATTTACGTCAAGGGCATTGGCCAGCGTGGAGAAACAGTACATGCAGGTGGAGAAAAAAGGACTGGCTGTGGTATTCGGTGTAAAAGAAATCAACCAGTACACCTATTGACACCACTTCACCGTCCTGACGGACCATAAGCCACTTCTGGGGATCTTCAAGGAGGACCATGCGATTCCTCCCATTGTCTCCGTCTGTGTCCAGCGCTGGGTGCTATTACTGGCTGCATATGACTACGTATTGGAACACCTCTCCGGGGCCCACATACCCCAGGTGGCCACTTTGAGCCGCCTACCACTGCCCACTAAGCCACCTATTCCCGCCACGGCCGATGAGGTAATAGCTGCCCTCCATTTCATGGACTCATTACCGGTCATGGTATCTCACATCCGTGGCCAGTCCCAGACCAACCCACAGCTCTCCCGCATCAGGCACATTGTGAGGTACGGGGCCCAGTACTGGGCTCAGCCTGAGGACCTGAAGGATTGCACGGGGAAGATGGAATAACTGAGCATCGAAGACGGTGTACTCTTATGGCACACCCATGTGGGGTTCCCAGAGGGTGGACGGCAGCGCTCTTACATAATGAACACCTGGGAGTGCCTAAAATGAAGATGCTCGCCCGGAGCTACATCTGGTGGCCCGGCATCAACGCGGACTGTGAACGAGTAGCCCAGCGATGCCCCCAATGTCGGGTGCACCAAAGATTACACCGGGCTGCCCCACGCCACCACTGGAAGCGGCCCAGAAGGCCTTGAGCCCGGGTTCATATTCAGGGGCAATGTTCCTCCTCCTAGTAGACGCTCACTCTAAGTTGTGCCGATACACCCAGGCCACCGTGGAAAAACTAAACCAGATTTTCTGTACACACGGAATCTCTGAGGCACTGGTGTCCAATAACGGCACGGAATTCACAAGCACGCCGTTCGCCTCCACCAACGGAATTCGACACAGGAGAACTGCTCCTTACCACCCGGCTTCGATCGGACTGAGCGAAAGAGGTGTCCAAACATTTAAGCAGGGCATGAAGAAGCTGATGGCTAGATCCTGGGACGCTCTCCTGCCGTATTTTCTATTCTTCTATCGCAAGACACCGCATACTATGGGAGGCGCAGCAGCGGAACTCATGATGGGCCCTCACCTTCGCACCCGCCTGAGCTTGGTCATCCCCGATCTAGATGGGAGGGTCCGACAGAACCAGTACCAGTCTGAGATCAATGCCGGTCTTCGTCCGCAGGCCCGCTCATGCCCCCACCCCCCGGCGACGCCGTGCACGTCCAAAACTTCGGCGATTAGGCCGTTTGGGTCCCAGGTGTCAGCGGGATACCAGGCCAGTATCCTACATGGTCAAGGCACAAGGCCGGAAATTCAATCACCATGTAGATCATCTTTGAGGCGTGCACTGCTCATCCCTGCTGAACAGCCCGCCCTCCCTGCGGTCCCAGCTCCACCAGGCTCGCCACTGGCCCGACCTCCACTGCCATCACCACCGGCTCTGGTCCCGGTTGGGGTCGCAGTCAAAAGCCTCCCAACTGAGGATGCGGAGATGTTGGACGAGGATCCACTCAGCATTGATTCGGAGACCGAAATGGACGTGCTGCCCCTGCCCGAGGCACCAGCACCGGCTGCCATGCCAACAACAACTGCCTGAGCGTGGCACAGTGGTTAGCACTGCTGCCTCACAGCTCCAATTCTGCCCTTGGGTGACTGTGTGGAGTTTGCACTTTCTCCCTGTGTCTGCGTGAGTTTCCTCCGGGTGCCCCCGTTTCCACCAACAGTCCAAATATGTGCAGGTTCGGTGGATTGGCCGTGCTAAATTGCCCCTTAGTGTCTAAAAGATTGGTGGGGTTACTGGGTTATGGGGATAGGGTGGAGACGTGGGCTTCAGTTGGGTGCTCTTTCCAAGGGCCAGTACAGACTTGATGCATCGAATGGCCTCCTTCTGCACTGCAGGGATTCTATGAATCTCGTCTATGATTACACCTCGTTGATCGTCACGCAAGCCCCGTTCTCCAGTCCAGTACACCCCCCTCCCTGCGAGCCGACACAGACCACTCAGGTCAAGGAAGGAGACCCTCTGGGAAGTAGTGGTAATTTGATTGTATGTAATAATACACCTCTTTGTGTTCTAACCTGCTGCTTACCTCGGATCCTAACATCATCACTCAAGCAAGGATTTTATATCTGGGTCGAAAGCAGGGAAAGGTGTTGGACTGCAATAATTGCTTGGGTGTTGATGTTGGAGGCGTGGTCAAATTTAATGCCCGGGTCTCATTAACCTTCCACTAGCCAGCTGCCTGTACAGAATGGGCGTAAATAATCGGTTGACCGACAGCCATTCTGCAAAGATCAGGCATCATCGATACTGACCAATGGCACTCCGGTAAGGAGGGGGAGGGGATTTGGTGGAATGGGATGTGGGAGGTTGTGGGGATGTGGAAGGTGGTGGAGAGGGTCCAATAGGGAGCTTGAGGAAGCGGAGGTCCAAATGTCCTTCTTTGCACTTGGAGGGTCAGCCTCCTCAGCACTCTGGAAAGAAAATATTACAAAATGATATGGAAAAATAAATGGAATAATGGAATGTCAATCTCAGGACACCAGTAAAAATCCAAGATATCTTCAGAATCTCTCATTATAAAAACCAAATTCAGTTATCAAATACCCATGACCCTGATAATTGCTTCAGAGTCATGAACTGATAGTCTGCAAAACATACTTTACAGAAGTTTAATATAATAAAATGCATTTTTTAACTAGTTCGCAATGATCGCTTAACATGAAAAAAGGTTAAAAGTTTTAAATTTTTTTGATGTAAATGCAGTCTCCAAGGAGATATTGTTTGCTGGCACTAGATGCTGCATGTTTCATACAATCGCGACCTCAACTAGATGGATATTTTCACTCATCACTGGCTCAGCAAGATTTCTAAAGATCCCCAACAAACAAGTCAGTTCTCAAACTCTCTGTTGAAACATGAAGGCTCTGGCTGAGCGATCACTTTGGAAGAAGACCTCCCGCAAAGCCCCTTCTCCAGGACATTTCTCCACACACCCTGAAGGGTTGGTGATATCCCTAGTTGGCCCCTAGCCACCCAGCTGTGCGTCATTCAGCGGGACCTATGGAACTACAACCAGCAAAGCTGGCTGCATCTTGGAATGGAATAATTTGATAGAGTTGGCAGAGGATAACATAGGTCACTGTGTTCTCAGAGGCAGGTCTTGCATACTGGATCTATTATTGCTGAAAAAAGAATTTTCTGCCTCGGGGTTTCTTTGTTTTTAATACTTTTATTAATGACAAAAGGTCCTATTACAAGTCATCCTTATTACAGTACCTGGGTTCCCAGAGATTCCAAATGGTATAACTAATGTGACTGCCACAATTTGGCATGGGCTTTAGTAGGACCTTAAGGGAAGGGTGTAGTAAATCAGTAAGTGTGACATTTTCACCACAGCCAATGATGATTTGGTTAAAAAGATATTGCAACAGTTGTGTGACTTGAATCAGATGATGGTTATTTTAACAAAGCAATTGGAAACATTGCTTTTCTCTGCAATGCACCTGGACATTTGCTCAATTCATTACATATCCAAATATAATGGTAACTTGCCTATAATTTCGATCAGGCGCGGCATGGGAGTGTAGAGGTTGGGGTACACTGCACGCACCTTTTCATAAGGCCTGAAATGGCATTTTAAATTTGTGCTGAGACCTAATTAAATATTATTCAAGTGTGCAACTAGCACTACAATTAGCTATTTTGTTGAGGAAGTGATGCACAATCAATTACTCGTGAGACAAGGAGAGTCATACTAATCGGCTTTAATCAGCTAGAACTGTACCCAGCAGCTTCGATACAGAAAGTGAAGGCTGCTGGGATGGCATTGGTTTTTATACCCCGCCTCTCAGGGCGGAGCTATGTGCGTTAGCCAATGGTAGACTCCTAGGTCTAGCCAATGGGCATCCACCTCTCCGGTACTGCAATACCTGGTATTACCACATTCACCCCCTGTTAAAAAAAGGACCCAGCGGGGTGATGGCCAGTGTTACTATCGCCTTTTGCATGGTAGGACCAGGTATTGCAGGTACCGTGATGTCGAGGGTAACAGAGAAAGTTTTTATTGTTTTATGGTGCAGCAATCAGACAATCGGGTGGCCTGGTGGTCCTTCTGGAGCGCCTGGGCTTCAGCGATGATCCTGGTGTAGGCCCCGACGGTTGTGGCTCCAGGAACGTGGTGTCTTCCTCCCTGGCAGCTTCGTCACCCCTAGGCGGCGCTGTTGGGGCGAAAAGCGGGCAGGGGCGCCTATAGGGGGCGCCGGTGCCTGTTCAGCGCTGAGTAGGGGCGGCGGCAGTACTGACCCTCCGGTCAGGTGCTGCTGGGAGGGTGGGGGTGGGGGCAATGGTGCGGGTGCGCGTGGGGCTCTGGCGGGCGCCAGGTCCCGAAGGGAGACCGTGTCTTGCCGGCCGTCGGGGAACGCTACGTAGGCATACTGGGGGTTGCCATGCAGCAGGTGGACCCTCTCCACCAACGGGTCCGACTTGTGCGCCCTCACATGTTTCCGCATCAGGACGGGTCCGGGTGTCGCCAGCCAGGTTGGGAGCGAGGTCCCGGAGGAGGACTTCCTGGGGAAGACAAGGAGACGTTCGTGAGGTGTCTGGTTTATGGTAGTACCAAGCAGCGACCGAATGGAGTGAAGGGCCACTGGGAGGACTTCTTGCCATCGGGAGACTGGGAGATTCCTGGACCGAAGGGCCAGCAGGACGGTCTTCCAGATCATTCCATTCTCCCTTTCTACCTGCCCCTTTCCTCGGGGGTTGTAACTGGTCGTCCTGCTGGAGGCAATGCCTTTGCTGAGCAGGAATTGACGCAGTTCGTCGCTCATGAAGGAGGACCCCCTAACACTATGTATGTAGGCGGGGAAACCGAACAGTGTAAAAATACCCTGGAGGGCCTTGATGATGGTGGTCGTGGTCATGTCCGGGCAGGGGATGGCGAATGGGAACCGGGAGTATGTGTCAATCACGTTCAGGAAATACGTGTTGCAGTCGATGGAGGGGAGGGAGCCCTTGATGTCCATGTTGAGGCGTTCAAAGGGACGGGAAGCCTTTATCAGATGCGCTCTCTCTGACCAGTGGAAGTGCGGTTTGCACTCCACGCAGATACGGCAGTCCCTGGTGACTGTCCTGACCTCCTCGATGGAGTAGGGCAGGTTGCGGGTCTTAACGAAATGGAAGAAACGAGTGACCCCCGGGTGGCAGAGGTCCTCGTGGAGGGCTCGGAGGCAGTCCACTTGCGCGGTGGCGCAAGTGCCGCAGGACAGGGCATCAGGAGGCTCGTTCAGCTTCCCGGGACGGTACAAGATCTCAAAATTGTAGGTGGAGAGTCCTATCCTCCACCGCAAGATCTTGTCATTCTTAATCTTGCCCCGCTGTGCATTGTCGAACATGAAGGCCACCGACCGTTGGTCCGTGAGGAGAGTGAATCTCCTGCCGGCCACGTAATGCCTCCAATGTCGCACAGCTTCTACTATGGCCTGGGCCTCCTTTTTGACCGAGGAGTGGCGAATTTCGGAAGCATGGAGAGTGCGGGAGAAGAAAGCCACGGGCCTGCCCGCTTGGTTGAGGGTGGCCGCCAGAGCTACGTCGGACGCGTCGTTCTCGACCTGGAAGGGGAGGGACTCGTCGATGGCACGCATCGTGGCTTTTGCGTTGTTCGCTTTGATGCGGCAGAAGGCCTGGCGGGCCTCCGTCGACAGGGGGAAGGTTGTGGACTGGATCAGGGGTCGAGCCTTGTCTGCTAATTAGGGACCCATTGTGCATAATAGCTAAAGAAGCCAAGGCAGCGCTTTAGGGCCTTGGGGCAGTGAGGGAGGGGGAACTCCATAAGGGGGCGCATGCGTTCAGGGTCGGGGCCTATGACTCCATTTCGCACTACGTAGCCTAGGATGGCTAGACGGTCGGTGCTAAACACGCATTTATCCTTATTGTAGGTCAGATTAAGGAGGTTTGCGGTCTGGAGACATTTTCGGAGGTTGGTGTCGTGGTCCTGCTGGTCATGGCCGCAGATGGTGACGTTATCAAGATACGGGAACGTTGCGCGTAAGCCGTACCCGTCAACCATTCGGTCCATCTCACGCTGGAAGACCGAGACCCCGTTCGTGACACCGAAGGGAACCCTTAAAAAGTGAAAGAGCCGCCCATCTGCTTCGAAAGCAGTGTACTGGCGGTCCCTATGACGGAGGGGCAGCTGGTGGTAGGCAGACTTG
This sequence comes from Scyliorhinus torazame, assembly GCF_047496885.1. Taxonomy (NCBI): domain Eukaryota; kingdom Metazoa; phylum Chordata; class Chondrichthyes; order Carcharhiniformes; family Scyliorhinidae; genus Scyliorhinus; species Scyliorhinus torazame. Next base: position 111,422,462 of record NC_092720.1, on the reverse strand, counting down.
AGATTCACCGTGGAGAAGACCTTGTATTGCGCAATCCTGTTCACCAGGTCGGCTATACGGGGGAGAGGGTACGCGTCCAGCTGCGTAAACCGGTTGATGGTCTGGCTATAGTCGATGACCATCCTATGTTTCTCCCCGGTCTTTACCACCACTATTTAAGCCCTCCAGGGGCTGTTGCTTGCTTCGATGACCCCTTCCTTCAGCAGCCTTTGGACCTCGGACCTGGGCACTGTACCGTCTGCTCCTGGTGGCGACGGGTTTGCAATCCGGAGTGAGGTTCGCAAACAGGGAAGGCGGGTCGGCCTTAAGGGTCGCGAGGCCGCAGACAGTAAGGGGGGTATAGGGCCGCCAAATTTAAAGGTCAGGCTTTGTAGGTGGCACTGGAAGTCCAGCCCAAGAAGGGTGGCTGCGCAGAGGTGCGGCAGAACGTACAGGTGGAAATTGCGGAATTCCCTGCCTTGGACAGTGAGGTTCGCTAGGCAGAACCCCGTTATCTCCACTGCGTGTGACCCGAGAGGCCAGGGAGATCCGTTGGTTTACGGGATGGGTGACAAGGGAACAGCGCCTTACCGTGTCGGGGTGGACGAAGCTTTCCGTGCTCCCAGAGTCGACCAGGCACGATGCCACATGGCCGTTGATAGCGATCGTTGTGGTGGCTTTCGCTAGCGTCCGGGGCCGACTCTGGTCAAGGGTCACGGAGGCCAGCTGCAGCAAGGGGAAGGTCTGGTCGGGCAGCGTGGAGTTGGCGGTGCTGGGGGCTTGAGGCCGGTTCAGGGTAAAGGAGGCCAGCTGTAGCAAGGGGTGTTCTGGTCAGGCAGCGTGGAGTCGGCAGCGCTGGGGACTTGAGGCCCCATCCAAGATGGCGTCAGCCACGGGTCGCACATGGAGTCCGGGGATACAGAAGATGGCGTCGGCGAGGGACAAAATGGCGGCGCCCACCCATCCAGCGTGGTGGCCGGGGGGGCAAAATGGCCGCGCCCGTGGGTCGCACGTTGCCTGTGGGTAGGAGGGCGGCGGTGGGCCTTGGACGGCCGGGACCTGGAACAAAGGCTGATTATAGTCGCTGGCAACCGCTGCCACGGCGCGGGCCTGGCAGACCGCGACATAGTGGCCTTTCTTGCCGCACCCTTTGCAGGTGACGGTGCGGGCCGGGCAGCGCGCGCGGGGATGATTCGCTTGGCCACAGAAGAAGTAGCGTTGGCCGGCGGGAAAGTCTGGGGGGCTGCCGCGATGGGGTGACACGCAGCCCAGGGGGGTGCCGTGCACCCAGGAGCAAAAGCCAGTGCGTTTTTGTACGCAACGTCCATAGACCCTGCCAGGGCCCGTGCCTCAGTGAGGCCCAGTGTGTCCATTTCAAGGAGCCTTCTGCGGATCTCGGAAGAAGACATACCTGCCACGAAAGCGTCCCGAATTAAAAGTTCAGTGTGCTCGTTCCCCGTGACTGGCGGGCAGCCGCAGTTCCGGCCCAGCACTAGTAGAGCCCGATAGAAGTCCTCCAGTGTTTCTTCAAGGCTCTGCCTTCTCGTTGCCAACAGGTGACAGGCGTAAACCTGGTTCAGAGGACGGATGTAATGTCCTTCTAGCAGCGTGATTGCTGCAGCATAATTCTCCGCCTCCTCGATCAGAGGGTAGATTGCAGGGCTGACTCAGAAGCGTAGAAGGTGCATCTTCTGCCTTTCCGTGGGGGTGTCAGCGGCTGTGTCGATGAAGCTCTTAAAACACGCCAGCCAGTGCTTAAAAATAGCAGCGGAGTTGTCTGCGTGGGGACTAAGCTGAAGGCACTCCGGCTTGATGCGGAGGTCCATCCTTTCAGAAGTAATAGATGATTAAATTGATGCACAATCAATTACTCGTGAGTCAAGGAGAGTCACAGGAAGTAAGAAGTCTTACAACACCAGGTTAAAGTTCAACAGGTTTGTTTCGATTCACTAGCTTTCGGAGCACTGCTCCTTCCTCCGGTGAATGAAGACGTGGGTTCCAGACACATATATATACACAAAGTCAAAGATGCAAGATGATACTTTGAATGTGAGTCTTTGCATGTAATTAAGTCTTTACAAGTCCAAATGGATGAACTGGAGAGCGGGATATTCACAGGTTAAAGAGACATGAATTGTCTCAAGCCAGGGCAGTTGGTAGGATTTTGCAAGCCCAGGCCAGATGGTGGGGGATGAATGTAATGCGACATGAATCCCAGGACCCGGTTGAGGCCGCACTCATGTGTGCGGAACTTGGCTATAAGTTTCTGCTCGGCGGTTCTGCGTTGTCGCGCTTCCTGAAGGCCGCCTTGGAGAACGCTTTCCCGAAGATCAGAGGCTGAATGCCCTTGACTGCTGAAGCGTTCCCCGACTGGAAGGGAACATTCCTGCCTGCCGATTGTCGCGCGATGTCCGTTCATCCGATGTCGCAGCGTCTGCATGGTCTCGCCAATGTACCATGCTTCGTGACATCGTTTCCTGCAGCGTATGAGGTAGACAATGTTGGCGAAGTCGCAAGAATATGTACCACGGACCTGGTGGATGGTGTTCTCACATGTAATGGAGGTACCCATGTCGATGATCTGGCACGTCTTGCAGAGATTGGCATGGCAGGGTTGTGTGGTGTTTTGGTTGCTGTTCTGAAGGCTGGGTAGTTTGCTTCAAACAATGGTTTGTTTGAGGTTGCACAGATGTTTGAAGGCAAGGTGTGGGGGTGACCTTGGCAAGATGTTTGTCTTCGTCGATGACATGTCGAAGGCTGCGAAGAAGATGTCATAGTTTCTCCGCTCCGGAGAAGTACTGGATGACGAAGGGTACACTGTCAGTTGTGTCCCATGTTTGTCTTCTGAGGAGGTCGGTGCGTTTTTTTTGCTGTGGCGCGTTGTAACCTCGTACGAATGAGATATAGCGCTCGACTCATGGATCTACAGTTCCAACGCGCCACAGCAAACAAAACGCAATAAACTCCTCAGAAGAGAAACATGGGACACAACTGACAGGGTACCCTTCGGCGTCCATTACTTCCCTGGAGCGGAGAAACTACAACATCTTCTTCGCAGCCTTCAACATGTCATTGAATTGTGCACGAGCCCAGGGAGGAGCCGAAGGATGGAGGACAAGCAGCGCAACGGTCCAGCCTGCCCAGAGATCCAGGGAGGCCATCATCCTCATCCTTTTCTCATAGGATGAGGCTTTGCCCACCAGCTCAACTGCACCCCCCCCATTCCCCTCGGTATACACCCAGTTCCCTTGTTTCCCCCCCCCCCCTACCCTGTTGCACCCTCCCAGGGTCTGTGTAACATCACCCCAGGATGATGGGCCTGTGTTGGACTGTCAGTGGGTTATACACGTCAGGAGAACGATGATAAACTGCTGTGAGGTTAGCTCTCGTGCTCCTCAGTTTATGACAAAGTCTGACTCCTGTCGTTCTGCTGACAGCGCGCTCACACCCACCTTCAGAACGGGGTCTGCATCGGGGGCATTTAATTTTGGACCAGTGTGCCCGGACAGTGGGGGGAGAGGAGGGCAACAGGGAATGGGGGTGCAGACAGGCTTGCTGTGGAGATTAACGTGACAGAAACTTAGCATGCTTTAATGGTGAACATTGGACAATCCCATTACCCTAGCTACAGATAGTGATCACACCCCATGCCCACTCAGTGACCCTAAATCTTCTTGACCTTACGTGGTCTACTGCTATGTTTAGGTGTGTCCCCAGGATGCACATCAGAGGTGGAGGCAACCTGCTATTTTCCATGCCCTATGGCCTTTCATGCTCTTGGCGGACATCCTCTGGAGGGCCTGGAGCCAGAGGGCTCCGGCCAACTTACCAGTGTCACAGGCATCGCCATGTTGCCCTGCTCTGCCTGCTACCCTTGAGATATGCTGACGTCCAGGGTATTTGGAAGAACTGGAGACTGCCATCGTCTCCTTGATGGCAGGCCGGGTTGGCCTCCAGCGCCTCCTCCTCCATGACGATGCCCATAGGGCCCTGTGTGTCTCCATGGGATGGAGGGGTAGCTAGAGTGAGTGCCAGAGGCTTCTGCGTCATCTGGCAGTACCCGTTTTGATGCCTTCCCCTTGACGGCCCCATGGTGATAACGCCCTCAGCAATGTGACTGGACCACGCACAGCAATGTCCACCTGCATCTGGGACACATCCCTCGGCGATTGGGACATGATGTTGAGGCCTGCTACCATGGTCGTCACAGACTGATCCATACCTTGGACACCACCACTCAAGACATGGACATCGTGCTCCAGCATTTCCACTGCGGACGACACTCTGGTGGTGTTGCCCTCTGTGCCACGCATTGTCGGCATCATCTCCTGCACCCGTAGCCTTTGGGACTGCTCCAATCGTCAATGCACTCACTGGGATGTTGCTGACATCTCCTCCTGAATCTCTCGGCTGTGACCTAGCATCCTCATCAGCTCTGGGATAACCTTGTGCAGATACTCGCCATCTGACTGGGACTCAGCAGCGTCCTGGGATCCAGCAGACCTTCGACTGCTGACTCCCTTGGATGTTCCTGCCTTCACCTGGTGTGTATCAGCAACCGTGTGTTGTTCACCAGTTTGTGCCCCAGAAGCCCATCCACGTGTGTCACCCATGAGCTGTGTGTTTCTCCGCTTATGGAAGGTGGGGGTAATAGTTGTAACACCTCAATGATGGTCTCCTGTGAGTGGTCTCTTGGGTGGTGGCAGGGGGGGGGGGGCGGAATGACTCCAGATAGCCCGACCCCATCAGACGAAGAACCTGCAAGACAATGGACATGTGGTGGGTGAGAGGGAAAGATCATTTTGTCTGACATGAACATCTCACTTGAGACAAGTCATCTGGGTGAAGGGGCAATGGATCCTCACCTCTGCAGCGCAGGCCTACCTCGCTGTTGGTGACTGCTCTCTCCTCGGTCAACTCTGTGATCTCCAAAGCCCGTTCCTCATAGGGGATGCGGAATGATCTTGGTACTCCACCCCCCCACCATCTTGGCCCTTTCACGCCTATGGGCAATCTTTTCCTGTGGGGACAAAGAGAGGGCATTGTAAACTCCGCGCTTGATGGATCAGGAGGGTCTATAGCAGGTGGTATGTGTGGGCACTGCAACTGGACATGAAGGGTGGGTGCCAGGGGTGCTGGGGAACAAGCATGAAGATTGGACGTAGGTGCAAGGTGTCGGCCAGTGATTTGTGGTGTGGGGTAGGGTGGTGGTGGTGTGGGTTGGGAATTTGAGGTGTGGTAGGCAGAACTGATGCCAGGAGAGAGGATTGCAGCTCGGTGGGGGTCATTGGTCGTCTTCCGACATTACAGCCTGGTCCTCTTGGTGTTGTATCCACAGGTCGAGAAGCCTGTCCAGGTCAACATCTCCAAAGCGAGGAGCAGACCTACCATGCTTGTGTGTTGGCTGGAGTGATTAATGAGGGAGCTTTTAAAAGTAATTTCCCCTTGCTAGCGGAAGTACGCTGAGGCGGGAGACCCACATCCAGATTAACATATTTAATCAGTCACCCAGCTAATTTAAATATGTCTACACTGGATTCCCCCGAGGCTCGGGAACTAAGGGTCCTGCCTGGGACACCTCTCAATGGTGCCGTTTAGTACTGGTTCACACAAACGGCACCTGGGACGGGGGTCTCCCAAGCTATTGGAGACCCCTGGGTTGTTGGGTTCTGGGAAAGGGGGGGGGGGGGGTACCCTGGCACTCCGCTTCACTCAGGCACCTTGGCACTGCCAGCCTGGCACATTGGTACTGCCACACTGGGCTCCCTGGCAGTGCCACCCCAGCACTCCAGGCTGGCAGGAGTACTGCCAGGGTGCCAGGCTGGCAGTGTCAATGTGCCTGAGTGCCAGGTTGCTCGTGCAAGGGACCAGGCCTGGGGGTGCCCTGCCCTTAAGAGGTAGAGTGTGCGGGGGGGGGGGGGGGGGGGCTCGAGGACCCCCCTAAGAGGTAAGTTGGGGTGGGGGGGGGGGGTCCGGGGATCCGGAAGCTGAGGTGGGGTGGCTGAGTGGGGCCGAATGATCGGCGCAGCATTTGACAATTGCGCCCCGATCTCTTCATGCACTGACGAAGTGCAGCCTTGGCGAGGCATTCCTCGCAGAGACATTCTCTCCACTGCAGGTACCTTGAGACACCCCATTATAAACACCCAAAACGTGACTTTTTTTAGTTAAATTTGGCTCGTGAGCATCTTTATTCCGCTGTCTCTGTGGCAGCATGAAATATTTTAAAAAGAGGACAGGCAGTCGACAGAACATTCCAAGCAGATAGCATTGATGAGCAATGATGACATAAAGTCAGTATCTCTTACTTTCGACGTAATGTGTCTGTCTACAAAGTTTGGTTAAATTGTGCCAGAGATTTCTTAATTGATTGCATTTGCAGACAGAAGTACCAGTGCCTCTTTCCCCCAGGCAGTCTGCCAGTTATGGAGTTTATTTTTGCGGAGATGCACAATACTTTCGCTTACTTCTAACCCACAGTCACATTAGAAACAGTAAATGAACTTAATTTGAAATGAGTGCAGAGAATTCATGCATCACTAAGTGCTGGATAAGATCACTTCCATAAACTCCGAAAATGTATTTCATCCCCTTGCTCATGAATTCTATCATGTCCACACAAATTGCACATTAATTCCACCTAGTACAGTTGGATACAGGCTGCTAAAGACATAAATACTATTTCAGAATGGGAAAGTTAGAAATACATATTTGATACAGAGGCCCAGACAGAGCACATGAAACAGATTAACTTTTGATGCAACTTGTTTGAAAGACTGGCTTGAACCCAACTTTCGTCATCAAGGCCCCGCTATTTCTAATTTCTACCTGCAAGTGTTTTTACCTTCTGTCTGAGGAATTTGCACCACTTTTCCAAGTCAGGTTGGATCACTTTAAATCCCTGATCTGCTTTACAGAAACTACTCCAATTTTCCACAGAATTAACCACAGCTGCTCTCCCGGATTACATTGCTACTTAAAAGAGTGAGTACATCAACCATTCAAATAAAGAATGATCCAAGTTCAGTATCCGATCCATTGTGAGCTCATTCAGCTCAGCATGGGGCAACGGTGAGGCAGTAAATTTGACCTCCGAGTCACTGGATTAGGGAGAGCTGAGAATTAAGCCGGATCCCAACTCCTGAGGGTGATCCCGCAACATCTGCATAAAGTGTGCTTGCACACTGGTTGGATAAGGGAAAGATCACCCATGATGCCCCAAAGGTTGAATAGTCCCCTCTGCTTTATTGACATACATGATGATTGGCAAGCGTGAGTCTCAATCAAGGCAGTAGTTGGGGCACCAAATCTGTCCACTGTATCTGTGGAAAAAACATTGGAAAGAGCCAAGAAACCAGCCCTTTTTGTGTGCGATTGCTCTTCAATTTTGTTCACTGCTGGTGGAGGCAGTGGCGTAGTGGTATTGTCCCTCGGCTAGTAATCCAGAGACAAAGGGTCATTCCGTGGGGACCCAGGTTTGAATCCAGCCATGGCAGATGGTAAAATTTGAATTCAATAAAAGAAATCTGGAATTAAAAGTCTAGAGATGACCATGTAACCATTGTCGATTGTCGTAAAAACCCATCTGGTTCACTAATAATAATAATCTTTAATAATAATCTTTATTGTCACAAGTAGGCTTACATGAACACTACAATGAAGTTACTGTGAAAGCCCATTATCCTTTAGGGAAGGAAAGCTGTCGTCCTAACCTGGTCTGGCCTACGTGTGACTCCTGATCCACAACAGTGTGGTTGACTCATACATGCTCTCAGGAGTGGGCAATAAATGCTGGCGCAGCCAGCAATGCCCACATCCCATGGGCAAATAAAACACGGTGAGCCTGATTGTACTAGTGCAATATAAACAAGACAGAAAAGTGCACATTTTATTTTTTAAAGTTTTAGGGAAAACTTTTTCCGTGTTTGCCAACCAATAAGACAAATCACCGTGAGATATCTCGGGCGCGATTTAACTAAATGGAAACAAAGTCCCAAAGGGAGCACATTTAGCTGCGTGTTTCCCGGCGCCTGCAGCACCAAGAAGCACCCCGCTATTTAATGTTGCCCCAGTTAAATAGGGGGCCTCAGCAGGGAAGCCGCAGCCAAGGCTGCACATATTCACGTTTTCTGCACCAAGGACCTCCGCTCACTGGAGCCCCTGATCCAACCCCCTCTCCCCCCAAAATCTCCATCTCACTATGAAGGGGTCCCCAGGCTCCCCCCACACCACCCCAACACCTACATAGGGCACCCCCTGCCCAATCACTGCCATGCAAAAAAACTGCCAGCTTGGCACCACCAACCTGGTACCTGGCAGTGCCAACTGGGTGCCACAGTGCCCAGGCAGCACCAGCAGTGCCAGGGTGCCCCTCTTCCCAGATGGCATGCACCTGGGGGCCTCCAAGCCCCTGGCAGACCTCCACAAGTACCCTTTTGTCTGGTCCCTGTTTGTGAAAACCAGTTTTTCGCCCGAGGTCTCCAAGGTGAAGGAGATAGATCTCAATACCTAGGGTGCCTCGGGAAATTGCATAATAAAGTGAGACTAGCTGTTTCACTCTGATGTGCAGATTTGCAAAAATATGATCCCGCCCACAATGGGGGTATTCACATCGCAACGTCTAATGAGGTGGCGTTAGATCTCACGAGGCGTAGCGAGCCAGGTAGATCCCGAGAGCGGCGTCTCCTGGCTTCTGTCGGCCATGTTACACCACACTGCCTTTCAGGCGCAACATGGCTGTTTGATCATGCCCCTCATTCAATAAGGTTGCTATTATTACTGCAGAAGCTATGCAAAGCAGTTCTCCGCCCACCACAGTCAATTAAAAGTTTTGTGTCAGGCTATCATTTTCACTACTCACAAGATAAACACAGATCTGGCCTCTCCCAGTTGAGCTGCCCAGAACAAAAATCTGCAGTCCACTGCACCGTTTCATTAATTTCTCCTGGGGATGGGAGTACATTTTCATAAATTATCTCCCTCATGTCAGCTGTAACATTGAGCGGCAGAAAAATGGAAGACAGGTGGGTAGGCTATTTGCATGGGATTTTCCGCATCTCCCTGTCAAAACTACAATGATTGAGCAGGAACATACCACCGGAAATTTGACTTGCAGTATTCTCCACTCTGTCACCCTAAAGGAGGATAGTCACCCAGTCCTAAGTGCTGATCAGACTTTGTACAAAGAACTCCCTGATAAATGTGTAAAGTTTGCCCGCCACCAGTCTAATCTGGGTCTGTGGTCAAGGTTTACCTTGTAGTCTTGTTCCAGTTTTACCTCAGAGTGGAACTTTAAATCACCCTGATATTGGCTGGCCAATATACAAGGCTAAGTGTACACACATAATGTACCTGGCGTACTAATTATTCTCATGGCAACTAATTTCACTCCACGTTGAGAAAACAAATGGCACTTCTCCCAAAACTTATTGACTGATTAAATTGAGAATGACATCTCTCTCTGCTCTGCACCAGCAATGTATTCAGTACACCTAAACAAAATAGCTGCATAATTCAAAGGGGATGTTTCCTGCTCGTTGTGTTAATTATTTATGACCCCCCCCCCCCCCCGTGTCATTCCTCCGGAGGTTTTGGCAGTGTTGTGACTGACCAGACTTTGTGAGGTCACGTGATTATGCTGTACATGTTGGTCTGTGGAAGAGTTCACAGTTTATTCCTGAGCTCAAAATATAAATGAATTATCATCATTGCTGGACTTCTTAAATCCAATTGCCACTTTTAAAATATTTGCTTAAATTGCAATCAAAGTTCTGAAAATTATTTCCCCGATGGAGTATTCTTTGTGAAACAAATACGATCTCCAATTAGTCATTAAGCATCTGAATCTAATTTGTCCGTGGAGTCGGAACAGTTTGGATTCCTCTGTTTGGGGGTCAGTGACTCAGGCTTCAGTAATTGACTGCATCATTGGATGCCCAGGAGACACAGGAACTCTGAATGATTTTATGCATCTGTTTCCTGGATGAGCTCCTGTCTGCAAAGGGGTTTCTAGGTCATTAGGTTCTAAAGGGCACTGGATCTCACTTGAAAACATATCTCTTTCCTCTTTGATGGGCCTACATAGTCAGTACCTACAGAAAACAGAAGGTTTTCTTCACCCTGCTTTGCAGTTTATCCAAAGACTGTTGTGCCTATTGCAATTCTGGCAGGTTTGCTGTGTTCTTTATTTTTGAGGATTATATTTATAATACCGATGGCTATATTTTGTTTACATTTATGTTTAGTCCAGTCTGGTACAGCACTGGAGTATATCATAAATCACTCCTCTCCAGGAGAGGTGAAATAGTACTGGGATTGAAGTCAAAATTGCACTCTCCCCTTCACCCTCCACCATCCCGCCTCTCTTACCCACCCCACGCCCGCCGAATGTGAAGACTGCTTCTTTTTTTTACTGTGGAAACAATGGTTGCAGATGTAAATTTGAAAGCGTTGTGGAGGAGGGGGAAATCACTCCCGAGAATGAAGGTGTATTTTAAATGCCAAGTTGCTACCAGAGTAGCAATGTAGGACTGACTGACTTAAGTCAGACTGCTGTTTGCACTTTGTTTCTTGGCCAAAGAAAATATTGCAGTCATCAGCACCTGAATGACATTTGAGTAATGACGTTAAAAAGAGTCACGGCAACGAAGGGAGATTTGAAAGGTTGCCTTGCACCTGGAATTAGACTATCGCTGATTTGAAGCTGAAACAAAGTGCCAGTACTTCACTGAGATTTATTTATGTCATTTGGTTTAATTTGATTTGGTCGTCTTTTCATTGGTGTTCTGCATGTATGCCAACGCAAAGTCAGAAATGTGTGGCTTGTTTAATTGGACCTGGGAAGAAATGTTTTCTCTGGTCATTGCATGTTAGCAAGGTTGTAAACTTATCTCGAATAGTTCCTTTGATTATCATTACGAGCAAACTGTTTCTTTTTAGTCCATTCTCCAATGCACGTCGGGCAGCGTTGTATGTGTCGGATCTTTTTGAATAAAATTTCCCATACCCGAATGCTAAACTTTTGAGAGATGTGGTATGCTCCATTACATCACACAAGTGTAAATGTGTCCTAAAAACAACTGTCTGCATGCAAATGTGCATAGGGCAATCCATCTGATCATTTAAAAACAAGGCAGTGGTCATTCTCATTGAGCATGTTCCCAATCTGAAAATGATGCATAAAAGATTAAAAGCATTTATCGCCATTTAATTTCGTAAACATTACACTGAAAGTGTTAAAATGAGGGCATTATCAGGCAACATTATGATTGCGAATTACATCTGAATATTTCTGGTTTACATGTAAAGAAACTGATCTTGAAATCCCATTGCACGCAGGTTGTCTGAGATTGAGTGTAGTTGCAATATATAGCTGCAAAAATGGAGCTCAGTTTAACCTGCCAGTCCCTTTAAGGCCATGGCTCAGGTGCTCTCTGAAATAGAATGGTCTTTATGGCAACGGTCAGCCATGAAAAGTGAAGGTGTAAGTGCTCAAGAAGGTCAGTTACTTTGCAATGCTGCAACATCATGAGCGTTGAAGTCCAATTCTCCAGCAACAATGCTCGCTATCGTTGGTGCAGATATAAATCACAAGGCCAGGCGATAAAAGCTCACACACTTTTAACTCCTGAAACCAGGTGTGTTTTTCTCTTTGCGCTCTTCACTTAACCTCACTCTCAACTACTGGATTCTTTTCAGCCTCTGACTCGGCTGATGTTGTGCAACTTTCCAGTGTAGCGTGTTGATACCTACATCATCCCAGCTTGTGGCACTAATGTTTTCAAATCTCACTTGCAACTATCATTAACTTTGAGCCTCGGTTGGGCCAGTGACTTTGAAGTATTTCCAAGTTCTCCACATGAAAAATCCTTTTGAATATATCCCATCTTCAGTGTGATTGAGGTGATAGCCACAAGAGAAATGAGAAACGTTATACAGTTTGACAATTTAGCTACCTCAGGTACTTCAGCGTCAGTTACCTAATATTGAGAGCATGGCCAGTAGAATAATGGAAATGTTTGACCTTCTCTCGTGTTACTATTTGATGGTCGAGGTGTTGTTAGCTTGCAGCAAACTGTACATGATGCACATTTGGTAGGCCTACATTGTGGTATTGTGGTGTTCACTATTAATTTACTATTGAGAAACTTTGACAAATCCAGACTCGAATCAATAGCTCCCTGTTCTCTTCACAGATTCTGTTAGTCCTGCTGAGATTGTCCTTCATTTTCTGTTTTTGTTCCAACTCTTTCATGTCATACAAATTTGGAAGCACATGAATAACTTTGAGGCTGTTTAGCACAGGGCTAAATCGCTGGCTTTGAAAGCAGACCAAGGCAGGCCAGCAGCACGGTTCAATTCCCGTAACAGCCTCCCCGAACAGGCGCCAGAGTGTGGCGACTAGGGGTTCATTTGAAGCCTACTTGTGACAATAAGCGATTTTCATTTCATTTCATTTCATTTCGCTTTGCTCCATTTGCTATCACTCTGCAACCTAGAAGGTCAATCTCGGATGCAGCAAATGTGCATTTCTCCTTGTTGAGTGCCAAGGTCGGAGCAAGTCAAGTCGGTACCATTCATAACTGCTAATCATGATCTGTCTTCTCCCTTCCATGATGTCGTCAAGTAGGCTGAGTGCTCTGCCAATGGCTGACAATAATAAAGAAACAATCTTGTGCAATGCTCTAGGTGCTGAACGTAGACTTCTGTGGGGCTTCTGTGGTACTGATGCACAGTTTCCTGAGTAACAAACAGTAACATATTAGCTTTGCTCTGCTAGTGGTGTCTGAAGATAGCTTTGTCACTTGTCAAGCTTCATGAAGGTATGGAGTCATGAAATGATGCCAATAGTTCTTGAATCATTGCAAGCGATACATGTCTGGAATTATTGTTCGTTGACTGCCTTAAGCTTGATGCATGGTTTAGGTTTTCCATTTTTGCATTGCACCCTTTGACCTTCCTCCATGGCCTCCAAAACCGGAACATCCACTCCCTTACCCCTGACCCTAGGGCCCCCAGCCTCACCTCCGTCAAAGGTCCCCGCAAAAGTCTGGCACTTCTGGGACTGCAAGAGCTGCCAACCAATCAGATTAATCAACACCACTCAAGGTCAAGACTTCCTGTCCCTTTGACCAACACCTCTCAAGGTCAAGACTTCCTGTTCCTAAGGACGGAAGTTCCACACTCACATCATTAATGTCACCTCCAGCATATTATTGCAGTGGCGAAACTTTTTTAAAACTCGTCAGTTCCCGAGGAATACACCCGTTCCCCCATACCCAACCCCAATAAAATTCAACCTCCTAAATCTGAAGATGCATTTCTGTGATTCAGACTGCCACAGTCATGGCTTTTTCATCCTCCATGAGGAGATGTTTCCTAATTCACGTATGTGATGAACGGTTACTGCCTTATCATCATGTAAGGTGATGTCCCCTTTAAGACCGGGCTTGGAACCCTGGGGACTCCGCCTCTGGCTCCGCCCAGCTATGAGCCATATAAAAAGGGCTGCCTCATGGGCTGTGTAGCAGTCAGCACTTGTCTCAGCTCTAACATAGTTCTTAGTCTAATAAAGCCTTCTTTACAGTTTAATCTCTAAGCTTCGTTATTGAGGGTACCTCAACGTAATTGAAGTTTTCTCAATCAGTTCATCACGGTTAGCTTTAGTGCCAAATTTACACATGGAAGCCAATTGCCATAACGCTGCAATGTATTGTTTTATGGGTTGTTTTATGGGCTCACCATTTCCTTGACATCTCTGGCAGAATATATGTTGTTTGATCATCGCACTTGTCTTTGGCCCGTTAATATTTTCCAAGAGCACTTATGGCTGTGCCAAATGTAGCCGTCTCTTGTGTAAGCTGCTTGAATTCTTGCTGGCTTCCTGCTCCGTGTAAACGTATGAGTATTGTGGGTTGCTACTCCATCCAGACTGTCCATCCCCATAGAGAACAAGTAGGGCTTGAACCCCAAAATGGCAGACATTTAAAGGGATATTTCGGAATGCACAGAATAGATGCATTCCATGGGAAAGTAACATTTCAAGGGGAGGGTCCATCATCTGTGGTTAATTAAAACTGGTAAAGTCTGTATCAAATGTAAAGAAAAAGCATATAATTGCTCAAAGGTAGGTGGCAGGTCTGAAGATTGGACAGAATATAAATAATAACAAATAGCAAAAAGATTAATAAGGAGGGACACATTAGTGTACAGGAGAAATATAGCTCGAAACATAATGGTATATATAATCCAGATTTACCTTGAATGGGTTAAAGTTTATCCGTATGACTTAATATTCCTCCCAGTTGTTCAATGTACCTCCAAACTGTTTCTGGTGTGTTGACAAATGGTCCCAGCATACTTCCTCCTGCAGGCAGTAAATCGGGAGAACCAGGTATAAACTTGCTTTCTGTTTCAATTCAGCAACTGTATTATCTCAAGAGGAAACATTCGCTATTTAACCACAGAACTCTCCACAGAACCGTACTATAAAATCCGGCAAATCAATCATCCTCGCTGGCAACCAAGGATCCTGCAAGAATGACAACTTAAATAAAGCAATATTTTCCCCCATCTAATCCAACTCCTCCTTTAACTTTGACATAAGCTGGGTTCGCAGACACTAGCAACCCTCCAATATGTGGTGTGGAAAATCTATACCTGTGGGCCTAGATAAGTGGTTTAAATAGCAACGGGAAGTGGGATTGAATTGGGCCAGAACCCTACTACCTCAACTCACTGGGCGTCTCTGTTCCTTTGATGTGGCTTCCACCTCTACCGGCGCTGCAGTCGCTTTCTAAAATGGACTCTTCACATCGCTGATTCTATCTAGCTTTTTAAAAATCTCATCGGAAGGAAACATCAGTTGAACATGTTGCCCTGACATGGACGCGAACAGGGGTTCAGGGGCTGACCCCAGTGTATAGTACTATCTGAGGCAGTACTGCTTGCTTTCCTAAAAGTCAAATTGCAAGATTGAGTATTGGGGCACAGCAGGATGTTTCAGTTGAATTCTTGTATCTCAGGAGCAATATGAAGATTACAGTATTTCGTGGAAAATTACTGAGGATGCTACTTTGTATGTTTTGTTTCCTTCTTAACATGAATTATTTACATTTATTTGCAGCGATCAGATATTAATATAGTCACTTAGGCTAAGTGCAGCAGGACACTCTGGAGGCAGTCAAGGTGTTTCCTTTGTCCAAACATTTCTATTTAAAGTACATGTGTTCATCACACTTGGCAGCAATTCACTGTGCAATTGTGTGACAACACATTGTGATGATATGCATCACTGTAAATACACAAGGGGTTAATGTAGATACACTACACCTAGCTAGACACTAGAGAAAAATGAAAATCGCTTATTGTCATAAGTAGGCTTCAAATGAAGTTACTGTGAAAAGCCCCTAGTCGGCACATTCCGGCACCTGTTTGGGGAGGCTGGTACGGGAATTGAACCGTGCTGCTGGCCTACCTTGGTCTGCTTTAAAAACCAGCTCTTTAGCCCTGTGCTAAACCAGAGCACCAGAGACATCATGACACACAGACATTCAACCAATAGGTCAGTAAGATAGGACACGACCAATGGGCATTTAAGACACACACACAGGTGACACTACCACAGGAGGGCATTACACCAACCCATATAAAAGGACACAGCACACATGATCTTTCTCTTTCCAATGAAGACACTTAGTGAGTACACAGGGTCGTTTGAAACACATCACACTCACCACGTGGATTGTAGCAGACTGGTTAGTTAGTCTGAGTAGCTATAGCAGGATTAACAGGAGAGTCGAATCCAAGTAGGAGAATCGTGAACAATTTAATAAATGTGTTAAAGCTATCTCCAAGTCTGAACCTTCCTTTGTCAGAGTGCACATCAAGGAAGCAGCTTATGTTACGTCAAAAGCATAACAAAACATGGTACCTAGGAGTGACCTGTTGAAACCCTATAGTTCAACTCAACAAATTTGTGACAACTAGCAACAGCACCCAGGCAAGATGGTCGAGATTCCGGTTCCACAGCGGCTCAGGTTCCACGGCAATCTCAGTGCAAACTGGCGTGCGTTCAGGCAAAGGTTTGAGATCTTCCTGGTAGCAGCCGACCTACAAGACGTGGCCGATGCTGAAAAGACAGAGCTTCTGCTCACCATCGCGGGCACAAGAGCAGAAGAAATCTTCAAAACATTCAAGTACTCCAGAGGGCAAGAAAAGAAAGACTTCCAGACAGTCCTGGACAAGTTCGAACGATACTGCGAGGAAAACACAAAGAAACCAACAGAAAATGGTAAAATAGACGCCAATACTAACCACGAGGCCGAGGTACCGGAGCAATGAACGACAATTTTGATTGGAGGCCATCTTGGAAAAGGTGCTGCACATGCGCAGTTGAGAGAAATGCTCAAAGTAAAGGAACAGCGATCTGCGCATGGGCAATCCATTCCCACACGCTACGTCACAAGCGTCATGACGTCAGAGCCCCCAGACCACGCCTACTTAAAGGGGACATGTCCCAAAACAAGAAAAAAAAAATTTCAAGCCTCAAAACAAGATTCCTTCACCTGGAACGACAGCACAATGCCTGATCTTCAACCAGTAGCTGAAAGTAACCTCTGCAGAACCCTGCAACAAGCAGTAAGCACCGCCCTAGAAGATGATACAGTCCTTGAAGACTACGACGCAGACCTTGATTTCTTATTTGGACATTGAGCCCAATGCCAGCTCCGATACAAAAAGTGATGATATAGTCCTGGAAGACTACGACTCAGAAGAAGATTTCATCTTAGGCGGTGGCTACCCCAGTACCAAATCCGAACCGCCACTAGAGGTGCTGTACCGTGAAGACCCCGACGATGAGTTCTTCGGATTGGGGAATCTTCAGCCCAGCATATATGACATCGCGACTCGTGAGTGCAGGATTATGCTGCGGCCTGATGCCAAGAGACAGAGAGTGGTACAAACCCACAGAGAGCGGCCTGCTGCCCCACAGAGAGTGGTCCACACACCGCAGAGTCCCCGACTCCACACAGCGAGTGGTCCACGCACCACGAAGGGCCCCAGCCTCCACACAGAAAGCAATGAAAGACTCCACAGTGAGACAACTGCATGTCTCCACACAGCCAGTGACGCAAGCCTCCACAGCGAGCTCGTGGACAGCCTCCATGATAGAAGCAACGCAAGACTCCAGAGCGCAGTCCTTTCATGAACCAGAAGTGACTCCAGTGACACAAGCCTCCACAGCGAGCTCGTGGACAGACTCCACGATAGAAGCAATGCAAGACTCCAGAGTGCAGTCCTTGCATGAACAAGACCATGAGGGTCTAGCAACCTCCTCTGAGCAACCAGCAGCAGACGATGCAGGTCTGCCACTCTCAAGTGAGCAACAGAAAGACTATGACAGTCTGCCACGCTCAAGTGCACAGCAAGAAGACTATGACAGTCAACCACGCTCAAGTGAACGACAAGAAGACACTGAGGCTCTACCCACTGTATGTGCGACAAGTGGCAACGGCATCCCACTTCCCATACCAGATGTGCAACGTGACAGACCTCTGCTAGAATGTACAGAGGCACTCGACAATCACAGTGAGACTACTGGTGACTCCGGTGACACCACGTTACTTCAAACTTCATTCACTCGAGCCTCTCGACAAGCAAATGCATTCCTGACTGTTTTGACTCCAGACGGGGAGCATCACGAAACCTCAGAAGATTCAAGTGAACCTGAAATGACTCCGGACGGGGAGCATCAAGAAACCTCAGCTGACTCAAGTGAACCTGCAATGACTCCGGACGGGGAACATCAAGAAACCAAAGCTGATTCAGTGAACTAGAAAGGGCTCCAGACGGGGAGCATCGACAAGTCAAAACTGACTCAGGTGAAACAGACCAGACTCCAGACGGGGAGCATCCACAAGCCAAAGGTGATTCAAGTAAGCCGGACATGACTCCAAACGGGGAGCGCCGCAAACTCAGTGACGGCACGCTCAAGGAAACAGCAGGTGCCACAAAGGACACTGACACGAGTAACTGTGTGAAGGACTCCTATTATCCACAGAGTGTGGTCCCTGAGCGCAGCAAACAGGACAACAAAACCAACCAACACAAATACTACATCAAAGACAATAACAAGAAGCATACCAAAGGCAGCAACGTCGACAACAAGCACGACAAAAACAACACCAATGGAACTATGACTGGTACGACATGGTACAACTCTGCAAATGCGGGACACTGTTACTGCACAGCTCAGTACAATGACATAGCATGGCAGGACGAACAAGATTACATACATCGCTACCACAAGCATCGAAAGAAAAAAAGAGTCCACCTCAGATAACAAAGTGATTTGACCACTTCTTGGTTCCGTAAAAAGACTATGACAGTTTACAAAGCAATGCCACCATCAGCATCACCTACTCACCAACCAAACAAGAAAGCCACTCGACCATAATAATTAATGAACTTTGGACTCATACACATTATTTGGACTCATTGTGTAATCATCACTCATCATGATTTGTCATCACTTATCTACCTATATTGTTCAATTTTCTTCAACACTGTACAGAACATATGTAACACGAAAAAAGGGGGCATGTGGTGATATGCATCACTGTAAATATACAAGGGGCTAATGCAGATATACTACACCTAGCTAGGCACTAGAGGGAGTACCAGAGACATCATGACACACAGACATTCAACCAATAGGTCAGTAAGATAGGACACGACCAATGGGCATTCAAGACACATACACAGGTGACACTACCACAGGAGGGCATTACACCAAGCCATATAAAAGGACACAGCACACATGATCTTTCTCTTTCCAGTGGGGACACTTAGTGAGCACAGACAGGGTTGTTTGAAACACACCACACCCACCACATGGATTGTAGCAGACTGGTTCGTTAGTCTGAGTAGCTTTAGCAGGATTAACAGGAGAGTCGAATCCAAGTAGGAGAATCGTTAACAGTTTAATAAATGTGTTAAAGCTATCTCCAAGTCTGAACCTTCCTTTGTCAGAGTGCACATCAAGGAAGCAGCTTATGCTACGTCAAGAGGATAACAAAACACTCATGTCCTAGCCCCTTCCTCAACAGGTTTCTAAATGACGATCCTTCAATTTTCACAGGACCAGCTCAGTAAATAGGTAATGGTGGGAAATGGTAATAGATTCCTGGAACGGGGCTCACCACAAAGCCAATTGATAGGTGACGGGGGGTGAGGGGGCAATGTAATGAGTAACATCTTAAATAACTTTTCAGGAGAAAAACAATAATGTCCTAACTGACGTTTTCCACCATCTGTGCCAGTCGGTGGACATGCTGTTAATCGGGAATGTTTGCTTCAAAGAAAAATTTGTTCAGGCATTGATTCATTCCTTGCGCAGTCCAGTAGGAAAAACAATTGCTTTACGCGGTGGGGGAAGATTAATACTGGATTGGTGGCTGTGGATACTAACTGACATACCTGGTGAAAAAAATCACTCTGTACGCTTCGAGTCTGGACTAATAAAAAGGTGATTGACATCTTTATTAAGTTCTTTATTGAGATCTTGCCACTTCAAACAGGCTTTAAAACAGAAAGGTATTGTGATTGATCCTACTGTTTAGTTCCTAATTGAGGCAAGTGAAGCTTGCCATCGCATTCACGCCAGTTTCAGTTTATGCCAGGAGTCAATCGTAGAAGTTACAGTGCCGAAGGAGGCCATTTAGCCCATCGAGTCTGCACCGGCTCTTGGAAAGAGCACCCTACCGAAGCTCACACCTCCACCCTATCCCCATAACCCAGTAACCCCACCCAACACTAAGGGCAATTTTGGACACTTGAAGGCAATTTTAGCATGGCCAATCCACCTAACCTGCACATCTTTGGTTGTGGGAGGAAACCGGAGCACCCGAAGGAAACCCACGCACACACGGGGAGAACGTGCAGACTCCACACAGACAGTGACCCAAGCTGGGAATTGAACCTGGGACCCTGGAGCTGTGAAGCAATTGTGCTAACCACTATGCTACCATGCTGCCCCACAGAGTCAGTGTGTCACTGTATGCATGCAAGCGGGTCCAGTCATTGTCAGCTCAAAGTCTGGGCAACCAACTTGTCCAGGTTTTTTTTTGTTCATTATTTCTTCTCAGGATATGGAAACATTGATGGGCATACAGTCACTGTCCACTTCCAGCCCAATTGTTGATGGAACCTCTCCTTGAACTACTGTCATATTTGTAATGATGGCCTTTGGGCCTTGTCTTTGAACTGCTACCATCCTTGTAGTGATGAGGTCCCACAGTGGTGTTTGGTTTAGAATTACACGATCAGTGACTGTGAGAAAGCAAGATGTGTGTTCAAATCGGAATGATCTGTGGCTTGGAGGTGAGCTCAAGGGTGCTGATTTTCCCTCAACATTGCTACTCTTGCCCTCTGTACGAAGGAATGTTTATCCCAGCTGATTTATCAATAGATGATAAAAAGTATTTTCCCTCCAAACTTCTTGTTCCAGGCACATGGGGCTGAATAATACAGGGAAACCATGTTGGCGCGAAACCAAGCAGCCCCGTGGCAATAAAGCTACTGGGGATGGTGAGGAGACAGGCTGCTGCTCTCCTTCAACCAGAAGAGTGATCGAACCCCATAATGTTGGTGCAATTCTGAACCACACAGTAGCCGGCAAACCAGCTGAGCTAACTGGCCAGCCCCCATGGCAGTAAAGCACCTGCAGGGCTCATTAACATGGGACAAGTGGGTCCACCCCCTGGAGCTGCCAGCCAATCCGATTGGCATTGGTCATTCGCCTGGGTCTCTGGATTGCTAGTCCAGTGACAATATCACTACGCCAATGCATTCCCTCATAGAAGCAACAGTTTGGACCAATGCAGGTTCAATGGAAAAATCACTGTGTAATCTTGCTGCTGAGGTTAAAAATCTAGGACTTTAACTTTCCACTGTTGGCACTTACACTGATTGATTTTCAACTTTTCACCAAGATGTGAAACTGGCGTTCCAAATCAAAAATGCTATTGATGAGAATAAAATTAGCTGGTTTCTATAACATGGACCCAATCTATAAAGCCAGCTGTAAATCAGGGCAGCTAGTAGAAAATCTACCCCCATGGTACTTCTGATGGCGGGACAGCGCTATTATTACAAAATAGAGACATGGGGCTGAATTTTTGTTTGAAGGGAGGAAACACTGTATTCAAGTCAGAAACCTGCCACCAAGAGAAAACTGGTTAAAGTTTAGATTTCAAGTGGGCGAGCCCTTCACTGGGTGACTGCCTCCAGGCATTTGATGAAATACAACCACATTGGGAAACTGGGAGTCAACTTGAAAATCCCACTCGGCCTCCTAAATGCACCTTTAACAAGTCTCTTGATGAACTTAATTGCCTGCCTGCCTCATGGAGGTGGGCAGCCTTCTTGGGGCCGCAAGCCTATCCCTTCCAAAATATCTGACACACGGAATGACATCCTGCAGCTAACGCAGTATCTGGTGCCAGTATTTTTCGATCCTCACACCTTCCTTTGAGCTATTGAAAAAAAAAACTAAAATTATACTCATTGGACTAGATTCCTTCACCCTGCCCGCCACAAGAGCGGGATGTGGACCATGTAATAGTTCATTGACCTCGGGCTTGAATTTCCGGTTGCCGTGCGGGTGCGGCCGGAGAATACTGCCTATTGTGTCAGATTGAGCAATGCAAATTCAGGTTGATCTATTACTAATGTGTTGTGGATTCACTGATGTGCATCAGGGTCAAAACTGAGGACACGACGATTGACTTCAATATTTGTTTTTAAAAAAGCAAAACATCAGCCAGAGTTTTTGTTCTTTATTGAAATGTTTCTTGTTTTTTAAGGGGCAATTTAGCGTGGCCAATCCACCTACCCGTTACTTTGGGTTGTGGGGGCGACCCATGAGTCACGGGGAGGATGTGTAAACCCCACGTGGACAGTGACCTAGGGCCGGAATCAAACCGGGCCTCAACGCCGTCTGCCTCCCAAGAACAGGCCTGTTCTTGATCACTCTGTAAGATTTGAAACGGGAACATGTTTAAAATTAGCTCTGACTTTTGCAATGATTTAATAGTCTTGCAAAATTCACTGTTTAGTCTAATAAAGAATGAAGGATCAGAGGGTCCATGGAATTGAACCTCATTGTGAGGGAGTTCTACCCAAAGATAGAAAATAAGTTTGGGGAAGAGATATTTGGAAAATAAAATGAGAATAAATGCAGGTTTTGAGTCATATGTTCGTATTACAAGTCGCACAATGGACACAAAGTTCTGCACTCATACATAATTGTGGAGAAAGTGCTAATACTCTGCTTGCCATCTCCGCTTAACTGATAGGCAGAGATTGAAAGATAACACCTTGTCCCTGAGCATAATTGTCCCCACCCTACCATTCCAACAGCAGTTGGCAGCAGTCCATCAAGACTACATACGTTTTGTACATCAAAGACAAATGCGCATTATATGCGTTTTCTGTAACTATCAATTCTTTTCACAGATCAGGTAGTGGCACGGATATAAAGGTTTTCACCTTGGGGTTCTGCTGTTTATATAATAAAGATCCGTACATAATAAAGATCTGTAAATTCTGCAATTTTGAAATAGAGACATTTGTGCCACTTGTAATACGAACAAATAGCACGTGCAACAATAATAAGGCACTTTCAACAGCCTTAAAGTACCGAAAGTTGATAGTTCCAAGAAGATTACTCATAACATTAATTGTACAGATTAGAGTTGCTGGCTGGTCCAGCGTTTATTCTCCATCTGTGGGTTTGATTTAACGGCCTTGTTGCACCCAACTTGGTGGACACAATGAAGCCTCTCGCCAGATTTGCAACACTCAAAACGCCTCACGGAATTTAATGGAATCACGCGAGACATTGCGCTCTGGATCCCACCCTTCGGAATACAGATCTGTATATTTAAATGAGCAACTTGATCGTGGAATTCTCCTGGCACCCAGAACCTATTCTCCTGGCACCCAGAACCTAACGGCTGCACCTGGGAGACCTCGCCGGGGTACATTTTAGTTCTGGTTTCCACAAACGTGAGTCAGTCGTAATGGCGTTTGCTGGGGGGGAGGGGGTGTCTCTCAGGCCATTAGATACTTCTGGGTGGTCAGGGGCAGAGCAGGGTGGCACCCTGGCATTCCATCTGGCGTTCAGGCCACTTGGCCCTGGCAGCCTGGCAGTGCCACCAAGGTACCCTGGCAGTGTCACCCAGCCACAGTGGCAGGTTGCCAAAAAAAGGGCCTGGGGGTGGGGTTCTTACCAGGTGGAGACGGGATGAGGGGGTGTTCCTGGGATCCTCCCCGAGATTAGGGGGAGGTGGAGGAGAGGAAAGATTGGGGCAGTCTTCCAAAACGTCGCCTCAATCTGTGAGGAGCCTTTTGAAGCTCACCAGCAGGAAATTACTCTGCAGTGTGGCCTCGGCAGAGAGAAACTCCCCGAGGCCAAAAGAAATGGCAAAATGCGGTTGAATAGCGGGATGTTTCTTGGTGCTACAGCTGCCAAAAAACACCTATTAAATGCACCCAAAATCAGACATAGGTTGAATTGCGCCTCTAATTTCACTTGAGAAAATGGTGGGGAGCAATAGATGTTCTTGGACAAATTGAGTGACTTCCTTGGTCATTTCAGAGGGCAGTTAAGAGAATCAACCATATTATTGTAACCCGAGAGTCACATAATGGCCTGATGGTAAGGTAAAGGTAGCAAATTTCCTCCCCTAAAGTTAACCAGGGTTTTTTTGACAATTT
Organism: Scyliorhinus torazame; assembly: GCF_047496885.1. Lineage (NCBI taxonomy): Eukaryota > Metazoa > Chordata > Chondrichthyes > Carcharhiniformes > Scyliorhinidae > Scyliorhinus > Scyliorhinus torazame. The sequence continues at coordinate 111,398,702 of NC_092720.1, read as the reverse complement.
AGTAGTTTAATGGTGACCATTAATGACACTTCTCTATTGTCGTTTTTTTTTTAGATTTCGGGGCGATTTTGCCATCGCGTTGAACTTGGCACCAATCCCATTGCATCGCGGGAGAGGCCCAAAGCAGTCTTCACGCTGGATGCAAAACTGTACGCGAGTCACCCAACCTGTGGTGCCCAGCATAATCTTGACCATGCCCTCAAGGGCGGCACGGTAGCATAGTGGTTAGCACTATTGCTTCAGAGCGCCAGGTCCCAGGTCCGATTCTTGCTTGGGGCACTGTCTGTGCGGAGCCTGCACATTCTCCCAGTGTCTGCGTGGGGTTGTTCCGGTTTCCTTCCACAAGTCCTGAGATACGTGCTTGTTGGGTGATTTGGACAGTGTAACCAAACAGGCACCAGAGTGTGGCAGATAGGGGATTTTCACAGTAACTTCATTGCAGTGTTAATGTAAGCCTACTTGTGACAATAAAGATTCTTATGACCTGGCCGTGATCCAGGTAATGATATTTGGGTGAGCCTTTAGGCTCATTTAAATATGCGTGGCCGGATTGAGGCTGCATGCTCACAGAGCACGGGAATCGCCAGCCGCACCAACGAGGCCTCACCCAGATGCCAATAAGTACTGGTCTCTACAAGCAAACGCTAGGCGTAATGGACATTCTGGGGGTCTCTGAGGCCAGTGGAGCCTCCCCTCCTGGGTGATCATGCACAGGGCAGGGCAGTGCCCTGGCACTCCTGCCTGGTGCCTGAGCACCGTGCCAGGGTGCCAGGAAGGCACTGCCAGGGTATATGGGGCACTGTCTGGGCGGCCAGGCTGGCAGTGTCAGGCTATTAGGTTGGTGCTGCCAAGGGTCATAGCCTGAGGAGAGCCATGTCCATGAAAGGGGAGTTGAGGGGGGGGATGAAAGGTTGGGGGGTGAAGGCAGGTAATGAAGGGGCCTTATTAAGGTTGGGGGGTGAAAGGGGGTCCTGAAAGGGGGAGGGCCTGAGAGAGGGAGAATGGAAGGGGTAGCCCGAAAGGTAAGAGGGCCCTCATGGTCCCATAGTGGTTGTGTTCAACTGGCACCCCGGTCTCTGAGGAGCCGGTCTGGCTGGCAAGTTTAGTTCCCCACTGAAATGTTTTTTTCTAAGTGTGGGTTTGCTTGGTGAGAAACTCCCAAAGCCTCAAAAATGACAAAAGTGTGGTTGAATACAGGTCTAGGTCTCACCCAAAAAGCCAGTTGGAAACACCCCACCAAACCCTCCCAAAATGGCACTTTGTCATTTTTGGGACAATTGCGTCCTTCATCACAATCTTACATAATCGTACGAGTGTGGCAAATAAATATTTTCACTGACAGATTGCACGATCACGTAAAAATATGTCTTAGTATTTTGCCTGTATGCAGTTGCACAACTATTCCCAGACAGAGGGGAAATGATTGGCTAATCAGCCATCCAATAATTTTAAGTGAGTGAGAGTGATTTTATGCTCATTATATAATATCCACTCGCTGCACTTGTGGAAGAAATTGCCCTGTGTTTATCTGGAGATGTTACTGACTTTTGGTTTTTAGTTCCGTTTGCTGTGGAGATTCTTTATAAAGTAGACTCTGTAGACTGTTTGCTGGGCTTCACTCTTTTAGCAGACTCTGTTCGTTGAGCAAATGGACAGTTTGCTTTGAGTCTGGCTGTAAGTTCAGCTCTGTCTCTAACTCGCTTGCTGTGAGTGCAACTTATTAGCTGACCCAGTGATGTTGGTAGAAACTCTGTAGTTTTATTCTGGAGTATGCGTTAATAGTGCTGCATCTGTTTTTATACATTAGTGGTTGCTGGTTTTTCCAAGGTAGTTAGAGGAGAAGAATTTAGAATGAATAATCAGAGAAAGAAGAAATGAGGGAGAAAGAAAGAGAGAGGGATGTAATATGTAATGATTGAATCACTCATCTAGATGATTTCACCATCAATCCTTTGGTTTTCCTTCTTTCACCCCATTAATGTAGTTGTTCCCTTATTTGGGCACTCGCACTGCTTCAAATCACCAAGAGTTACCTCTGCTTTCCTCTTCCTTTTAGGAAGGTTTATTTCCATGTTTTCTCCTGATATCCTGGGCAATAATTGGGAACACACAACTTTAGTATATCAGAGGAGCTTGTTCAACATCTTTACCCTGTTTAAAACACTTGAATGTTTTAAAATAATTAGAATGATCTTTGATCAACGTATTTGTTAATCAGTTCATTTTTGTATGAAAGAACAAGTGGCAAGGGCATCAATGGGAAGCACTAAAAAGGGGAATTGCTGAACAATGCACAGGATTCAAATTAACATCTGTCGGTATCAACAGCCCAGGGTGTATTAAGCAGCTTGTTGTTTTGATTATTCGTGTTAATTTAGCTTCCAGCTCCCTTACATTGGTTCAAACCCTATCCAAAGCCAATGCCCCATTGAGGCTTTTAACACATACTTGCGAAAATAAATGTTTGCATTTAGAACAACTTGAAATTAAATAGCGCATTGACAAAGTAAATTTTGCAAGTTAACGTATTAATGTCAAGTTAAGTAAGCTTGCTACATTGAACAACTCCTTAATAGGTGACTCATGGGTATTAATGGGGAACTACACACTCCCACTTCAATGAAAATTTACACTGTAGATGATGGAGACAGTCAATGGTTCTACATTTACATGGTGCAAATGCCAGATGGACAATTATTCTCACGAATGTTAATGCTTTTAGATCAAATATGTAGGTAAAAAGGCTCTTCCAATATTTGAAAAAGGGCTGGTTGCACTGTCATGAGGACAGGGCATGATCTACCTGCCGTGTGGCACCCGAACGGTGGCGAGGTGCAGCCGATAAATGCTGGGAGATCGCCCTTCCAGGATCCACCCAGCTCACCACACCTCGTGCAATCTAACATGATCTCACGAGGCATTGCGATATGAATCCCGACCTTTGTGGGTGGGATCAGTATTTGGCAAATCTGCATATTAGAGTGAGACAGCTAGTCTCACTCTGATCTGCACTCGCCTGATCTACTGAGGCCCTGCGATCTAACCTCTTCGCCTCGGAGAACTCGGGCGAGCCCGTTCTGTGCTGCTCTCCACAAATGAGGGCCAGACAGAAAGACACTTGGAAGGGGAGGGGAAGTTTCCAGGAGATTTGAGGCCCTCAGGAGATTTGAGGCCCTCAGGTGTTTGCCCTTTGAGCAGGGTGGCACTGCTGGTGCCACCTGGGTATCATCAATGCCGGGCAGCCTGACATCCTGGCACTTGCACCTCCAATATGCCCAAGTGGTACTACCAGTGTGCCAGGCTGGCAGTAGCAAGGAACCAGACTGGCATTTTCCCCGCGCCCAGGATCGGGCCCAGTCCCTGTGAGGTGGGGGATGGGGGGGGGGGCAAGGACCCCCTTGCAGGTGACTTTGGGCTTTGGGGGGTTCAGGTCCATGTTGGGGGGGGGGGTCAAGAGATCGGGATACCTCTCAGTGCAGGAAATGGGACTAAGTGCGGCCCTGCTGAGACCCCTGGATTGCAACAAAGTCCCGATTATATAGCGTGGTGTGTCTCGGCGCGGCAGGCCAAACGTGTTCATCATGGGGCTCTGTTGCAATTTGGTTAGATCGCACCCATAGTCTTTTCTGGCCACCTAATTCAAAGCAAACCTGATTCCACCTAGTTCTCTATCAGGAAAAAATAGCTTCTTTGGATGAATCTTGAAACTCAAAAATGTATGGATTGGGGTTGGGTCAAATCAGATGTTAAGATTTTATAAATCTCAAATCCAGCCCAACCCACCTACTTCCTTGTGCAATGGGCAATGATAGTTGACTAAAGGGAACCAACCAATCCACAATCGAGAGGCAGATCAGCAAATTAAATATTTTAATGAGGCTGGCGGCCTCTGATTTTACCTGTTTTGCATGTTCAATGGTGGGCTGCTGCGTTTCCTGTGCTTTGCGAAACCCAGCAGTTGAAGGAACATGAGGACAGCTTCTGGGAGAAGGCAAATGCCTTTACATGACTGCTTGTGGGCCAGGAGGAACAGGGGTATTTTCCACATGTTCATCCCCGCCCCCCTAAGCTACCTATCTCCCACCATCAAATATCAAACCCCATACAAAGGCCTAGGGGTCTGGGATTGGACCCATCCCCCTCCGCGTAGAGGGTTGTGAGCGTGCAGGAGTTATGGGGAAATCCAGACATCAAGGGCGGCATGATGACATAGTGGTTAGCAGTGCTGCCTCACAGCTCCAGGGACCCGGGTTCAATTCCGGCCTTGAGTGACTGTCTGTGTGGAGTCTCCTCCGAGTGCTCCCGTTCCGTCCCACTGACCAAAGATGTGCAAGTTAGGTGGATTTACTGGGCTCGGTGGGGTTAGTGGGTTACAGGATAGGGTGGAGGCCTGGGCTTAAGTAGGGTGCCGGTGAAGACTTGATGGCTGAACTCACCCCTGTTAATATTCAGGCCCATGTTTCTGATTCTAAATTTCTCAGAGACTTGTACAATATATATTAAGCCTACATGGCCATGAGAAAGTACAGCACAGTGCCAAATAAGGATGCATTGGTGTTGGATATATTCGAAAAGGGGATCATACTGAGTGGAAGAATAGTATAGAAACAAGCATGATATTTAGAACTAATTACAACAGGATAAGCTGTTCAAATTGTTAATATTATAGTAAATATCCAGTTCTGCATCAACATGAGGTCACCACAGACTTTCAAAAGTGGTAAGGAAGAATGGGTTTATAATGAAAAAAATGAAATGAAATGAAAATCGCTTATTGTTACAAGTAGGCTTCAAATGAAGTTACTGTGAAAAGCCCCTAGTCGCCACATTCCGGCGCCTGTTCGGGGAGGCTGTTACGGGAATGAGGGTGCTGCAGCAACACAATGCATGTTGTGTCAGAAGTGCATAACAAAAAAAATACCCTGTGCATTTGGATATCAGGAAGCCAAGATCTATGTTGATATAATATTGAAATAGGCTGTTTGGAATTCTTTATAAGCTTATCACATACTCAATCTGTTTAGTGGCAAAGTAATCACAAAAGTAATCCAAGTCACCAAGTCAGTTGATATTTTTCAGATTTAAAAAATAAATAATAGCTTGTGATAAGGAAAGAAGAAATTGCTTTGTAAGGACCAGAGGTTTTTTTAAAGTCAAATAATGCACGATGGATTATACTGCTGCTAAGCTGGAATAGTGACCCTTCAAGGCCGTGCGATACATTTTATGTAAATAGGACTTGAGGTCAGCGAAAGGTAAACTCCTACAGCAAACATTTTAAAGTCAGAGTGAGTTTGGCAACTGGTTTTAAATCCCTGGCTCACAGTGTCAGAAGAGCTATCTCCCCCTCTCTATTTAAAAAAAAAAAGATTTTTTTTATGGCTACTATATGACAGTAAATGTCATAGGCCATATACTGGGTCCAATATTTTTCCTCAAATATTGAAGCAAAGTCACTTCAACCCAAACTCTGCCCAAGTAAAACACTTCTCATGTCATATTGCAAGTGTAATACCAACTAATAGCAAGTTATGACAGCATTGTGTTTCACAATTATGCCCACTAGAATTGAGATTGCCAGAATTCATTCCAAGTGGGACTCTTGCACGCAGCAAAATCACATGTTTCCCATCCAATCAGTTTTGGCTGAATTCCAAACAATTTCTCAAAGGTGAAAGGTCAGTTTCCCAAATCACTGAGACACTCGTTTTCATCAAGTTGATCCAGTTATATAACTCTATATACAGTAATTGATGAGCAGTGAGTAATCATCCCCCTATTCCAAGGCCAGCATTCACTTTAAAGTACAGAGACATGGGGAAGAATTTTGAGATACCCCGCCACTGTGTGCGCGTGTGGCCTTAAAATTCCTTGGATAGCCTTCTCTGCCTGCCCCGACCACTCTCCAATTTTACACTGGGATGGGAGAGGCTTTAGCCAGCCCACCCATCTGCCCTTTCCCCAGCTGAGGTCTCTATTGTCATAATATACACCAGTATATCATGGTGCAGACACACACTGATGGACACACAGTGGGACCAATCAACATACACAACACCACAGCCAATCACCAGTGAGAGCACACGCACTATAAAGACAGGGGGCATCAGAGTTCCCGGTCATTTGAGTAGCAGCTAGCTAGGAGGACAGAGCTCACAGCCTGCAACGTAGACATTCACCATGTGCTGAGTACATCGACTGGTTAGGACAAGGCAAAGGTCTTTAGATAAAGCTAGTATCGTATTAACACACAGTCTGAGTATGTTTAAACAGTTAATGATTCGATAAAATAGTATTGCACTATTTCAAGTGTTGGTGACCTGTATGTGATCCAGAACACCCAACACATCGTCTATGTGTCCATTTATTGACCATTCGTGGGTCATTTCCCAACCAGCCTCGATTTGCAGGCTGGCAGGAGGTGTTCAGGGGTAGGGGGAAGCCCAAAACGTAACCCTGTTGAGGTCTCGGGCAGGAAGGGGTGGGTCGTGTGACATCTCCATCAGCAGCCTCCTTTTAACATTGGGCATCCAACCCCTACCAAAAGGACTGTCAACTGCAGGTCCTCCTCCGCATCCCTTCCCCTCCCCCCTCACCCCAGCTTCTCCACAAACACCCCCACCCCCATCTGCCCTTCCCCTTGGACTTTACCTCCCCTCCCACCCAAGAGCCCTGAAACTTTCCTGGCCCTGGATTCCCAGGACTTAGGTACTGGAAGCTGCTTGCAATCTTGTCCCACTGCAGCTTCTGATGCTTCAGAGACTAGAGAGCTGCCACTAATCAGATTGGGCAGCTGCTCTCTGAGGTGGGACCTTCGCCCAAGTGAGCGATGGAAGTCCTGCCGCCAGCCAAGTAATGCTTGTAGGAACATTAAATGGCTGCAATATTGACAACAATTCAATCTCCGTTGACTCCTCAGATGACCGGAACGGAAACCCCACTGTCCTAAAAATCCTGGCTATGACCATTAAAGGATGTCGATGCATTTTAATGGAAACATATGAGAATATCCATGTATTTATACAAATACTACTATTCAGGATTTGGGAATAGTTATTTTTAACTCAAAGATATCACTTGAGCAATTTACAATACTGTCAAAATCCACTGTATGTATTTCTATCTTTAATAGATCTCAGAATTATCCAGACTTTTTTTTTCCCATTGATCCCTCTCCAATGAAAACATAAATAATCTGTTAGACATTCACCAATTTCTGTAGCAATCAATTAAAAAACGACGACATAGCTCAGGACAAAATTACCAGGTGTTGCCAAAGGCTATCAAGAGTGCGTTGAAGAGTTCCCTGCTAAGAATACATCAACATATCTCAACATCGGGGAAACGTAATCTACATTTCCTTTTCATCGATATATATCAACATGTTTGAAGGTCATTGAACCCCTTGTCCAGAATTCTAGGTTTTTGTTCTATTTGTACTTTTAGTAATTAATCAGTGAAGACGTTGATATATTGCCCAATTTGCTTACTCTGTTTGCTCGATTTAATATCCTAAGGATAACAGCTATAGCAAACCTCAAAACATTGACCTTTATGACATTGTTACCAGGCGCTGACATGTAGAGCATCATAAGTTTACGACCCTTAAGCTGATTTAATAGTTTTTTCAATTTTCCACTTTGGGCTTGCTTAGGACATTACTCCTAAGTCTTTCCAGAGAAACTTGTTTTTGCTCCATTACATGATCAGTTTTATTTAGAAATAGTCAAGATTTGTCCATTGGAAAAAGGAAGAAAGTGTTGCTTCACAGTGCGATAGAGCCAAGCCTAATTATACTGATCAGCTAACTATATTGTAGCTCTGCATTGCAGTTCTAAATTTACTTTGGATTCTGTTCAACAAAAAACAAAATACTGCTGCCCAGGAAAAGCAACATTTCCTGCAAGCTTCAGTTATGTGTTATCAGCCGAATAGAGACAAAGCAGATTGTGTGTAAGTGGATCATTGAATGAATGTAATAATAATATATTATTAGCAAATGTCTTCCTTTCTGAACTGTCATCATAGTTTTGTTTGACCTCTGTGTTCAAGACGTTCAGGCAATTCCGTATCCAAAGGCACACTTTTCCAGCAATAAATGGTGATTTCAACGCAGTTAAATGGGCTGATAATGAGTTTGGAAATCCTTCCACCACTTACCCCACTATTCCCCAAAGCGAAAAAAAACAGTTTATGGGTGTGAAGATACTCAAACAAAGACAACTAATTGGGTTTCAGAATTTTCTGCCTGCAAAGCTCCCGGAAGTACAGTCAAATAACAGCCCTGTGAGGGCATCTGACAACTAGATGAACACAGGAAAAATAAAAGCATCTCTTTATGCAATATAATTTAAGGATTGAGAACAGAGGAAGTATTGAAAAGAAGGGTGCGTTAAGGACTACAAATTAGAGTAGGTGAAATCAATATCACCAAGAAAAATAAAGGAAAGGAAACAAATATTGGATTAAGAGAAAGATTTTCATAAAAGAACGGAAAATAAAGAGAGAGATTAAGAGGGGGATTTTCAAAAAATGAAAGGAAAATAAAGAGAAAAAAGTTAAAGATATTTTTGTAAAACAAGTCACATCCTAAAGAAATTCCTGGGCACACAAAATTGAAAATATAATGCAATAAAAAGAAGTTTCTATGGAAAGACTTGAGAATAATGCCCCATTGGAATAATGTCCAGTCATTAATGATTATTCTGTTTTTAATAGGGCACTACCAATTATTCCACTTCCAGAGTGCTTTTAATGGACAATTAATGTGCAAATGCAGTAACTTCATGAAAATCAATGAGAGGTTAAGTATGAGATGCAATTTTAAAGAAGTTAATGGCAGAGTGGCGCAAAACAGCCAGCTACCTGTTGCAATTTGCAATTCATGCAGGATCTCTCACTATAGGTTGCTGGATGATTTGAGCAGTAATAACAATTGGCATTATTGAGATGTTTTTTGAAACAGTCAATCTGCCCTTTGTTTCTTAAAATTTTCCATGTTTTATACTGTATTGAATGTGTTTAACAATGCTCACAGCAGTGTTATATTTATTGTTGCGTTTTCTATAATACAAAGGGTACTGTGGAGAATTGCTTTGTTTTGCCAAATGAGGACCACAGAGAGTGTAAGGAGTTTCATTGCTACAACCTAGGCTCTGAAACTAATCCAGTCTGATACACATTTTATCTGGGCTTGGAATACCTTTTTTAGACAATCACCACTCAGAGGTTCCTGGTCACTGTGGGTCCATAACACAAAGCTGGGTCACCTTGGCAGTATATTAAGCAGTTAGCTCTCCAATATCGGAGTGCCATGCCTACTAAAGTTTTGTAAGGGCAACGAAGAATCCAGCACGAGTTTAAGGATACAAAGTAATAACATTTATTTACAATAACATATATATATATATAACAGCAGCAGCAGCAACTTCCCTTGCTGCACACTCCTTCCTGCTGGTTCCAAACTGGCCAGCTTTATTTATACATGGAGTTTACTAATGGTTTCTCCGCCCCCCCCCCCCCTCATTGGGGAAGCTCATACTCCCACAGGATTGTGGGATTGTCATTAGTCCCCCAGCCAATGGTAAGCAGGCAGGTTATAACATCAAGAGATGCTAATTATGAATTTGTAGTCAATATTTAAAAATTGGACACAGGCAAGCTGTTAAGATGGCTGCTGCAAATCATGTGACTTTTCGCATTAGGATAAACACAGTACCAAATCTCCAGAAAATATCCAATTAAATATGGACCTAGGCGAGGATACCTCACAGCCATCTGTGGAATTCACATATGTCATTGTTTAAGGATGGGTCAACACCTAAAGGCCATGGAGTTCCTAGACTCTCATATTGGACAAAAGAGAGGATCGAAACTCATTGGCAACTATCAACTCCCCATTGCATCACAATGGCCGCCCCCATCCAAACTAGACTGGATGGGCTCCTGAAGTGTTAGCCCAGCAGTCATGTGATCAAACATGTTTCCAGGGGCTGCACACTCATTACTCTAGGGCCCAGCAGATCCATCAGCTCCATCAGATGTCAGTCAGTCTGAGAATCCGACTCTGAAACCAGCTGCCAGTTATCATGCAGCCTGTTATGACACCCTGGGCTAGTCAGTGGCCGATTCCAGCCCCACTGACCCTGGAGTCCCAACAAAAGTGAATTAACCAATAATTCGTAGAAAATTTCCAGAATCTTTGGCCCCTTAACAGCTGAATAAGTTATAGCCACCAGGTTTATAAGTTTAACACCATAACTGTTTGTTTATTTATGACAGAAACAAAATTGAAATATGCAACAGTTATAATGGAATAATGGCCAGCTAATCTGCTACTCGCCCTTTTACCATCCCACCCTCTACCCAAACATACACAAGACAGACAAGTATGGGGGGAATGGGATAGGGTAAAAATAACAAGGGTTTAAAATAAAGGGAAAGATGATAGTCCTTGCTTCTCATGGCGAAGTCTTTGCAGCAGGCCGTCCTCCTAGGACGCTGCATGCTCGTAGCCACCGATGTAATGTTAGTGATGATCTTCTAACAGCAGCATTCAGTCAGTACTCCCTGACAATAGGATTTCCTCTGGAGAGTCACTTGTAACTTTTCTTAACCTGGGCACACACTCAAAGGATCAACCTCGGGCCTGTTTTCCTTAAGACTTTCTTTTCACCTCAGCCCAGCTCCAGGCTAGGTTTTAAACTTAATTAGTTTCCATTGTTACCAGAATGATATCTAACCTTGCTGAGGAAAGAACAGAGTTCTCCACACAAGATTTTCAGAGAGTTTAAAACATGAGAGAGAGACTCCGAGAAACAGTGAAACAGCTCTGAGTTCAGTAACAAAACTGAAAGAGAAAACGCAGTCACACAGAGGAAGGAACATTCCAGAGAAAACCCTGACCAATCGGCAGGGGCCATTGTCAAGACCTGGTATTCAGAGCAGTCCATTAGCTGACAGTCAAGTCCATCCAGGTGAGTCAGGACTGATCCCCCTGGAATCTGCTGATCTGAAACGTAAACAGCTGCAACTTGCCGTGTCTTAGGTCATAGGTCAATCCTCAGTTTACCAGCCACTCAAATTAAAGGTGAAGTCTATCTTAAAGGCATAAGTACATTAATTGTCCATGTACAAAAACTAAATAGTCAAAATAAAATAAAGGAAAAATGGGACAAACAGAGTTTAAACAAGAGGATCCTCACAAGCTGAAGTGTTTAACCTGTTCTAGTTTTAAAATTTACCTGTGAGCCAACCTCCTAGGTACTTGGTTACAAGAAACCCTGCCATCTGCTGTTTTACAAGACCCTCACTTCAACTTTAAATCATTAAATCTATTCAAGAAACCACAGGCCAGCCACGTGGAAGATGGAAAATAATAATTCAGAGATTGAATTAACTGTAATATATCATGTGTGTGTATGTGTGTACGTGTGTGTGTGTGTGTACGTGTGTGTAATTCAGGGTACTTACTTTAGTTCAGAAAAATTTAAGACGGAATTATTCAATTGAAATATGCACTCCAAAGCTCAGAAAAGACGCAGCATTTTCTATGCAAAACATAATGGCTGGAACTATCCGGCCATTCACACCAGCGTGATCTTCCAGTCATGCCGACGGCACACCCCTGCCACAGAGTTCACGGCGTTGAGGGGTGCATTCAATGGGAAACCCCATTGACAACTGCAGGACCAGAAGATCCTGCTGCTGACCAACGATGGGTTTCGTGGCGGGTTGCGCAATAGATCTCGCCCATTTATTTCTAATTAAGCAAACACACACAATCTGTAACAGCACAAACTATACTTCTTCTGCTTAACAAGCCGTGATGATACTACTTGTGCTCTTTCCCCCGTAACATTTCTGGGAACTACAGTATTGTAGCTAACACATCAAGCAGTTCCTTGAGCTCAAGTACTGATAATGAATTACAGACCTGTCCATTGCAACGAAAAGGATATTTCTGAGTCCCAACTCCTGACAGATCTCTAATAAATTTCAGGTAGATCCTTGCACATGAGAGTATTTGTTTAATGTTCTCAGGTGCCCATCAGCAGTTTTGGCAAGAAAGGAATTATTTTTATGTTGATTTATTGTTTGTTGACTATATTCTGAATATAACGTTTAGAACGTATCCCATGAGTTCATAGCATTACTATGTTCATAAATTTCTTTAAAATAAAACTGAACAAATACATGGTGGGGAATGAAGTAGAGGCTGAAAGGGTGTACTACTGTACAATGCAGGTTGCAAATCCCTCATCTGAAATGCTTGGGGCCGAGTGTGTGTCAGATTTCAGAATCTTTCGGATTTCGGAATATACTGTGCCGGTGCGATGTGCGTTGGGAACTGCGCATGTGCAGAACCTTGGGAACTGCGCATGTATGATGCGCATTGGGAACTGCACCACATTGTGGGAAATGCACATGTGCGGCACGTTCAAAAAGGTGCAAATTTCAGAATTTTTCGGACTTCGGATAAGGGATGCTCAACCTGTATATTGTACAATTGGATTAGATATGTGTTTAATACAACCATAAGACCATAACGAATAGGAACAATTTGTTCAATAGGATCAAGGCTGATCTGACATTCCTCACATCTACCTTCTTGCCCTTTCCCTGCAACCCTTGATTCCTTTACTGATCGAGAATCTATCTGTCTCAGCTTTAAGTATGCACAAGGACTCTTTCTCCACAGCTCTCGGTGACAAGGAATTCCAAAGACTCAAACCTCTGAGAAACAAAATTTCTCCTTATCTCAGTCTTAAATAGGCACTCCCTTATTCTGAGACTATGCCCTCTGGCCTAGACTGTCCCACGAGGGGAAACATCCTCTCAGCATTTACCCTGTCAAGCCCCTTAAGAATCATATATGTTTCAATGAGATCACCTCTCAGTCTTCTAAATTCCAATGAGTAGAGTTTCAGCCTGTTTAACCTTTGCTCATAAGACAATCCCTCCAGAGATCACCCTAGTGAGCCTTTTCTGAAACAACGTCAATGAAATAATATCTGTCCTTAAATAAGGGGACCAAAACTGCTCACAGTGCTCCAGGTGTGGTCTAACCAGTACCTTGTACAGTTGCAGCAAGATTTCCCTAATCTTATACTCCAAGCCCTTAAAATAAGGGCCAACATCCCTGATTACCTGCCGCACCTCTGTGCTAGTTTTCTGTGTTTCATGCATAAGTATCCCCACGTTTTCTCCATTTAAATAATTTAGTTAATTTAGCGTAGGGTGTGGAGAGATTTTCCAAAACCATCCCTCCTTTCCAACAATGGTCAAGGTATGGTAATACTGGAAAAACATCCGAGAGTTCCAGGTGCCAATTTTCAAAGGCTGGCCATCCAGTATTTGGGGCATGAAAGTCTTGCAGAGACCCAAGATGGGTGGGAAGTGATCCATAATCATGGTTCTTACACCACATCTCGTTCTCACTTACTGGGGGAAAATACAACACCCCGTGTTTATCAGAATGGTGGTCAACGGCTCCAGGTTCCTTGCAAAACCATTCCACTCACGACATCAGTTTTATGTATTTTGCCATGTGTATGGGATTTAGGTACAAGTTGGCAGAAGAGGCCTAAAGCAAGAAGCCACAGAATAATCTGATCAGAAATAATAGGCTGGATTTTGCGGTAGAGGTGAATCCACTGACCTTGAAGAAAGCTTCCCACAAAGATCCAGAGTTATCTGTGACTTGCTTTTTCACTTTTCCAACTGTTAATCTGAATCTGATGCTAAGCCAAGTGGCTCTCTAGATGTCCAGCAACAACAATGTCAGCAAACAGGATAAGCACCCAATCACATTAAAGTATTCTCATAGACAACAAACCAACAAGTAAAATGCAATCATTATTCTTTACTTTAAAAAAAAAAATGTTTTATAGAGGGCAAAATACATGACATTAAGTATCGGAAACAAACTTCCAACAATATTTAACGTGATTTAACCAAAGAAAAAACAGAGTCTGTTCTGGGCAGGATTAGCGGAGTCCTTCCTGGCCATTGTAGTACCGTGAATGACCCCACTATCTAACGGAAATTTGGTTTATTTATGAGCCCTGGTGGAAAGCACTGTGCCGAGGCCGCACGCAGCCTCATTTCCTTCACTAAGGAGCTCCCAGGAAGAGATTGGGCCAATTTTCTGACCCCCCCCCCCCACCTCCTCCTCCAACGATGCCCCAATCCACCTATAAGGGGGTGCTTGGGGGCCCCCTCCCCCACACCCCACCTCATACGGGCAGGGTACCCTCCTGACTGATCTCTGGCATGGGCAAAATCCCAGCCTGGCAGTGCCCCTGTCAGTGCCACCTGGGCACCCTGACAGTGTCAGTGTGGCACCTGGGTGGCACTGCCAAGGTACCAGGATAGCAGTGCTAAGGTGCCCAGTGGCACCAGCAGTGCTAGGATACACCCTGCCCGGAGACCGGCCGCCCGATGGTTTCCAATCACTTGGGATTTCCCCCCTCCTGAAGTGCCGTTCCACCTGGTCCCCATTTGTGGAGACCAGAGCTAGCCGGTGCCTGACTGGGGTGAGGCCAATAGATGCCGGGTAGCTGTTCGATCTGGCGTCAACACGATTGAATGAATTTCTAAACTCTGTTAACAGTGCGAGACTGGGTCCCACCCATTGTGGGCAGCATTCGGAACACGAGGTCTGGTTAGATTTCCCGAGGAGTAATGACCATTGGGGATCCCGGAAGAGGCACCTCCTGGGATCTACCAGCCATGTCCCATTCCGATTCCAGCAGGGCACGGCCGGTAAATCATGCGCATGTTTTTCAAAATACTTTTTTTGTTACAATAGAGAAATTTGACATTCCACAAGTATAACATTTTCCAGCATTGGAGTGATTTTTCAGCAGTAATCATGTACTTAATACATATTTTTTTAGAAAATATTTTATTGAGGCATTTATCATTTTAACAGTTTTAAACATCAGGTTTCATCCAGAACAAAACAATATAACCAACACACGCCCCCAGTGACAAACCCCAGCCAAGATGGCTTACACAAGCAGTACCACCTTCCCCAGCCCCCCCTTCCACTGGTTCTCCTGCCCTGACTCGCGCCCCCCTCATGTCTCCCTTTCCCCCCTCCCCACCCCTGCTGACAGCCTAATTTTTCTTGAAGAAGTCGATGAACAGCTGCCACCCTTGAACAGCACACCCTTGCAACGAATGCCTCAAGGCGAACTTGATTTTCTCGAGCCTGAGAAACCCTGCCATGTCGCTAACCTATACCCCTGACTTTGGGGGGTCCGAGTCCCTCCATCCTAGTAGGATCCCTCTCCGGGTCACCAGGGAGGCAAAGGCCATGATGTCAGGCTCCCGGATTTTCCGACACGCCAAAGATCGCCACCTCTGGACTTGGTACCACCCTCACTTTAATACCTCTGACATGACGTCAGCAAATGCCTGCCAGAAACCCCTCGGCCTCGGACATTCCCAAAACATATGGACATGGTCCGCAGGTCCACTCGCACACTTATCCTCCACCCCCTCAAAGAACCTGCTCATCTGGGCCACAGTCATGTGTGTCCTAAAGACCACCTTAAATTGTATCAGGCTGAGCCTGGCACTCAACGAGGATGCATTGACTAGCCTCAGGGCCTCCTCCCATAATCCAGCCTCCAACTCCCCACCCAGCTCTTCCTCCCAATTTCACGTTACCCTATCAGGGTTCCCTCCCACTCCATCAGTTCCTTGTATATTTCCTACTCCTACTCTCGACACTACCTTATGCTGTCGCCCCTGGTGCGGCAGGTGTGGGAAGGTCGAAACCTGCCTCCGCAAATCCCTCACTTGCAGATACCGGAACCCATTCCCACCTGGCAACTCAAACTCCTCCTCCAGGCTCGGGAAGCCCTCATCAATAAAACGGTCTCCAAATCTCTCGATCCCCGCCCGCTGGCACCTCCGGAACCCCCCATCCAGCCCCCCTGGAGCGAATCGGTGGCTACCACATATCGGTGCCCACACCGACGCCCCCAACTTAATACATTATTAAAAGCCCAGTTACATTTCATTCGACAAGGTGAAACTTTTTCAAGGGATTTTGAAGCGAGGCCGATAGTATAAAACGGCACGTTCTCATCGGTTCAGTGATTTCTAATTGATTATAAATCTGGGGAAGTAGGTGCATCAACAGTGCAGCCTCTGGCAAGGCATAAAATTACTGACAGCAATCTCTAGAGTTCTGTGTTTAACTAAGCATGCCTGGACTCTGTCATAATATACACCAATATATCATGGTGCAGACACACACTGATAGACACACAGTGGGACCAATCAACACGCACAACACCGCAGCCAATCACCAGTGAGAGCACACTCACTATAAAGACAGGGGGCATCAGAGTTCCCGCTCATTCGAGTTGCAGCTAGCTAGGAGGACAGAGCTCACAGCCTGCAACACAGACATTCATTATGTGCTGAGTGCATCGACTGGTTAGGACAAGGCAGAGGTCTTTAGTTAAAGCTAGTATCGTATTAACCCACAGTCTGAGTATGTTTAAACAGTTAATGATTCAGTAAAATAGTATTCACTATTTCAAGTGTTGGTGACCTTTATGTGATCCAAAACACCCAACACATCATGATACCAGGAGTAGTGGGATATTAGCACTTCTTAGACCTACCTGCAAGTGATCTGCCTTCCGCCAGCATTCCGTTATCCTGCAACATTGACAACATCAGCCCGCCGCCACCGCTACGCATCGCCGGCAACCTCTGGGCCAACTGGAAGATTTTCAAACAGTACTTCCAGCTCTTCCGCGAAGCCACAGACAGGGAGGGCGCCTCGGATACCAGAAAGATTGCTCTTCTCCTCTCCACGGCCGGGGACCATGTCATCCACATTTTCAACTCTCTCACCTTTGCAGATGATGAAGACAAGACGAAGTTCAAGACGGTCCTCCTCAAGTTTGACACTCACTGCAGCGTAGAGGTGAATGAAAGTTTTGAACACTACGTGTTTCAGCAGCGTTTGTAGGGTAAGGATGAACCTTTCCAATCGTTTCTCGCGCACCTCCACATCCTTGCGCAATCTTGCAGCTATGGGCCCACCTCTAACTCCATGATAGGCGACCAGATCGTTTTTGGTGTTCAGTCGGACCCCCTACACCAGCAGTTCCTCAAAATAAAGCAACTCACCCTAGGGACCGCCATCGAGATCTGTGTCTTAAATGAAAATGGCACGAGTCGGTGTTCCCATATACAAGCGGCTGAAGCGGCGCGGCAAGGTCCCCATGAGGTAGAACGGGTCCAAGTGATTGAGCACCTCCAGGGCCTCAGCCTGGATGAGGGCGGCCATTTTGCGCACTTTTTGCAGACTGGCGTGCTTGTCCGCACCAAACGAGGGAGGGCGACGTTGAGGAACGCAATGCGCAGGCGCGCACCACGCACGACCGCATCGCGCATGCGCGGTGGCACAACGGACGTGCTGACGTCACGACGTGCGGCAACTGTATCTCCGCCCACTTAAAGCGGCAATGCCCCACAAAATCTCGACAATGCCTACGATGTGGAAGACTTGGCCACTATGCTGCCTTCTGTCGAGCAGCTCAGCCTGCCAATTCATATCGCTTCAGCCAGCCTCGCAGGAATGTCCAGGAAATTCAACCCACGGTCACCGAGTCCGATTCCGACCTCCCACACAGCAGTGACACCGAGGATCCGAAGGCGCCTTTTCGAGTTGGTGTCGTAACGAAAAACAGGCTGTCCCCGAAGCAAAGACACCAGCCGCTGTCGGTATGCAGCATCGATCCAGACAATGAGTGGTGTGCCACCCTGACGGTCAACCGGTCCCAAATACGATTCCGCCTGGACACTGCTGCCTCCGCCAATCTCATGCCGTGGTCTGCTTTCCAAAGCCTTCATGTCAAACCAGCCATCGGCCTGCCTGCTATTGGACTACAATGGCAACATCATTCCTCGTACCAACTTGAAGTGACGCACAAGTCACGGAAAGCCATCCTTCCTTTCGAGATTGTGGGCTCCTCGAAGGACACCCTGCTTGGCGCACAGGCGTGCAAGCTGCTGAACCTCGTTCAAAGAGTTCACTCTCTCCTGATGACACGCTTGCCTTCCAGGACGCTGACATCAGGGCGCAACTCGACGCCATCATCGACCAGTACCGCGACTTCTTCGAAGGCATGGGCACGCTCCCATATACTTACAAGATCCTGCTCAAACAGAACACCACGCCTGTGGTGCATGCACCTCGCAGAATCCCAGCACCCCTCTAGAACCAACTCAAGCAGCAGCTGCAGGACCTCCAAGACCAAGGAGTGATCTCCAGAGTTACGGAACCAACCGACTGGGTCAGTTCCATGGTGTGCGTAAAAAAGCCTTCCGGCGAGCTGAAAATTTGCATTGATGTCAAGGATCTGAATCGCAATATCATGAGGGAGCATTATCCGATTCCCAAGCGCGAAGAGATCACATGCGAAATGGCTCGCGCCAAGCTCTTCACCAAACTTGATGCCTCGAAAGGTTTCTGGCAAATCCAGCTCGACAAATCCATCAGGAAATTGTGTACCTTTAACACCCCCTTTGGCAGATATTGTTACAACAGGATGCCACTTGGGATCATATCGGCTTCAGAAGTGTTCCACAGGATCATGGAACAAATGATGGAAGGCATTGAAGGTGTTCGCGTCTGTGCCGATGACATAATCATTTGGTCCACCACCCCATAGGAGCATGTCAGTCGCCTCCAGCGCGTGTTCAAATGCATACGTGAGCAGGGCCTACGCCTCAACAGAGCCAAATGCTCCTTTGGTCAGACAGAACTCAAGTTCCTAGGGGACCGCGTCTCCCAGTTGGGTGTGCGGCCGGATGCGAACATGGTGGCTGCTATCACAGCCATGAAAACGGCAAAGGACAACTCTCGCACTGCGCGCGCGCTCTCGCTCTGCGCGCTCTCGCCCTGCGTGCTCTCTCTCGCTCTTTCTCTCTCTCTCTCGCTCTGCGCGCACTCTCTCTCTCTTTCTCTCTCACTCTGCGCGCGCTCTCTCTCTCTCGCTCTGCGCTCTCTCTCTGTCCTCCGATTTCTGGGCATGGTCAACTTCTCAGGGAAGTTCATCCCTAACCTCGCTTCTCATACCATGGCTCTCAGGAACCTGGTCAGGAAGACGACAGACTTCCAATGGCTTCCTGCCCACGAGCGCGAATGGAGAGAACTCAAAACCAAACTCACCACGGCCCCGGTCTTAGCTTTTTTTGATCCAGCAAAAGAGACAAAAATTTCAACCGATGCCAGCCAGTCTGGCATTTGGGCAGTGCTCCTGCAACGCGATGAGGCCTCATCATGGGCCCCCGTTGCTAATGCGTCACGCGCCATGACCCCCACGCAGTTAGAAAAGGAGTGCCTGGGCCTTTTGACTGGTGGCGTCAAGTTTCATGATTGTGTACGGCCTTCCCCAATTCACCGCCGAGACCGACCATCGCCCGCTGGTCAAAAGAATACAGAAAGACTTGAACGCCATGCCGCCTCGCCTCCAGCGTATTCTGCTCAAGCTCCGGCGATACGACTTCCAGCTGGTATACACCCCAGGCAAAGACCTCATCATTGCCGACGCTCTCTCCACGGCTGTCAACACTCCGTGTGACCCAGCGGGATTCACCTGCCAGGTTGACGCCCATGTGGCCTTCGTGGCCTCCAATCTACCTGCCACGGATGAACGCCTCGTCCAAATTCACCGCGAGACAGCGGCTGACGCTTTGCTACAGTGTGTCATGCACCACCTAACAAGACGGGTGGCTCAAGGGCCAATGTCCGCAGTTCTACAACATCAGAGATGATCTGGCGGTAGTTGATGGTGTTCGCCTGAAGCTGGACCGCATTGTCATCCCGCACAGCATGCGCTAGCTTGTCTTGGAACAGCTACACGAGGGCCATCTTGGCGTGGAGAAGTGCCGCCGACGGGCCCGAGAGGCTGTGTACTGGCCCGGCATTAATGACGACATCGCCAACACAGTGCTCAACTGCCCCACTTGTCAGCGCTTCCAGCCGGCCCAACCACGCGAGACCCTACAGCCCCATGAGTTGGTCACATCCCCTTGGTCCAAGGTCGGCATCGACCTGTTCCACACGCTGGGCAGGGACTATGTCTTGATTGTAGACTACTTTTCAAACTACCCGGAGGTGGTACGTTTACACAACATCACATCGTCTGCAGTCATCTTGCTCGTCACGGCATCCCACTCACTGTGATGTCGGACAATGGCCCCTGCTTCGCAAGCCAGGAGTGGTCCAACTTTGCCAGGACGTACAACTTTGTGCATGTGACATCCAGACCCCTGTACCCCCAAACCAACAGCAAAGCGGAGAAGGGCGTCCACATAGTCAAACGGCTCCTCTACAAGGCTGCCGATGCTGGGTCCGATTTCTACCTCGTTCTGCTGGCCTATCGCTCGGCCCCACTGTCCCCTGGCCTGTCGCCAGCCCAGCTGGTCATGGGTCGCACCCTGAGGACGACGGTGCCGTCCATTCATGTCCCAGACCTCGACCATGTTCCGGTCCTTCAACGAATGCAACTGTCTCGTGCACAGCACAAGGCGGCTCATGACTGCCGTGCAGCTGATCTTCCTGCTTTGGCTCCAGATGACAACGTCCACATCCATCTTCCGGTTGGTAACTGGTCTGCAACCGCTGTGGTTCTTCGGCAGGTGGCTCCCTGCTCGTTCCTGGTTCGTCTACCGGATGGCTCCATTCTGCGCCGCAATCGAAGTGCCCTTCGTCTCGTTCTGCGCTCGCTACGTGATCCTCCACCATTGCCATGCCCTCCTGTTGACCCTGACCTGGACTATGCAGAGATTCCGGTCACTCTGCATCCTCCTCACTCTGACGCAGTCCAGCCCGCTCCTCAGCCGGCGGGTCCCGACCCACCCTTGAGGCGGCCAACCAGAATTTGTCACCCTCAGAGACTTAATTTGTAAACTTTGTGGACTTATGGACTTTCTGATTTGTTCTGATCTTCCATTTAATCGTTCAAGTGGTTTGTATATAGTGTCCATCTCGTTATTCTTGTGACACATGTTTTTCTGCACCAGGCACCTTCCCATGTAAATAGCTTAGTTTTTATGGACATAGTCCTGTAAATATTTCGCACACACGTAGTCAGGAACATTCACCATACACTATTTATTGCCACGCAGGTACATTTTTTATAAAAGGGGGGATGTCATAATATACACCAGTACATCATGGTGCAGACACACACTGATGGACACACAGTGGGACCAATCAACACACACAACACCGCAGCCAATCACCAGTGAGAGCACATGCACTATAAAGACAGGGGGCATCAGAGTTCCCGCTCATTCGAGTTGCAGCTAGCTAGGAGGACAGAGCTCACGCCTGTAACACAGACATTCACCAGGTGCTGAGTGCATCAACTGGTTAGGACAAGGCAGAGGTCTTTAGTTAAAGCTAGTATCGTATTAACCCACAGTTTTGAGTATGTTTAAACAGTTAATGATTCAATAAAATAGTTTTGCACTATTTCAAGTGTTGGTGACCTGTATGTGATCCAGAACCCCCAACACATTAGACCCCAGAAGTTGTTGTCGGTTTAAGAGGAATAATGAGTAATGCTGACAGTTTTGCAGTTACCACTACTGCAAAATCTGGGCCGATCAATCATAAAGCTAATCCACTGCCATGGCTCACGTGTTCCTTTCTTCTCCAGTTATAGGTGTGTAAAATGGCCAAGCATGAATAGTGTTCATTGGCAGCAGAGGACATCAAATAGTGTTTCCTGCTGTGGTGGAGGATTGTCCTCAGTACAAAAATGAGCGCAAGGAAATAAACACTTTTAAAAGAAACATAGCACTTTTGACAAGTGGGTGGGTGCTTATGTGCTTTTTCCCCTTCAATGTGATATTTCTGAAAACAATTAGAACTTTCAAAAAAGGAATTTGGCCCTCTCAGAGACGAAGAATATGCGGAAGGTTAGGAACATTGAAACATAGAAACAGCTGCACACACAAACAGAGTGTGATACTGTGCAATATATATTTTTTTTAAATACATTTTTAATGAGGTATTTTTGGCATTACAAACAACAACAGTATAAAAACAATGTACAAAGAACAAGAAACATAGTGCAATCACCGACTTCCATCCCACCAAGACCCGCCTAATTGACCCCCTATTCTACACTACCCTAACCACCACCCCCGCTGACGTTAAATCTCCTCAAAGAAGTCGATGAATGGTTTAGACCTCCGGGCGAACCCTAACAGTGACCCTCTCAAGGTGAACTGAATCTTCTCTCGGCCAAGAAAGCTCGCCATGTCAGTCAGCCAGGTCTCCAAATTCGGGGGCTTTGAGTCCCTCCAAGCTAGCAGTATCCGTCTCAGGGCTACCAGGGAAGCAAAGGCCAGAACATCTGCCTCTTTCTCCTCCTGGATTCCCGGGTCTTCCAACACCCCGATAAATCGCCACCTCCGGACTCATTACCACCCTTGTTTTCAATACTCTGGACATGACGTCCGCAAACCCCTGCCAATAGCCCCCAAGTTTTGGACACGCCCAGAACATGTGAACATGCTTCGCTGGTCCTCCCGCACATTTTGCACACCTGTTCTCTACCCCAAAGAATCTACTCATCCGGGCCACTGTCATGTGGGCCCGGTGGACCACCTTGAATTGGATCGAGCTGAGCCTGGCGCATGTTGCGGTCGATTTGACTCTGCTCAACGCGTCCGCCCATAAGCCATCCTCCATCTCGCCACCAAGCTCCTCCTCCCATTTACACTTCAGCTCCTCGGTCTGCATCTCCTCCTCCCCCATGAGTTCTTTGTAGATATCTGAGACACTCCCCTCTCCCACCCATCCCCTAGACACTACCCTATCCTGGATCCCCCTTAGTGGCAGGAGTGGGAAGGATGATACCTGCCTGCGCAGAAAGTCCCGCACCTGTAAATATCTAAATTTGTTCCCCCTTGGCAACCCAAACTTTTCATCCAGCGCCCTTAAGCTAGGGAAGCTCCCCTCTAAGAACAGGTCCCCCATCCTCTCAATTCCCGCCCTTCACCATATTCAAAACCCCCCATTCAAGCTCCCCGGGACAAACCGGTCATTGTCACATATTGGGGACCAAACCGATGCTCCCACTGCTCCAACGTGCCTCCTCCACTGACCCCAGATCCTCAAGGCCGCCACCACCATGAGGCTGGTGGAGTACCTCGCCGGCGGAAACGGCAGAGGTACCATTATCAACGCCCCCAGACTTGTGCCCCTACATGAAGCTGCGTCCATCCGCTCCCAAACCAACCCCGCTCTCACCACCCACTTCCTTATCATGGCTATGTTAGCCGCCCAGTAATAATTACTGAAATTCGGTAGGGCAAGCCCCCCCTCCCTCCGATTCCGCCCGAGCATCACCTTCTTCACTTGCAGGGACTTACCCGCCCACACAAAGCCCAGGATGATTTTGTAAATCCTCTTAAAAAAGGACCGCGGGATGAAAATTGGGAGACACTGAAATAAGAATAAAAATCTCGGTAGGACAGTCATTTTGACCGTCTGCACTCCCCCAGCCAACGACAGCGGGAGAGCATCCCATCTCCGAAACTTGCCCTTCATCTGTTCAACCAACCAGGACCAGTTCAGCTTGTGCAACCGGCCCCAGTCGCGCGCCACTTGTATCCCTAAGTACCTGAAACTGTCCCCTACTAATCTAAACAGCAGCTCCCTCAGCCGACCCTCCTGACCCCTCGCCTGGACTACAAACAACTCACTGTTTGTCATATTCAGTTTATACCCCGAAAACCAGCCAAATTCCCCAAAATCGCCATACTTTCACCCATCCCTGCCCCTGAATCTAATACGTATAAGAGCAGGTCGTCCGCGTACAGCGAGACTCTATGTTCCATCCCCCCACCCCCCCCCCCCCGAACCAGCCCCTTCCAGCCCCTTGAAGCTCTCAGAGCAATTGCCAGTGGCTCTATAGCTAATGCAAACAGCAGTGGGGAGAGGGGGCACCCCTGTCTTGTCCCCCGATACAGTCTAAAATAGTCCGAGGTCGTCCTACTCATCCTTACACGAGCCTCCGAGGCCTGGTGCAACAGCCTGACCCAGTCGATAAAGCCCCTACCAAACCCAAATCATCCCAGCACCTCCCATACATAGTCCCACTCCACCCTGTCGAACGCCTTTTCCGCATCCATTGCCACAACTATCTCCATCTCCCTACACTCCGGGGGCATCATAATCACGTTGAGCAGCCTTCTTATATTGGCCACTAACTGCCTGGCCTTCACAAACCCGGTTTAAACCTCCATAATAACATCCGGCACACAATCTTCAATCCTGGAGGCCAAAATTTTGGCCAGCAATTTGGCGTCCACATTAAGCAGGGAGATCGGTCTATATGACCCGCATAGCTCCGGGTTCTTGCCCCGCTTCAATATCAACAAAATAGTGGCCTGTGACATCGTCAGGGGCAGCACCCCTCTATCCCTTGCCTCACTGAAAACCTTGACCAGCAACAACCCTAAAATCCCCGAGAACTTCTTATAGAATTCCACCGGATATCCGTCCGGCCCCGGAGCTTTACCCAACTGCATTGCCTTCAAGCCCTCACCTATTTCTTCGGCCCTAATCGGGGCCCCCACCCCATCTACCAGCTCCCTACCCACCCTTGGGAAGGACAGTCCGTCGAAAAAGCTTCTCATCCCCTCGGGCCTAGTGGGGGGTTCCGAACAATAGAGCCCACTGTAAAAGTCCCTGAATGCCCTGTTTAGCCCTGCCGAGTCCCCTACCAAATTCCCATCCCCACCAACCACCTTCTCTATTTCCCTGGCTGCCTCCCTCTTCCTAAGCTGCTGTGCCAGCATTCTGCTGGCCTTTTCCCCATGTTCGTAAAACACACCCCTTGCCTTCCTAAGCTGCTCCAATGCCTTGCCTGTGGACAGCACCCCAAACTCTGCCTGCAGCCTCCGACGTTCCCTTAAGAGCTCCACCCCAGGGTCACCGCATACCTCCTGTCTATCTGTAAGACCTCCTTAACCAGTCGGTCCGTTTCTGCCCTATCCGTCCTGTCCCTATGAGCCCGGATCGAAATCAGTTCCCCTCTCACCACTGCCTTCAGCGCCTCCCAGACCACCGCTGCTGAGACTTCCCCCATGTCATTAACTTGCAGGTAATTCTGCATGCATTTTCTCAGCCTCTCACACACTGCCTCGTCCACCAACAAACCCACGTCCAATCTCCATTGCGGGCACTGGAAGCTCTCCTCACTGACCTGCAGTTACACCCAGTGTGGGGCATGATCCGAAATAGTGATGGGCGAGTACCCCGAGTGTAGCACAATCAATCACTCACGAGACGAGATGAGAAGGAGTCGAACAATGGCTTTATTACGCAGACTTGTTCCCCAGCAGCACAGTTACAGAATGCGGCTGCTGGGAGAACCCGGGCTCTTATATTCCGCCTTGCTGGGTGGAGCAAGCAGGCGGCTGATCCAATCGGGATCCAGTGTCTATCTACCAATAGCCTCTCGGCATCCCAGGGTACCTTAATACCCCTAATACATACCACCACATTCACCCCTTGTTAAAAAAGGAACCCGGCGGGGTAGTGGGCCGTATGGTGGTAGGGGTTTCCAGGGTCGGTACCTAGGATGCCGCTAACACGGCGGCTATGCTCCGATATTAACTACTTACAATGCCGCTTGTACTGGGCAACCAAACCCAAAAAACTATTTACAGAGACATTTCGTGCTTCATTATACAGATTCGATGAGTCGGATGGGTGCCCTAGTCATCCTCGCCGATCGTCTTAGCCCCGGTGGTGATGCAGGCGCAGGTTCCGGCCTCGTCGTCTCTGGGAGCGTCGCAATGCCTCGTCCCGCTCCAATATCCCTATCCGGGGCCAGGGAAAGGACCGATCCACCCTGGAAGGGGGCGGCTGTGGGGTGCGCCGACGGGAGGGAGGGGGTGATCGGTGTTGGGGGGGGGTGCGTGGCTCCGGAGGGGGGCACTGGTGTTGTGGGGGTGTGCGGGACTCCGGCGGGTGTCAGGTCACGCAGGGAGACCATGTCCTGTCGGCTGCCGGGGTACGTCACGTAGGCATATTGAGGGTTCGCGAGGAGGAGATGAACCCTCTCGACCAACGGGTCCGATTTGTGCATCTGCACATGCTTTCGGAGCAGGATGGGTCCCAGGGCTGCCAGCCAGGTCAGAGGTGACGTTCCGGAGGAGGACTACCTAGGGAAGACAAGGAGGCATTCGTGAGGTGTTTGATTTGTTGTTGTACACAGCAGCGACCGGATGGAGTGGAGGGCGTCCGGGAGGACTTCCTGCCAGCGGGAAACTGGGAGACTTCTGGACCGCAGGGCCAGTCGGACAGTCTTCCAAACTGTTCCGTTCTCCCTCTCTACCTACCCGATCCCCCGGGGGTTGTAACGGTCGTCCTGCTCGAGGCGATGCCCTTGCTGAGCAGGAATTGACGCAGTTCGTCGCTCATGAAAGAGGACCCCCTATCGCTATGTATGTAGGCGGGGAAACCGTACAGTGTAAAGATGGTGCCGAGGGCTCTAATGACTGTGGCCGCGGTCATGTCAGGACAGGGGATGGCGAATGGGAACCGGGAGTATTCGTCAATTACGTCGAGGAAGTACGTGTTGCGATCGGTGGAGGGGAGGGGGCCTTTGAAGTCCAGGCTGAGGCGCTCAAAAGGACGGGAAGCCTTTATCAGGTGCGCTTTATCTTGCCGGTAGAAATGCGGCTTGCATTCTGCGCAGATCTGGCAGTTCCTGGTGGCGGTCCTGACCTCCTCGATGGAGGAGGGCAGATTGCGGGTCTTCATGAAGTGATAGAACCGAGTGACCCCCCCCCGGGTGGCAGAGGTCCTCGTGGAGGATTCGGAGGCGGTCCACTTGTGCGTTGGCACGGATAGGGCATCGGAAGGCTCATTCAGCTTTCGGGACGATACAAGATCTCATAGTTATAGGTGGAGAGTTCGATCCTCCACCGCAAGATCTTGCCGTTTTTGATCTTGCCCCGCTGTGTATTGTTAAACATAAAGGCAACCGACCGTTGATCAGTGAGGAGATTGAATCTCCTGCCGGCCAGGTAATGCCTCCAATGTCGCACAGCTTCCACTATGGCCTGGGCCACCTTTTCCACTGAGGAGTGGTGGATTCTGAGGCATGGAGGGTGCGTGAAAAAAAGGCCATGGGTCTGCAGGCTTGGTTGAGAGTGGCCGCCAGAGCTACGTCGGACACGTCGCTCTCGACTTGGAAGGGGAGGGACTCGTCGATTGCGTGCATCGTGGCCTTTGCGATATCCACTTTGATGCGGCTGAAGGCCTGGCGGGCCTCTGTCGACAGGGGGAAAACCGTTGACTGGATTAGCGGACGGGCCTTGTCCGCGTAGTTGGGGACCCACTGGGCGTAATAAGAGAAAAAGCCCACGCAGCGTTTCAGGGCCTTGGAGCAGTGAGGGAGGGGGCGCATGCGTTCAGGGTCGGGGCCTATAACTCCATTGCGCACTACGTAGCCAAGGATGGCTAGATGGTCGATGCTAATCACGCATTTTCCCCTGTTGTAGGTGAGGTTCAGGGCGTTAGCGGTCTGGAGGAATTTGCGGAGGTTGGTGTCGTGGTCCTGCTGGTCGTGGCCGCAGATGGTGATGTTGTCGAGATATGGGAATGTGGCCCGCAAACCGTACCGATCAACCATTCGGTCCATCTCCCATTGGAAGATCGAGACCCCGTTTATGACGCCGACTGGAAACCTTAAAAAATGATAGAGCCGCCCATCTGCTTCGAAAGCAGTGTATTTTCGGTCGCTCGGGCGGATGGGGAGCCCGTGGTAGGCGGACTTAAGGTCCACCGTGGAAAAGACCTTGTACTGTGCAATCCGATTGACCCTGTCGGATATGCGGGGGAGAGGGTACGCATGCAGCTGCGTGTACATATTGATGGTTTGACTAGTCTACGACCATCCTCTGCTTCTCCCCGGTCTTTACACCTACCACCTGGGCTCTCCAGGGACTAATGCTGGCCTGAATTATGCCTTCCCTCAGCAGCCGCTGGACTTCTGACCGGATAAAAGATCGGTCCTGGGCGCTGTACCGTCTGCTCCTAGTGGCGACTGGTTTGCAATCCGGGGTGAGGTTCGTGAACAGGGAAGGCGGATCGACCTTGAGGGTCGCGAGGCTGCAGATAGTGAGTGGGGGTATAGGGCCGTCGAATTTAAACGTTAAGCCCTGGAAATTGCACTTAAAATCCAATCCCAGGAGTGTGGCAGCGCAGAGGTGGGGAAGGACGTACAGCCGGTAGTTTTTGAACTCCCTCCCCTGCACCGTGAGGTTCGCGATGCAGAACCCTTTTATCTCTACCGAATGGGACCCTGCTGCCAGAATTTTTTTTTGATTACTTGGGTGGATCGGAAGGGAACAGCGTCTTACCCTCTCAGGATGTATAAAACTCTCCGTGCTCCCAGAGATGATCAGGCAGGGCGTCTCGTACCCGTTTATGAATATCGTTGTTGATGCTGTTTGGAGCGTTCGGGGCCGCGACTGGTCCAGGGTCACCGAAGCCAGTTGTAATTGTTGCACCGGGGCGTTTTCTTCAGGCCCCGTGTGGCCATCCATCCCAGGGTCCTTAGACGTCAGCCAAGATGGCGGCGTCCACGGGTCGCACACGGTCGGGGGTGGGCAAGATGGCGCCGCCCATGGATCGCACGTTGCTGGGGGTCACAAAATGGCGGCACCCTTCCCTCCCGCGTGGAGTCCAGGACCCAAGATGGCGGCGCCCGTTGGCCGCACATGGATCGCTGGGGGGGTTGAGTTTGGGGTTCTCCCCCGGAGATTGCGGCTACCCCCCGGGCCTGGCACACAGTGACAAAATGCCCCTTTTTCCCGCACCCCTTACAGAGGGCCGGGCAGCGCATCCGGGAGTGTTTCCCCTGCCCGCAAAAGTAGCAGCGGGGCTCCCCCGGGTGATCCGCCGCTCTGGCAGCGCAGGCCTGCGAGGGGGCGGGGGCCCCGGGGGTTCGGTCGCAGCGGGGGTCCACGGTGCCCAAGGGACTGCCGCACGTGTAGGCGTGGGCGTTCTGTGACGCCACATCAAACGAGGCCGCGAGGGCCCATGCCTCTTTGAGGCCTAGTGTGTCTCTTTCAAGCAATCGCTGGAGAATTTGAGATGAAAGCATACCTGCCACGAACGCATCTCGGACCAGCAGCTCTGTGTGTTCATTAGCAGAATGGGCAGTTGCAGTTTCTCCCCAGTATCAACAGTACATTGTAGAATTCGTCCAGCGATGTCCCGGTGATCTGCCGTCTCGTCGCGAGCTGGTGGCGTGCATAGACCTGGTTGACGGGCCGAACGTAGATTCCTATCAGCATAGCGATCGCCGTCGGGAAATCGTCCGCATCCTCTATAAGTATGTAGATATCAGGGCTCACCCTGGCATGCAGGACCTGGATTTTCTGTTCCTCTGTAGGTATGCCGGGGGTCGTTCGGAGGTATCCCTGGAAACACGCTAACCAATGTTTAAAAGTGGCCGCTGCGTTTGCCACGTGGGGGCTGATTCGCAGACACTCCGGCATGATTCGGAGCTCCATGTTCTTAAAAGTTTGTGTAATAAATTGTAACACAATCAATCACTCACGAGACGAGATGAGAAGGAGTCGAACGATGGCTTTATTATGCAGACTTGTTCCCCAGCAGCACAGTTACAGAATGCGGCTGCTGGGAGAACCTGGGCACTTATACTCCGCCTTGCTGGGTGGAGCCAGCAGGCGGCTGATCCAATCGGGATCCAGTGTCTATCTACCAATAGCCTCTCGGCATCCCAGGGTACCTTAATACCCCTAATACATACCACCACACCGAGTCCACCACCCCCGCCAGTAAATCCCTGCTCAAAATGAAAAAGTCAATCCGGTAATAAACTTTGTGAACATGCGAATAAAAAGAACACTCCTTCCCCGTCGGCTGCCTAAACCTCCACGGGTCAACCCCCCCCCCCCCCTCCATCTGTTCCATGAACCCTATCAGTTCCTTTGCCATTGCTCGCACCCGCCCCGTTTTCGAACACGACCGGTCCAGGCCGGGGTCGATGACTGTATTAAAATCCCCTCCCATAACCAACTTGTGTGAGTCTAGGTCAGGTATCTTCCCCAGCATCCTCTTTATAAATTCCACATCGTCCCAGTTTGGCGCATACACGTTAACCAAGACTACCTTCCTCCGCTCCAGCTTACCGCTAACCATGACATAACGGGCCCCCACCTCCTCCGAGACTGTACTGCCCACTTGAAATCGCAACCGCTTGTTGATCAAAATCGCCACCCCTCTAGTCTTGGTGTCCAGCCCCGAATGAAAGACCTGACTGACACAACACTTCCTTAGCCTGACTTGATCTGCCACTTTCAGGTGTGTCTCCTGCTACATCACCACGTCCGCCTTCAGAGCCCTCAGATGTACGAACACACGTGCCCTCATGACCGGCCCATTCAACCTTCTGACATGCCAGGTGATCAGCCTAGTTGGGGGGCACGTGCCCCCCCACTCCGCCGTCCCCTTTTCTGGGCCCGCCTCCAGCCCATGCGCCACGCCTCCATCGGGCCGCCTCCTGGCAGCCCCCACCCCCAACCTCCTCTCTGTCCCGAAACCTAAATCCCTCCCTCGTCAGCAGAGTAACCCCCCCGCCCCACCAGCAACACCACTTTGTAACCTAACCCCTGCCATATATTAATCATATGCACACCCCCCACTGTGCTTCCGCAGACTAGCTCACCCAGCTAGCCTGGTGGCCCTCGCCTCCGGCGCAAAGATGTCTCCCACCTATTGTTCCCCCAGTCCCCTCCCCCCGCCCCTTGAAATCACTTCCTTCATCAAACCGACCCCAAACAATCACCCAATTACCATAAGAGACAATCCAAAACGAAAAACCCACAAAGAACTCCCCCAATAGTGTAAATCAAAGTAATAAAAAGTAAAAAGCCCCATAAAACACCCTCACCGAAAACCTATAGAAACCGAATAACTTTTACTTCCCCCATCTTCAACCAAACTCAAATGCAGAAGAGAAACGACAATCAAAACGTATAAACATCACTCAGGAAAGTTGCAATTTAAAACCAAAAGTTCTCAGTTCAGCACCAGCCCTTTCCTCCTTGGCAAAGTCCATCGCGTCTTCGGGCGAATCAAAATAATGGTGCTGGTCCTCGTGTGTAACCCAAAGACGCGCCGGGTATAGCAGCCCAAATTTCACCTTCTTCTTGAACAGGATCGCCTGAACTTGATTGAAGTCTGCCCTCCTTCTGGTCACCTCCATGCTCAGATCCTGATAAACACGCAAAATTCTATTGTCCCATTTGCAGCTCCGCGTAAGCTTGGCCCACTGGAGAACACACTGCTTGTTCAAAAACCTGTGAACCGGACCACCATCGCCCTTGGGGGGGGTCCCCCGGCCGTGGCTTCCTCGCCATCGCACTGTGCGCCTTGTCCATCTCCAACGGGCGGGAAAAGCCCCCTCCCCCAGAAGCTTCTGAAACATACTCGCCACAAACGCGCCAGCATCAACCCCCTCAGCCCTCTCTGGGAGACCGACAATTCTTAAGTTCTGCCGGCGAGCTCTATTCTCCAGGTCTTCTACGGTCTCCAGCAGCCTTTTTTGCTGATCCTTCAGCATCCCCACCTCCAGTTCAACCACCGTGTGGTGCTCCTCCTGGTCCGCCAGCGCTTTCTCCAGCTTCTGAGTCGTCCAATCCAGGGCATCCAGCCTGCGCTCCAGCCGATCGATCGATTGGGTCAAGAAAGCCCCGTTTCTGCCTAGCGAAACCCTCTTGGATCACCTGCATCAGCTCCTCCGTTGATGGTTGGGCCGTCGCAGCAGGGGTCCGAACATCAGCCATATTGTCTTCGGCCACAACCTCCTGCCAGCCCTTGCTTGTCTTCTTATTTCTTTCTTTTCGATCCCTTGGGGTTCTTCGTTCCAGACACCAATATGTGGATCCAGTGCCAAATTGTCTGAGCCTTTAATGCCAGTGCTCAAAACCGCAAAACAGTCGGGGAAAAAGGTCCAAAAGTCCGGCCAGAGCGGGAGTCACCAAATGTGCGACTTACTCCCTCATCGCCGCCACCGGAAGCCCTGTGCAATATATTTTAACACACCTGATAGTTCTATATACATGAAGTCGCTTCTGTGTTAATAGTTCACTTTTTCAGTTTTATAAATTTTTCAAAATGGTCAACATCATATTCATTAATATTTCATAATTTATATCAGTGAAATGACTAGATAACTACATGGAAATGGTTAAAGAACCATTGATAGTTGTGATTGGCTGATTTTTGAAAGAAGGTGATTATTTTTCCTGTTATCCTAATCATGGAATAATATTTCAATAACGACACATTCCTGCCATTTAACAGTGCCCACTGCATATAGTGGGTTTATTCATGCCATCGCGTTTTTTTTTTGCTAATAGCATCAGATGATGTGCCATTTATAGCCTGTTAATTCCCCCTGCCACTGACTGTGACTTATTCATCAAACAGGGGGTCTACCTTTCCCCAATACATAGTATTGTGCGATGCTCTGCGCGATGCTCAGGCTGATAGTACTAGACTTGCATGTCTTTCTTTACTGATGCTATCCACAGAGATCAGACCACTATTCCCAGCTTTTCTTCAGCTGAATTCAATGTGTGGCTCCATAGCTGAGAATGATAACTTAGCAAGACTACTTGCAGAACATGTGCATCTGCCCAAAATATCCATGCACTTAACTCAATGTAAGCAACAACTTTGTTATTGCCAAGAATGGCCATGGCGAATGGTTAGTGCTCACCAGTTTTAAGTGGCTCAGATGTTAATTTGCCTTTCTAGACAGAGAAAAATGTAACCCATACCAGCTGAACAAAGTAGAAAAGTATTAACAAAATGAAAAGGCAAACCTCAACATTGGGTGAAGTTCCACTTTAATTTTTTTTAAATATTTTTTTAATTAAAGTTTTGCAAAGTTTTTCATAATAAATAGTAATAATCCTAACACAGCAAAATAGAGTGAACATTAACATCGTGCAAAAGAGAATATATAATAGCGATTGACTAGACGTGACCCCACGCACCTCAGTCTTCCCACACTCTCCCAACGGAGCATTCACCCCCACTCCCGTACGGGTCGCAGCTGCTGCTGACGTTTTAATTTTCCCTGAGAAGCCATCGGACGGTATTATGCCCCCGCTCAACAGCAGCAGCTCCGTACACTTGGCAAAATTATTTACACACATAAGTAGGCATCGGTTTGTGGTGTTGTCGTCCCTTGCTTCTCCCAGACGGAGTTCGCTGCCGTCGTCGTCTCGTTCCGCTTCTGCGCACTTCCGCTTCTGCGACCCTCACGTCTTCCCCGTTTTCTCTGTTCCTGTGGACGTTACGTTTGTTAATGTTTCCCTGCCTCCCCCTCCCCCTCCCTAGCTCTCCTCTATTGTTCCGTCTCTTCCCTCTACCCCCCCTCTCCCTGCTCCTGCTATCCCCCCTCCCCCCGTGGCTCGCCTTTCCTTCCTCTTAGATTTAGCTGTCCCCACCCTCTCCCGGTCTATCTCTCCCTCTCATGCTTTGGCTACTCTCCCCTGTTTCTTGGCTACCTGGCTATTCTTCTGCTTGTTTGTTGGCCACAAATAGGTCTTGGAACAATTGGGTGAATGGCTCCCACGTTCTGTGGAAGCCGTTGTCTGACCATCGGATGGCGAATTTGATTTTCTCCATTTGGAGAGATTCCGAGAGGTCAGTCTGCAGCTTTGGGTGGTGCTGCTGACCGCCAGCCGAACAGGATTCTATGGCGGGCGATCAGGGAGGCAAAGGCGTCTGCCCTCCTCCCCAGGAATAGATCTGGCTGGTCTGAAACCCCGAAGACCGCCACTTTCGGGCATGGCTCCACCCTCATCCCCACCACCTTGGACATTGCCTCGAAGAACTCCAGTGTCCAGTACTCCACAAGTCTGGGGCAGGACCAGAACATGTGAGCGTGGTTGGCTGGGCCTCCTTGGCACCGCTCACATCTGTCCTCCACCTCCGGGAGGAACCTACTCATACGGGTTCTTGTTAAGTGGGCTCGATGTACCACTTTTAGTTGCATCAGGCTGAGCCTTGCGCACGTGGAGGTGGAGTTGACCCTATGCAGTGCTTTGTTCCAGAGTCCCCCCCCTATTTCGATCCCCAGGTCTTCATCCCACTTCATTCTTGTTGCGAAGTTCCACTTTAATAACTATCGGAGAGCAACAGTCAGAAAATACCATTGCAACTTCTCTGGACTGAATTCAAATCCACATGTGAATGACCAGATGTCCAGCCCACAGAACCACTCGGCTCTCCTCTGCACAATAAATGTTTACGTGCAAGCACAAAAAACTCGCAACCCTTGTGAAAGCATACGATCCAACAATAAGATTACCTTTTTTGGCGGTCAACTGACAAAGATGTTGAGTTCCTTTAACTTGTCAGACACCAGTCAACTAACTGCTCACAAAGAGTGCGGGGGACATTTCGGGAGCCTGAGAATCAGTTGCCTCGTGAGAAATTGCTACTTGTGTAGGTTTGGGACTGTCTTGGATGTGTAGCTTACAGAATGAAGCCAAATGAATTACACCACATCTCCATCCAAAGTGTGACATCATTTGAAGCTGCGTGATGGCTTTCTCAAAAATTTTATATAACCAGCAAAGCTGTTCAGGCTGGGAAGCAATTTCAAAATAACCTCTATTTTGAGAGATATTTGCGCAGTGCTTTAATACTGTGGGGTTATAAGTTAACTGTTAAATTACCTGCATTTAGTTGTCAAATTGAGTTCAGCAGTGAATTTCTTTGTTTGTTTTGTTGCTAGATTGTTTTCATTAGCTCACTAATGCTGCAGATTATCTGAGCAGAAGAAAAACCTTGTCAAAACAAATTTCACCTCCAGGCAATGCTGAGGAAAATAAGTTCAGGGTTGTTGCCAACACAGATTTTTGTTCCAGATGTTAACAGGTTGTAAAAATCAAATTATTTATTTGCAGTTAAAAAGACATTCATGTTTTAAACCCACTTTAACGTCTCTCATTTGTAGTTTGACCTGAGATTCTGACACTAAATCCCATCCTCCAATTCCATGGAGGCAGTCTCCCTCCCTCCTCCCTTTCAGTTAATACTGGCTATCATTCCTCCTCTACACCCAAGTACTCTTCCATCTTCCGACATAAGGATATGCCCTCAGTTTCTTCGTCCATCCCTCTCTACATCTTTGCCATGTGTTTCTCTCTCTTCTGTATTGCCTTTTATTTTCTTCCATTCCCTTTGAGACGGAAGTTCAGTCTCACTTCCACCTGAATTTGGCACTATTGCACTGGACCATGTATCTCCCAGCCCTCACTGCTAATTGTCGGTGTTGCAGCCCATCTATACTGAGGACAGGAAATCCTGTTATCGCAAGAGTTGCTCCCTCCAGTTTACACTGGCTCCAGTCAATGCATAGGTGAGGGGCACAGTGCCGAAAGGAGGCAGGGACTAAATCCAATGGAATTCCTGCAGGATTCTGGCAGGAGTAAGATTAGGAGAAGCGGAGTCTGAAATGCACCCATGTTATTCAGTGTATGCTCATTGAATCTACACAAACACTGACTGCTACTTTTGCCATGTGTGCGAGCCCTGTTTCTCCTTCATAGCACATTTCCATGCCTGAAGATCTGGAATATGTTAATCAGGCTACATATGTGGGAAACAAAATATCTTTCTAAGATATTTCTTATGGCCAATTAACGTCCAGACATTCAGGGAAGCTGCCTTTCCAAGCAATTGCACGATTTCCTTTCAGGAGCAGCAGATACAGATCTTGCAGCTGTTCCATTCGTGCTGTGTATAAACAATGGAAATTAAACATTCAGAAAATTCCTCTTCCGCTGTCATCAAATTTTCTGTTTACCTTAAGCAGAATTCCTCCTTTCCTTTTTACTATCCTTTCCTTCATTTCCCCAAGCCTTCATACATAAATTTCTAAAATTTATCTTATCGTTTTTTATTCATTTACGGGATGTGGGTGTCGCTGACTTGACTCGCATTTATCGCCTATCCCTAGTTGCCCATGAAGGTGGTGGTGAGCTGCCACTGAAGCCCCTGAGTTGTAGGTACACCCACAGTGCTGTTAGGAGAGAGTTCCAGGATTTTGTCCTAGCAACAGTGAAGGAATGGCCATCTGTTTCCAAGCCAGAATGATGAGAGCCTTGGAGGGGAACGTCCAGGTGGTAGTGTTCCCAAGTATCTGCTGTTCTTATCCTTCAAGATGGAAGTGGTCATGCGTTTGGAAGGTGCTGCCAAAGAAATCTTGGTGAGTTACTGCAGTGCATCTTGTAGATGATACACACAGCTGCCACTGTTCATCGGTGGTGGAGGGATTGAATGTTTGTGGAAGGGGTAGCAATTGAGCGGGCTGCTTTGTCCTGGATGATGTCAAGCTTCTTGAGTGTTGTTGGAGTTGCACTCATCCAGGCAAGAGGAGAGTATTCCATTACACTCCAGACTTGTGCCTTGTCGATGGTGGACAGGCTTTGGGGAGTCAGACGGTAAGTTACTCACCGTAGGATTCCTAGCCATTGACCTGTTTTGATGGCCACATATGGCTATTCTGGTTCAGTTTCTGGTCAACTGTAATCCCTAGGATGTTGAATGTGGGGGATTCAGCAATGGTAATTCCATTGAATATCAAGGAGCGATAGTTAGATCCTGTCTTGGAGATGGTCATTGTCTGGCACTTGTGTAACATGAATGTAACTTACCACTTGTCAGCCCAAACCTGGATATTGTCCGGGTCTTGCTGCATTTGGACATGGACTGCTTCATTATCTCAGGAGCCATAAATGATACTGAACATCGTGCAATAATCAGCCAGCATCCCCACTTCTAGCCTTATGATGGAAGGAATGGCATTGATGAAGGGGCATGCGGAC
This sequence comes from Scyliorhinus torazame, assembly GCF_047496885.1. NCBI lineage: Eukaryota > Metazoa > Chordata > Chondrichthyes > Carcharhiniformes > Scyliorhinidae > Scyliorhinus > Scyliorhinus torazame. Next base: position 111,361,748 of record NC_092720.1, on the reverse strand, counting down.
CAAGTAAGGGCAGAAGGATTTTTCTGAGTTTTGGAATCATGATCGCCACAGACTTGGAAGGCCGAAGGGCCTGTCCCTAAGCTTTACTTTTGTTTGAAGCAGCTGAAGATGGTTGGGCTTAGGACACCCTGAGGAAGTCCTGAAGTGATGGGCGGAGCTGGGATGATTAGCCTCCAATCACCACAGCCCAAACTGAGCATCTGTGAGCAGGTTATTGCAGAGTAAGTTCCGCTTGTAGTACTGTTGATGACTCCTTCCATCACTTTACTGATGATCAATAGTAGATTGCTGGGGCGGTAATTGACAGGGTGGATTTGGCCTGTTTCTTATGTGCAGGACATACCTGGGCAATTTTCCACATTGCCGGGAAGATGCCAGTGTTGTAGCTATACTGAAACAGCTTGACTAGAGGTGCGGTACGTTCTGGAGCACAAATCTTCAGTACTATTGCTGGAGTATCGTCAGGGCCTATGGCCTTTGCAGTACCCAGTGCCTTCAGCCATTTCTTGATATCACGTGGAGTGAACTGAATTGGCTGCAATCTGACATCTGTGATGTTTGGGACCTCCGCAAGTGGCCAAGATGGATCATCCACTCGGCACTCTGGCTTATCAGAAATCAAATGCCAATTGAATATGCTCTGCCTACCCCAGCCCTTGGTTTCTCCCTCCTTACCTGAAGGAAGAGAAACATATCTCCCTTCCTGAAAGTGCTCACTGTTACCAATGTTCAATTGGGTACCAGCCGTCCTCCAATATCAGTATGAACCTGGGGCGAGATTCTCCGACCCCCCGCCGGGTCGGAGAATCGCCGGGGGCTGGCGTGAATCCCGCCCCCGCCGGTTGCCGAATTCTCCGGCAGCGGATATTCGGCGGGGGCGGGAATCGCGCCGCTCCGGTTGGCGGGGCCCCCCCCCGCGATTCTCCGGCCCGAATGGGCCGAAGTCTCGCCGCTAAAATGCCTGTCCTGCCGGCGTAGATTAAACCACCTACCTTACCGGCGGGACAAGGCGGCGTGGGCGGGCTCCGGGTCCTGGGGGGGGCGCTGGGCGATCTGGCCCCGGGGGATGCCCCCACGGTGGCCTGGCCCGCGATCGGGGCCCACCGATCCACGGGCAGGCCTGTGCCGTGGGGGCACTCTTTTCTTTCCGCCTTCGCCACGGTCTCCACCATGGCGGAGGCGGAAGAGACTCCCTCCACTGCGCATGCGCGGGAATGTCGTCAGCGGCCGCTAACGCTCCCGCGCATGCGCCGCCCGGAGATGTCATTTCCGCGCCAGCTGGCGGGGCACCAAAGGCCTTTTCCGCCAGCTGGCGGGGCAGAGATTCGTCCGGCGCGGGCCTAGCCCCTTAAAGTTGGGGCTCGGCTCCCCAAGATGCGGAGCATTCCGCACCTTTGGGGCGGCGCGATGCCCGACTGATTTGCGCCGTTTTGGGTGCCAGTCGGCGGACATCGCGCCGATACCGGAGAATTTTGTCCCTGACAACCATTTAACCACATAGTCATCAAAGCCAAAGTTGGTTTTGGTCTCGGACAATATTCAGAAACACACATTTTCTAATGGCATTACTAATTCTGCACAGAAACCAGAACGCTGTTTTTTTTTGTGCATTACCTGGGTCAATTTGTAGGGATATTGAAAGTGGAACAGGCACACAAGGCTGCAATGATGTATTTGCTTGAAGCAAAATCCTTCACTGCTCATTAAGTTGTGGGATGTCTATGCTAATCAATTAAATATCTTCCGGCCTTTGCACCCAGTATGAGCTACCTGCACTTTCAAGGAAAGTGAAAGAAAGTCTTGCATTTATAGAGCACCTTTCATGATCTCCAGGCTGCCCAAAGCACTTTGCAACAAATGTAGTGCAGGAAATGCAGCTACATTCCAGATTTGAGCGCACAGCAAGCTCCCATAAGAAGCAACATGATATTAGGAACATACAACAGGACAATTAACCACTCAAGCCTGTTCTGTTATTCAGTGAAGTCACGGCTGATCTGCAATCTAATTCCATATACCTGTCTTTGCCATGTATCCCTTGGTAACTAAAGGCCTGCGTCTGCGTGGGTTTCCTCCGGGTGCTCCAGAGGTTCCTCCTACAGCCATGCTAAATTGCCCCTTTGTGCCCAGGAATGTACAGGTTAGGTGACTGGGATTGGGCAGGAGAGTGGGCCTAGATAGGGTGCTCTTTCAGTGAGTCGGTGCAGACCCGAGGGGCTGAATGGCCTCCTTCTGCATTGTATGAATTCCATAGTTCTATGGGATTTAAGGGGAGGTGGTGGCGTAGTGATATTGTCATTGAACTAGTGAAGCAGAGACCCAGAGTAATGCTCTGGGGACCCAAGTTCAAATCCCACCACTGCACATGGTGAAATTTGAATTCAGAAAATATCTGGAATTAAAAGTCTAATGATGACCATGAAACCATTGTCGATTTTGCTAAAAACCCTTGTGGCTCACTAATGTCCTTTAGGGAAGGAAATCTGCCGTCCTTACCTGGACTGGCCTACATGTGACTCCAGACCCACAACAATGTGGTTGACTCCTAACCGCACATTCGAGGGCAATTAGGGATGGGCAATAAATGCTGGCACAGCCCCGCGATGCCCAAGTCCCATGAACGAATAAAAAAATGATCAACCCGAGATTTAAAAGTAGCACCAATTGCTGTTTGCAGAATAGAGTTACAGAACTCATCATTTGTGTGTCGCAGTGTTCTAACTTTCAAGACCAAATAAGTTGTATTTTTAGTCATTTGATTGATAGACAAATATTATTCAGGATAACTCCCCTCCTCCTCTTCAAAATAGATATTTTACTTCCACCGAAGAAAGCAGATAGAGCCTCAATTTAATTTCTCATCTGCAGCTCTCCCTGCACTGCCATGTCAGTCTAGAGTTTTGTGCTCAAGTCTCTGGAATGGGACTTGAATCTGCAACCTTCTGACTTACGGGCAAGTGTGCCACCAACTGAGTCACAGCTGACACCTCAAGTGCGTAATGGGTGAATTGCACAGGCATCTTCTATTCTGCCTAAAAAATGCACTTCAACAGTGATATCAGTGAAACATCACTTGCTGCAACTATAATATTTTAGTTGCCCATATTTGTGGGCGGCACAATAGCACAGTGGTTAGCACAGTTGCTTCACAGCTCCAGGGTCCCAGGTTTGATTCCCGGCTTGGGTCACTGTCTGTGCGGAGTCTGCACATTCTCCCCGTGTCTGCGTGGGTTTCCTCCGGGTGCTCCGGTTTCCTCCCAGAGCCCAAAGATGTGCAGGGGAGGTGGATTGGCCATGCTAAATTGCCCTTCGTGTCCAAAAAGGTTAGATGGGGGTACTGGGTTACGAGTATAGGGTGGAGGTGTGGGGGCTTAGGTGGGGTGATCTTTCCATGGGCCGGTGCAGACACGATGGGCCGAATGGCTTCCTTCTGCACTTTAAATTCTATGATCTGTGTCTCTCCATGTAACTGTAGAATCTTAAAAATTGGTAAGTCTCTGTATTGCAGTAAGGTCAAGTCTCAGTTTTGTTCCAAATTCTTTTCAGCTAAGGCCCATAAAGCTACCAGAGATGACTCATCTCATCAGCCTGTGTTAACTTTGAACCCAAACCCCAGACGTGAAAGAGCAGTATCCTAGCTACACCTCACCTTGTCCCAGAATTGTATTTTGAACAGTTTCCAGGGTGCAATTCGCACAATGTTTACTCTCCGGTCTGTCAGCTTCACATAAACACATGCCTTATCCAAGCATCATTCCGATCCAAGAGTACAATTTGAATCCATTAAAACCACTTCCCTTTCACTCCTGTTTTACATAACTCTTGATCCAAACACAACACTTAAACACCAAATCCTGTCCCAAGATAAAACTTTACTCAATTAGATGTTTTCTTTAAAGTTCATTACACCAAATGTAGTAAACTCCTGCCAGCAGGACATAACAGAGGATGAATTAATTTATTTTGTTTTAGAATCTATCTGTTGGTTTTGTTAAATCCGCTGGGCGCAGAGATTGGACACTGGGCTGTTTCTCTCCACAGTGACTGCAGCGGTTCAAAAAGGCAGTACACCACCACCTTCTGAAGGGCAAGTAGAAATCGACAGTAAATGCTGGCCTAACCAGCGACGTCCACATCCCATGAAATAATATTAAGTAACACTGAGGGAGGAGATGGAGAACAATACTAAGATTGGCAAATACTGTAGATATTTTATAAAGATTTGTGAAATGACATGAATTTGAATATATTTTGGATTGGCCTTAATGTGGGAAACGAGTGATAGGATAGACAGTGTTTGCATGAGTATGAGGGAGGGAAGCTAATAGACACAAAGAAAGAGAGCTACAAGTATTGCAAAAGTACAGTATGAATGTTGTAACCAAAATACTTTTCCTGTATATTGTTCATTTTTCCCTGCAACTATTTCTTTTTGTATATTTTCCTGTAAATGTTTACTAAGGGTCAAGATATCCTAACTGTTCAATCATATCCATGCATTACATTGTTTAGTTAGTTCAATTGCAGGCAGCAAATCCATCAACAGAATGCAAGAAAAGAAAACTGTGCTGAGTAGAGTCCGCTGATTCTGGTTTGAAAACACTGACTTGGATTTTTGTTCCTGGGTTTGGTGCATAACGTTGGGACAGATCCCAGCTCTGTGAACTTGGACATGGGAAAAAAGAGCCCCGGAAGTTTGGATTTTCATTTTGGCATTGGGGGAGGAGGGGGAGGGCGGCGGGGGTGGGGGCTGGTGGTTGCAGGCTTGGGTGATAGAAGTCGGGCCAAGTTAAAAGTGGGGCCCTCTGACTCCAGAATGAATGTGGAGGTTGCCGGATGTGGAGATGGGCTGTCTGGTAGACCTGCCTCTGAGTTCTGGTACTTGATTTATGTTATTTGAAAAATGAACAGAACAAAAAAAAACCTGCACAATCACTCAGCTCACCCACACTCCCCATTCATGCCAACCTATGCAACCTTTGTAATTCCTTCATGAAAACAAATATTTACATTCTATGACCACGTGGAGCTTTCAATCAAATGGCTCACTTAACAGGAACCCCACTGTGATAATATTAGGTTGTTACATCAGTCATGCAGGACAAACCCTGAAAGATGGGTTGTGAGGTCATTTGGACAGTCTGAATTCTCCCTCAGTGTTCTCCGAACAGGCTCCAGAGTGTGGCGACGAGGGGCTTGTCACAGTAACTTCATTGCAGTGTTAATGTAAGTCTATTTGTGACACTAATAAAGATTATTCTTATTGTTATAGCTATACTGGAATAGCTTGGCTAAGGGCACAAGGAGTTCTAGCACATAAGTCTTCAAGGACTATTGCGGAATATTGTCAGGGCCCTGAGCCTTTGCAGTATCCAGTGCCTTCTGTCGTTTCTTGATATCATGTGAAGTGTTTTGAATTAGCTGCAGACTGACACTTGTGATGCTGTGGACTTCCAAAGGAGGCCAAGATGGTTCATCCACTCGGCAGTTCTGGCTGAAGATAGTGGACTTATCTTTTGCACAGTGGTGCTGGGCTCCTCTATCACCGAAGATAGGGATATTCGTGGAGCCTCCTCCATCTCCATGAAGTTGTTTAATTGTCAACCAGTATTCACGGCTGGACGTGTCAGGACTGCAGAGCTTAGATCTGATCCATTTGTTGTGGGATCGCTGAACTCTGTCTATCATTTGCTGCTTACGTGCGGTCTGTCCAATTTCATTCCTTTGTGCTTTCTTTGTAGTGGTTGAATGCAGCTGAGTGGCTTGCTAAGCCATTTCAGATGGCATTTACAAGTCACCCACATTATGTGGGTCTGGAGTCACATGTAGGCCACACCAGGGAAGGACGGCAGATTTCCTTCGCTAAAGGATTAGTGAACCAGATGGGTTTTTCGACAATCGACAATGGTTTCATGGTCATCATTAGAGTGTTAATTCCATATGATCTATTAAGTTTAAATTTCACCATCTACCTTGGTGGGATTCAAACCCTGTTGCCCAGAGGATTACCCTGGATCTCTGGATTACTGGTCCAGAGACAATGACATTTCTCATTCGAGTTCCCCCATGATCTCTGGGCTACTCTTCCCCCCTCCCCACGCCCCCCCAACCAAACCCCCTTCCTCCTCCAATAGGGAGCTTTTCCTCTTTTCTACAGATGTGTAATGTTGAGATAGACGACTTGGAATTTGAGTTTGAGCATGGGTGAAAGTTCAAATTCTCTCAAACGAGTTGGTTGCTCTATTGGACTTATCTTCATCCAGGCTGCTTTAAATAGATTAATAAACTGATTGATGCAGTTTCTCCAAAAGCACCAACCTGAAATAAAATTGAACTAAGAATCCTTTGAAATTCAGATTTTTTTTCTCGTGTTCAACAGATCCAGTCAGTTCCTGTCAAACTGGCCTAAATGTCACATTAGGACTTCCGGCGGGGGAAGAGAGCGGTCGCGGGTAGAAGATCTCCTGAGGGGGGAACACAATTGCGCCCCGTTCCCCCGCCAAGAACTTGCGCCTAAGTGCGCAAACTTGTCCGACTGGGCCCCCGCACAGCAAGAGAGTGCGGAAGAAGAGGAGCGACCCGGACTCCGAAGCGGAGCAAAGTCGGAGACCTGAGCGCTCAGGAGCAGAGCGAGCGACAATGGCGAGGACCCCCCCGGGGAGAGGGAAAATAGGCTGCAGGGGTCAGGACCGGTAAGCTGTGGCCGGGGGAGAAGAAAGGTGTGCGAGAGGAGCCGGGGCCGGAGACCCGGAAGTGGACGGAGAGAGTCGCGCCCCCCCCCCCCCCACCCCCCCACCCCCGAACGGAGCTAGCGCATCGGAGCTCGCGCCTGCAAGCCGGCCCTACTGAGCCCCCCCCCCCCGCACAACAGAACGTGGGCAGCCGAGGAGAAGCAGCACAGAAGCGGGGACCGAGCCACCGCACCCCCCCCCCCCACCCCCACCCCATGCGCGGCAGCAAGGCACGGGGCAACAACGCGGGGCAGCGAAATGCGGGGCAGGAGGAGCGGCGGCCCGAGCCAAAGCGGGGACCGAGCCAGCAACCAAGTCCGACCCTTCCCCACCCCCCAACCACCACGAGGCAGGCGGCGGAACAAAGGGGGACTCCCGGCCCGACCAGAAGCCTTTCTCTATCTCTCGCTCTCTCTCTGGTCTCTGGGTGAGTGAGGAGGAGAAAAAGAAAACAAGACCTTCTTCTTTTTGGGGGAAAAAAATCTTGGAAAAGAAAACTGTTAAATGGACAGAAAATTCCCTCGCTCTTTCCACGTGTCTCAAAAAAAAACTTACCTGAAAAGAGTCTTTTTAGAAGGGAGGGGGGAGGAGGAAAAAAAAAGGGAGGGGGGAAAAAGAAAAAAAAAGAGCGGGTGGGGGAAAAAGGAAAGGGGGGGGGGGAAATGCCAAAAGGGAGCCAAAGCAGGGGGAGAAAGGGCACCAAAAGCAAACGGGGCAATACGCGAGCCCACTCAGATGAGCTAATCGGCGCACGAAGCGGCGGAATGGAAGCCTCACTGCAACAAAAAGAACTGGGCAGACAGGAGCACTTTCCCCCTGGGCCAGAGGGGAACTGGAAGGCAGCCTTTGCCGAGGCGCTGAGGGAACACCAGCAGGAAAGTAAGGCAGGGACCAAAGCAGACATAGAGGCCGTAGTACGGACAGCAATGGCCAAGGCCCTGGCGGAGGTGCAGTTCGCCCTGGGCAGAGCAGAGAAGCAACTGGAAGCCCAAGAGCAGAAACTGGAAACCCAAGAGGCGACCATTAAGGAGCTGGAGAGGGCTGCGGCTGACATGAGCGACAGGATCCCGGCCCTGGAGAAAGAGGTGGTGAGACTGGGCACAACACAGGGGAGCCTGAAGGGCAGGCTGGACGACCAGGAAAATCTACGTGGCCGAGATGCTGGGCAACTTAGTGGGGAGGGAAACTTTCCCCAACCCACCAGAAATGGACAGAGCACGCTGGTCGCTGCGCCCGAAACCCAGGGCGGAGGAACACCCGAGGGCAGTTATTGCTAAACAGCGGCGGTACCAAGATAGGGAAACAATCCTGCGCTGGGCCAGGAAAAACAGAACCTGCAAATGGGAAGGACACTTCATTAGAGTGTATGAGGACATTGGGGCAGGCCTTGCCAGGAGACGGGCCGAATTCAATAGAGCGAAAGCAGCCCTTCACAAGTGCAATGTGCGCTTTGGTATGCTGTACCCAGCGAAACTCTGGGTCACATACCAAGAAAGAGAGTATTTCTTTACAGGCCCTTCCGATGCAAACAAGTTCATCGAGGAACACGGGCTGGAAAACCAACAGCGAGGGTAGAAATACCGGGCCCCTGGCAAGGGGCAACAACACGCCGACGGTGTGGGGGGGGGAGGGGAGAGGCAACGCCAGGCCCCCCCCACCCCCACCTCTACCATGCCGAGCGCACCCTGAACAAAAAGGAAACCGCTACCCAACGAACCGCCACCGGTTGGAGAGCAGGCCCCAGCACGAGGGTACGAGAGTAGCGGAGAACGGAGAGCAAATGGGGGGAGTGCAGGGTAGGACGGGGGACGAGCGGGCAGAAAAATGCAGAGGCTGGGCAGGGGAGAAGCGAGACAGTAACTCCCTAGAGGGGGGGGTCACCACACTAGCAAGAAAGCTAACACCGGGGACATGCAAAACAGCAGGGCCGCAGCGTGCCCCCAACAGGGGGGACAGCGCCAGGCTGAGGGGGGTGGGACCACTCAACAGAGGCGGGAGAGCAAACTGGGATAGGAGCAGAGGAAAGAGGGACAAAGGAGGGATATACAGGAGAGGGGTAGAAAGGGAGGGGAAAGGGAGGGGGGGACACAGGAAGAGAGGGAACCGGGTGGGGGGGGAGGGGGGTGCACAGGGACGGAGGGACAAACAAGGCTAGAAAAGGAACAGCAATAGGGCTACAAAGTGCCACAACCAAGGGCTCGGAACAAGGAATCGCTACAAGCATCCACCCAGTACGGCCTCTGGGCGAAGGGAGACCCCAGAGTGCAGGGGGCTACCCGTGTGGCGGCCGCACAGGGGCGGCCATGCCGGGGGCCCCCTGGACGGAGGGAAACCCCGGAGCGCAGGGGCCCGACCGCATGGAGAGAGCAGTGACAGCGACCATCCTGGACGGCCCCCTAACAAGGGGGAACCCCGAAGGGCAGGGGCGCGTCACCAGGTAAATATGGTTAATCCCACAGGAGCGAGGGGACAGAAGCCCTTCACCAGGACAGTCACCTGGAACGTAAGGGGACTCAACGGCCCAGTGAAAAGATCCAGAGTCCTCAACCACCTAACAAACATGAAGGCAGACATAATCTTCCTTCAAGAGGCGCACCTGAGAGAGCAGGACCGACTGGGTAAGAAAGGGCTGGGCGGGACAGACCTACCATTCCTGCTACGGGACGAGGGCCAAGGGGGTGGCGATACTGATCGGCAAGAGGACGATGTTTAGGGTGACAAAGACGGTTACGGACCCAGATGGACGGTACGTCATGGTTAGCGGGACCCTGGATGTGGCACCGGTAGTACTAGTCAACATGTACGCGCCCAACTGGGACGACCCGAGCTTCATCAAGAAGACCATGGCAGAAATCCCTGACATAGTGACGCACCGGCTAATCATGCGGGGGGACTTCATCTGTGTACAGGACCCAATGTCTGACAGATCAAACCCCAAAATGGGGAACACCTCAAACATGGCAAGGCAACTCGGTCACTTTATGGAACAGGTAGGAGCGGTGGACCCCTGGAGGTTCGCCCACCCGGGGGAGAAGGAGTTTTCCGTCTTCTCCCCGGTACACAACGTATACATCAGAATTGACTTGTTTGTGGTGGGGAAAACGGTGCTTCCGGGGATAGACAAAGTGGAATACTCCGCAATTGTGATATCAGACCACGCTCCACACTACATGGACGTGAGGCTGGAGACGGGCAGGGCCCAACGCCCTGGTTGGACGTTTCCCTACTAGCTGACAAGGCCTTCAACAAAAAGATATCGCGGTGTGGTAGTCGGTATTAGAGGTATTACTGTACCCTGTAATGCTGTGAGACCATTGGTGTAGGAGGTACTGTTTACATTGGTTAAGCCTGCCTGCTGGTTCCGCCCAGTAAGGCGGAGTATAAGAGACCATGTCTCCTCAGCAGCTGCCTTCTGTACCTGCGCTGCTGGGGTAAACATCTAGTGTAATAAAGCCTTCAATTGTCTCCAATCTCGCTTCTGGAGTTATTGATCGAGCATCAATTTATTACACTAGATTTTAAAGAATGGAGCTCCGAATCAAGCCGGAGTGTCTGCAACTCAGCCCCCATGCGGCAAACTCAGTGGCAACCTTCAAGCACTGGCTGGCATGTTTCAATGGATATCTCAGGACGGCCACAATTACATCCACAGAGGACCAGAAAATGCAAGTTCTGCACTCGAGGGTGAGCCCAGAGATCTACAATCTCATCGAGGACGCGGACGATTTTATGGGGCTGGTTTAGCACACTGGGCTAAATCGCTGGCTTTTAAAGCAGACCAAGGCAGGCCAGCAGCACAGTTCGATTCCCGTACCAGCCTCCCCGAACAGATGCCGGAATGTGGCGACTAGGGGCTTTTCACAGTAACTTCATTTGAAGCCTACTTGTGACAAGCGATTTTCATTTCATTTCATTTCAAAGCTTAACCTTTAAATTTGGCGGCCCTATACCCCCTCTCACTGTCTGCAGCCTCGCAACCCTCAAGGTCAATCCGCCTTCCCTGTTTGCGAACCTCACCCCGGATTGCAAACCCATCGCCACCAGGAGCAGACCGCACAGTGCCCAGGACCGGACCTTTATTAGGTCGGAGATCCAGCGATTACTGAGGGAAGGTGCCATTGAGGCTAGCAACAGTCCTGGAAAGCTCAAGTAGTGGTTGTAAAGACCGGGGAGAAGCATAGGATGGTCATCGATTATAGCCAGACCATCAACAGGTATACGCAGCTTGACGCATATCCTCTCCCCCGCATATCCGATCTGGTCAACAGGATCGCACAATACAAGGTATTTTCCACGGTGGATCTAAAGTCCGCCTACCACCAGCTCCCCATCCGCCCTAGCGACCGCAAATACACTGCTTTCTAAACAGATGGACGGTTCTACCACTTCCTAAGGGTTCCCTTCGGTGTCACTAATGGAGTCTCGGTCTTCCAACGAGAGATGGACCGAATAGTTGACCGGTACAATTTGTGGGCCACGTTTCCGTACTTCGATAATGTCACCATCCGCGGCCAAGACCAGCAGGACCACGACACCAACCTCCGAAAATGGCTCCATAACCACAAAAATCCTTAATCTCACATATAACAAGGATAAATGTGTGTTCAGCACCGACCGTCTACGTAGTGCATGATGGAGTTATAGGCCCAGACCCTGAACGCATGCGCCCCCTCATGGAGTTCCCCCTCCCTCACTGCTCCAAGGCCCTGAAACGCTGCCTGGGATTTTTCTCTTATTATGCCCAGTGGGTCCCCAACTATACGGACAAGGCCCGCCCGCTAATCCAATCCACGGTTTTTCCCCTGTCGACAGAGGACCGCCAGGCCTTCAGCTGCATCAAAGTGGACATCGTAAAGGCCACGATGCACGCCATCGTCGAGTCCCTCCCCTTCCAAGTCGAGAGCGATGCGTCCGACGTAGCTCTGGCCGCCACCCTCAACCAAGCGGGCCTTCTTCTCACGCACCCTCCACGCTTCAGAAATCCGCCACTCCTCAGTTAAAAAGGAGGCCCAGGCCATAGTAGAGGCTGTGCGGCATTGGAGGCATTACCTGGCCGACAGGAGATTCACTCTCCTCACTGACCAACGGTCGGTGGCCTTCATGTTCGATAATGCACAGCGGGGCAAGATAAAGAACGACAAGATCTTGAAATGAAATGAAATGAAAATCGCTTATTGTCACGAGTAGGCTTCAATGACGTTGCTGTGAAAAGCCCCTAGTCACCACGTTCCGGCACCTGTTCGGGGAGGCTGGTACGGGAATTGAACCGTGCTGCTGGCCTGCCTTGGTCTGCTTTAAAAGCCAGCGATTTAGCCCAGTGCGCTAATCAAACTCTCCACCTACAACTATGAGATCCTATATCGTCCCGGGAAGCTAAACAAGCCTCCTGATGCCCTATCCCATGGCACATGTGCCAACGCACAAGTGGACTGCCTCCGAGCCCTCCACGAGGCCCTCTGCCACTCGGGGGTCACTCAATTCTTCCATTTCATTAAAGCCCGCAACCTGCCCTACTCCATCGAGGAGGTCAGGACTGCCACCAGGAATTGCCAAATCTGCGCGGAGTGCAAGCCGCACTTCTACAGGCCAGAGAAAGCATACCTGATAAAGGCTTCCCGTCCCTTTGATCGCCTCAGTATGGACTTCAGAGGGCCCTCCTCTCCACCCACCGCAATACGTACTTCCTGAACTTGATTGACGATTACTCCCGGTTCCCATTCGCCATTCCCTGCCCCGACATGACCGCAGCCACCGTCATAGAAGCCCTCCACAGTATCTTTACGCTGTTTGGTTTCCCCGCCTACATACACAGCGATAGGGGGTCCTCCTTTATGAGCGATGAACTGCGTCAATTCCTGCTCAGCAAAGGCATTGCCTTGAGCAGGACGACCAGTTATAACCCCCGGGGAACCGGACAGGTAGAGAGGGAGAACGGAACGGTCTGGAAGACCGTCCTACTGGCCCTACGGTCCAGGAATCTCCCAGTCTCCCACTGGCAGGAGGTCCTCCCGGATGCCCTCCACTCCATCCGGTCACTGCTGTGTACCACGACCAACCAAACACCTCAGGAACGTATCCTTGTCTTTCCTAGGAAGTCCTCCTCCGAGACCTCGCTCCCAACCTGGCTGGCAGCTCCTGGACCCATCCTGCTCCGCAAACACGTGCGGGCGCACAAGTTGGACCCATTGGTCGAGAGGGTCCATCTCCTCCACGCTAACCCTCAGTACGCCTACGTGGCGTACGCCGATGGCCGACAGGATACGGTCTCCCTACGGGACCTGGCGCCTGCTGGATCCCCACACACACCCCCACCACCAATCCCACCCTCCCTCCCACCGGCGCACCCCACAGCCGCCCCCCTCCCCAGGTGGATCTGTCCTCCCACCGGTCCCGTGTAGGGGTGATGAAGCTGCCGAAGAAGCCGGAGCCACAGATGCCTGAGCCGGCGCCTGCATCACCACCGAAGCTACGACGATCGCAGAGGACGACCAGGGCCCCCGAACGACTAATTGCTTCATTATGAACTGTAAATAAATTTTGTAAATAGTTGCGATGTAACGAGGCAAAACCACTGTACTGATGTATACCGGGTTCCTCCATAACCTTAACCTCTACCACTGTGTAATGCGAGGCCACCACCCCGCCGGACTCTTTTTTTTAAACTGGGGGTGAATGTGGTAGTCGGTATTAGAGGTATTACGGTACCCTGTAATGGTACTGGACGCAAACATATTAGAGAAAGGAAACTGTAGCGACATGTATGACCGACTGGTAGAAAGGGCCGTACTGGACGCAACAAGAATGAAATCGGAGGAAGACCTGGGGATCGAAATAGGGTAGGTTCTCTGACCTCCACCTCCACGTGCGCAAGGCTCAGCCTGACGCAACTAAAAGTGGTACATAGAGCCCACTTAACAAGAACTCGTATGAGTAGGTTCTTCCCGGAGATGGAGGATAGATGTGAACGGTGCCAAGGAGGCCCGGCCAACCACGCCCACATGTTCTGGTCTTGCCCCAGACTTGCTGGGTACTGGACAGCCTTCTTCGAGGCAATGTCCAAAGTAGTGGGGGTGAGGGTGGAGTCATGCCCAAAAGTGGCGGTCTTCGGGGTTTCAGACCAGCCAGATCTATTCCTGGGGAGGAGGGTGGACGCCCTTGCCTTTGCCTCCCTGATCGCCCGCCGTAGAATCCTGTTTGGCTGGCGGTCAGCAGCAGCACCCAAAGCTGCAGACTGGCTGTCCGACCTCTCGGAATCTCTCCAAATGGAGAAAATTGAATTTGCCATCCGAGGGTCAGACGACGGCTTCCACAGAACGTGGGAGCCATTCACCCAATTGTTCCGGGATTTGTTTGTGGCCAACAAACAAGCAGAAGAATAGCCAGGTAGCCAAGAACCAGGGGAAAGCAGCCAAAGCATGAGAGGGAGAGATAGACCGGGACAGGGGGGGGACAGCTAAATCTAAGAGAAAGGAAAGGCGAACCACAGGGTTGGGGGGGGGGGAGAGAGAGAGAGAGAGAGACAGGGAACAATAGAGGAAAGCCAGGGATATAAGTGGGGGGGAGGCAGGGAAAGGTTAACCAACTTGACATCCAGAGGAACAGAGAAAAAGGAGAATACAGGCTGAAGACTGGAGAGCCGGCTGAAGCGGTATTTAGCACGAGAAGACAACGGCAGCGAAATCCGTCCGGGAGAAGCAAGGGGCAACATCAGAACCAGACCCATTCGAGGAGTGCCCTCCGGAATTGTCTCGCTGGCACAAACAGTTGCCTACTTATATATATATATATATATATATATATATAGATATATATATCATATCCTGTGTACATAACGGCAAATATACTTTGTTCAAAAATCCAATAAAAAACATTTATAAAAAAAACCTGACCTAAATGTTTGGATCTTAAGTTAGCTCCTGGTCACTGGAGGAATTGCTGGACACAGACATTTTTGGCAAAGGGAACTGCAGCTACATGTACGGACGACTGATAAGCGTGACCGACACCCAACTGGTCTAGACAAGGGAAAGGAGGGAGGAGAACTTGGGGTTCAAAATAGGGTGGGGACTCTGGAGCAAAGCACTGCACAGGGTCAACTTTACCTCCACATGCGCAAGGCTGAGCCTAACGCAAGTTCTTACCAGATGTGGAGGACAGATGTGAATGGTGCCAAGGAGGCCCGGCCAACCATGCCCACATATTCTGGTCTTGCCCCAGACTTGGTGGGTACTGGACAGCTTTCTTCGAAGCAATGTCCAAGTGGTGGGGATGAGGGTGATGCCATGACCGCAAGTGGCAGTCTTCGGGGAATCAGATCAGCGAGATCTCTTCATGGGGAGGAGGGCCGATGCCCTTGCCTTTGCCTCCCTGTTTGCCCACCAGAGAATCCTGCTCTGCTGGCAGTAAGCAGCACCGCCTAAAGCTGTCAGGATTCTTCCAGCTGGAAGAAATCAAATTTGCCATCCGTGAGCTGGAAGAGAGCTTCCACAGAACGTAGGTGCCATTCACTCGGTTGTTTCACTATATGTTTGCAGCCAACAACAAGGTAGCCAAGGACAAAGAGAGAGTTGCCACGACACAGAAGGGAAGAAAGGGCGGCGGGGGGGGGTGGGGGGGGGGGGGGGGGGGAGACCGGGGAAATAAGAAAGTTCAACCGAACCCAACAGGAGAGCCAGGGGTCACAGGAACAACAACAATGGGACCGGGGGAGAAAAGAGAGGAAAATAACGGCAGGGAGCGACACACCGAGAACCACAACGGCCACAGCAAACATTGCGAGGAAAGGACATAAGAATGGAAAGAAGAAATGGAGATAAAGCCGTGTAATTAGTTTAAACCGATCTCAATATAAATAACTAATGGTACTCCCGAGGTGGTCTCTTGCATAATTCTCATTGTTCTGTTCGTATTTGTTTGTTCTGTATACCAAAAAACCCAATAAAAACATTTTTAAAAAGTTAGCTCCTGAACATGCCTGCATGGCGTGGATTTCTAGGTGCTGTATGTGACTTGTGCAAAAGCACTTCTCATACTGTATATATACTGTTTATAGTAACTGAAAACGACTCTCATTGCATTTGTATCATGTAGCAAGATAAGGTGACACTTTTGAACATGATATTTCCGGTAATTGTGAGATCAAAAGATTGAGGTGGAGTCACAGTGTTCGACTGAACTATTTGAGGGCTGCTGTATGATGAAAATTAAAGCAAGGTTTTTTCAGAATCTATTAGACACTTTATCTGGTTCTTGGAGTGTTGCTTCCTTCTAATGTCTTATAGGCTACATATTCTGTAAAAACCCATCAAGCCTATTTTATTCTCTCTTGACAGAACAAATGCTTCAAAGTCTGAATTAGTTATTTTGCTGCACCCAAAGGTGTGCAGGTTAGGTGGGGGTACGGGGATAGGGTGTGGTTAACACTACTGCCTTACATTGCCCCGTGTCTGCTTGGGTTTCCTCCGGGTGCTCCAGTTTCTTCCCACAGTCCAAAGATGAGCAGGTTAGGAGGATTGGCCATGCTAAATTGCCCCTTTACGTCTGAAGGTAAGGTAGGGTTACAGAGATAAGGTGTGGGCCTGGGTTGTAGTGCTCTTTCAATGGATTGGTGCAGATAGGCTGACTGGTCTCCTTCTACGCTGCGGGTATTCTATGGAATCTAACAGCCCGATTTTTGAATGAGATTCAGTTTCAAACTCTGATTATAGAGTATTATAATGGAACGGGGGGGGTGCCAATTCAGCCCATGGAGCCTGTTCCGCCCTTCAATTCCATCATGGCTGTTCTGGACTTCTACTCCGTTTAACTGCAGTAACTCCATGTTAAGTATCAACGTGGCTCAGTTGCGAGCATTTGCACCTCTCAGTCAAACATCATGGGTTCATGTCCCCCAAAGACTTGAGCTCAAAAGCTACCCTCAGTGTGTACCGAGGAAGTGTACAGTTGGAGGTGCTATCTTTTGAATGAGATGTTACATTGAGGCCCCGTCTGCTTTTGCAGGCGGACATAACAGATCCCATGGTACAATCTCAAAGAAGAGCAGGAGAGTTACTCCCTGTATTTATCCCTCGATCAATATCACTAAATATTCAGTAAGAAGTCTTGCAACACCAGGTTAAAGTCCAACATGTTTGTTTCAAACACTAGCTTTCGGAGCACTGCTCCTTCGTTCTTACTGTGCTCACCCCAATCCAACGCTGGCATCTCCACATCATGACTAAATATTCAGTTATGATTATAGTGCTCTTTGCAGGTGCCTGCCCTGTGCAAATTGGTTGCTGCATTTCCTATAATAGTATATACCAAAATGGTTGAAAAAGCACTTAAGGTTGCCCTTGGATTGTGAACGTACTACGTAAATACACATCTTTCATTCACATGATTTGACATTCCCTTCCCTTTAAAAAAAAATCTATTGATCTCAAGCCTCATATCTTTGGTACCACAGTATTCTGCGCTCTTTCTGATATCAAAATGTGCTCTTTTTAGAGCCACTCACACACATTACAAATTGGGAGTTTGCAACAAAGCTCCATTACTGTCAGTTTACAGCGAAACAATCTCCAGTGGTCACAAGAAAGTCTTGTGTCCAATAATTATTGCGTGGATCATAAAATTATGGTTTAGGCATGTCAGCATTTCACAAATTTATGTGAAATCCTTTCCACTTATTATATGGTTGTGACGAGTTTTGCATGGCTTAGAGGCCCATTAAGATAGTAAACTAATATCCTATGCTGTAAAATCAAGGCAAAGAGAGTAATGGATACCTGGGAGTGACTGCAAATAATTGCTCTGTATAGATATGTCACCAGAAACCAAGAGGATGAAGCCTGAATATATAACTGTCATTTGAACTCTGAGATCTGAAAACTGCGTGTCAGATTTACAATATGGTACAGAGCATCAGATCATTTTATTTTAGTTTTGAGTTTTTGTTTGCTAACAGTGGTTATTGTGGCAGATGTCAAGAGCGGGTGTGCTGCTAGTCACTGAATGTTGACGGATAAATGATTTTGAAATGATCATTTCAAGCTTATGAAGAGTTAATCAACCATTGATGATGAAGAAATAATAGTCAAAGTAGAAGAAAATGTACACACCATTTTAAGACCGTTCGTAAATGCTGTCTGAAACCTTAAGAATAATCATAGGATTAATGTATGTATTGTTTTTGTGAACATTGACTGATTTATCAATTTTAACCAATGTAATCTTCCCTTTCCTGATGCACAGTTCAATGATTTATTGCAGTTAAGGTCACCAACAAATCTCTCACAAATGGAATTAGAGAGATATTTTAATCAGTTGAATAGACAGATTTATTGCCAGGAACATTGGAACGCATTGTCTCCATAGGAAAATCACCTACTTGGCCTTTTTCAACTTGCACACAATCTGTTAACCTAATGTTAACTTTTATTTCTTCCGCAATTTGAGCTAAATCTGTGCAGCGCATAAAATATTCCTAAATACCAGAACAAATCACTCAAAGCTGATTAGGAGTAAAAACCTCCTTTTTATCTGCTATTTACAGAGATTGTTTCCTTGCTGTTTCACACTCAAGTGGGCAGTGCGATTATGATGTGTTTTGCAACACTATTTAATATTAGTAATTCAAAAAATGTAACTTTGCGTAGATTTTTTTTTCACTTACGGCAAAGGAAATATTGCTACTGTCCCCCACCAGCAATATTGCTACAATCAATGAATTATATTTCAATTAGCATGGTGGCAAGATAAAAGGATATCGCCACACTAATACTTGGATTGACGAGTGCTGACATAATTAAATAATGAAACATTAAATTCAATTTTAATGCCACATGTAATGAGTTTCTTAAGTATCATTGTTGCTTCTCTTTCTCTCTCATTGTCTCTTCCAGTTGGTTCATGAGAAACCGGACGGGCGAACGCTGAACAAGTCTGTTGAATCCTAAAGCACATCTGCTGCACACATTTGAAACACAGCAGGCAGCTCCATCCCCTAACAAAATTACTTCACGCCTGAATATCTCTTTGTGGATTGTGATGCCGTTTCGATGCTTTGACAGGCCTGCGTCTAGGCCATATGCCCAAACATTGAGAATGGATACTGACGCTTTGACTGCAGTGAACTTTGCATCATTTTCATGAGTGAAGAGTATAACATTGACAAGTGTCATGTGATCCTCTGACCCAGAGAAGCCTTGACTGACACAGTTATAGCAGCTGCAACTTGACCACACGACTCAATTGCAAGCCTCAAAAGGCTTGTAAGTGCCAAGCACTTAGATCCTACATCTGTAGTTACAACCTGACTTGTTCTCGGAAAGTACTGAGGATATTCAGATCTCTACTGAGAATGACACAGCTGGAACCCTCAAGGCCATTAGTTTAATGGGTTAATGTAACCAGAGACTATTCGTCATATTGTGATAAACGGTCAGTTGACCACTGTGCCCCCACCCCCAACGCTCCTGTGATTCTCTGCAATGGCAGCAACATACAGACTTCTTGTCAGCACTGTGAACTGTTATAACAGCATTATAATTGATCAACGCTTCCAGCATACTGTACACTACTGTAATGGGTCCTGCCAAGCCTTTGCGAACACTGCTGGCATTGACTGCAATGTGGTCCACCATGCCGTCTGTTCAGAGCTGCTGAGTCATTCATCCCTTCCCTCGTCCAGCCCAAAGTTCGCGGGTACGCAGGACATGGCCCACAAGTTTCTAACTGCTGAAAGCTTGGCCACTTCCGCTGATGTTGCTGCTGATGATAGTCACCAGCTTCTGCCTGGTGCCACCAGGGTCAAAAAGGGAATGGGTGTGC
Organism: Scyliorhinus torazame; assembly: GCF_047496885.1. Lineage (NCBI taxonomy): Eukaryota > Metazoa > Chordata > Chondrichthyes > Carcharhiniformes > Scyliorhinidae > Scyliorhinus > Scyliorhinus torazame. The sequence goes on along the minus strand of NC_092720.1, from coordinate 111,342,204 downwards.
AAGGTTTATCCAGTCTAAAAGACATCACCAGTGATGCCATAAACCTGGCCAGCGGCAAAATCAAAGAGTTTTCGTTTGACAAAGTGAAGTGCCCTGCAGGCCATGTGACCTTCAGGAAGGGAAGGAAAGTAAAACCAGATATGGCTAGCAGAAAATCTGCAGACTTTGATATCACATTTAACCATGTTGGCAGCAATGAGAACTGTCCGCCTTTTGGTTTTGCACAAAAAACAGCCATTGAGCAAAAAGAGGCAAACCTCATCACATTTCATGAACAAAGTATCAGCAATGCCACACAGTTGTACCTTCAAAACCTTACGGAAGACAACCTCATTGCCAAATTTTTGGAAAAACACAAAGCAGATAGTTCAGATTCAGGCGAGGACATAAGGATTTGCCTAGATATTCTACTGAAATGCTCAGAAGACCTGAAGAAATGCACAGATATAATAAAACAATGCATTAAGAGTAAGTCCCATAATAACGATGATAGTGACTCCAGCATCAATCCAGATCTAATCTACAGAAGTGTCATGGCAAGACTTTCAAGCTACCTGAAGAAGTTGCCTTTCGAACTTGAACATGGGTTATCTGGACGAGGTAATCAGCATGATCTTGCTGAACTGGTACACAGCCTACACAATTTGCAGCAGATGCCATACCCTCCATTTGGGAATGACCAACCACCCAGATATGAAGATGTTGTCCAGTCATCACCACCCCCATCTACCAATCTACCTCCAGCAGATACTCAAATTATTGATCGAGCTACCAATGGCGATGGTCTGATACCTATTGAAAATGCTTATGGTCCTTCATATAACAGTCATCTTCAAGAGAATGGTATCCAACAAAATGGTTCAACTGCTATAAATCAACCCCACGTACTACCTCACGTAAATTGCTCTGATAGCTTATCCTCTCAAGGTTCGTTCCTTTCCAGGAGAATTGACAGTACTTCCAAGATACCTATGGAGCCTCTTTATATTCAGGAGGATTGTGACGTTGACAAGATTTTGGAGCAGGAATCAAGAGGGACAGATTATTTGAATTTTGGAACGGCTGACAAAAACTTACAGCCTCAAAAACAGGCCTCTCTGATTGGCACTTGCAAGAGCGCAGGGGATGATGGGGTTGGAATTAGAGCTAATATGGGTGAAAATAGATCATGTGTGCAGCCAACATCTGAATCTCCCAGCTTTTCCAACAATGTAAGTAAAAACCATAATTCCGCAGAACCTTCACTGACGAGATCAAAAACGAAAACAGAAAGTGAGAAGGCACACCAACAGGAAGAAATTGAGAAGCTACTGATGGATTTGGAATCCTTTTCTCAAACCATAAACACTAGGCAGGAATATGATTCTTCCAGGAACAATGATACTGACTTAAAGAATCACAGTCAACGACCAGGACAGGTTAATATTTTGACCACTGAGTCAGGAAGCAAGCGCTTCGAAGTGTCACTCGGAGAAACTGTGCCATTGTCTTCTCCCACAAAAGGAACCAATGTAAATAAAAATAACAAAACTGAAGAGGATGATGCAGCCCTGCTCTTACGCATCCTAGAGAGCATTGAGGGCTTCGCTCAGGAGCTGGTTGAACGGGGGAGTAGTAAAGGTATCTTGGCAAGAGAGAAAGAAGTAATGCGGATACTCCAAGACACGTTATCACAAGCTTCTGAGTCTTGCAAAACTGCGCACTCAGTACAGCTTGTCGCAACTAAAGATACTGGCTCACACCTCTCAGTTCAACAGACACCAGAGGTGATCAAGGTAAGACTCAAATTCTACATATTGACGTGTAATGTGATTCAGTTGTTATCGTTCACATAATTTTGAGCAACTCCAATTATTAATGAGGGAAAATTAAATGGACTCCATCCCCTTAATCTTTTTTAAATTCACAACTATTTTGTGTGATTCTCATTTTATGATGTATAACCCCACTCCTTTGGAAACGTTTTTTTAATGCCCTCTCTGACGATCTTGTTCTCTGTCCTCTCTGACGATTTTGTAGCCCTCTGTAGTGAATTGACGGTAATTAGATGCCTTGCTACCTCACTTGAGTACGCTACCCAATTTTGTGTTTCAAAACAAAAACATTAAACTTGAAGGCGCAGGGTGTTACCCAATGTCGTTTTTGGGGTAGTCGTGTCTGGCAAGTGGGAATCATGCTGCAGTCTTCCTGGAACATGCCAAAATTCTTTCCATTTCAGACCTGGGGCTCCTCATTTATTTATAGTCACCAGATTCCTGCTGCAATTTGTAGAATGCAGAGGTTCAAGCAATTGCTGTTCCATGGAACTGGAACAAATGGAAGAAGTTTAATCCACTGGTTCATTGTAGAATTTCACCTTGGTGCTAAAACTGAAAGGTTTGGATAGATTTTCTCTGGGCCATTTAGGATGGAAAGTATCCATTTCCACTTTGACATGCAGGAAAAAACGTTTGCAAAGTAAGAGCCTTCCTTCAGCCTATATTCAAAAGAAAAGGATGTGCTAAGATATAAGAGGGTAGTTCAAACACACGCCAGTGGTGTTTAATTGTGGTTGAACAACTGCCCCAGAGACAATGGTAAAAGGATGAGTTAGCATGTGCCAAGTGGTGGATAACATGGCAGGGGTGAAATTGGCCATGGGAAGCTATGTAAACTGGGCGGTTTACACCTCATCCAATTTCCTTTTTCATTGACTGTAGAAGATAGTCAGACACAGTAGTAACAAGCTGCTGACTCTCCAACGTTGGTCTTGCCTTGCCATCCTTTCTGCATTCCCACATCATCCCACACACATCACCACATCGGGTGGATTACTTTCTAGTCAAAGTAAAATAATTCTCTCTCAACAACTGAAACAAGGGGCTATGCTCAAGAGGTCAAGAGGCAAAAAAGATCTTTGTATTCAAATTGTTGACTAATGTCAAATTTTAGTTGTGAAGTATTCAATACGTGGTGTCCCACCACCCCCAACCAGGCCCTGCGGCAGGTTCCTGTGTGGTGCGATGGGAGAGCGCCACAAAACGCCATAGACATCGGTGGGACAGCAGGCCAGTGGCAAGACACCTCCATCGCCAGAAAACAGGCGGCTACCCATGCTCTGGAGTTTGGATTAGCGAGCGATTTGACGGTCGCGTGCACCCAGCGCGAATCCAGGCGCACCCTGTAAATTGTATTGCACTGTGGTAGCCAACCTAGTAGTGTTGGCCTCAGTGCCACACATTACCAGCATCATCTCAGGCTCCCGTAGCCTTTGAGATTCCTCCAATTGTCTATGCACTCTCTGGAGTGTCGCTGACATCGCCTCCTGAACCTCATGGCCATGCCCTAGCGTCTACAATGGCACTGGGATAACCTTGCCCCGAGGCTAGGCATCTGACTGGGACTCGGCTGAGTCCTGGGATCTAGCAAACCTCTGACTGCTGTCTCCCTTGGATGTTCCTGCCACCTGATGTGCATCAGCAACTGTGTGGTGCTCACCAGATTGTGCCCCAGAAGCCTGTCCACTAATGTCGTCCATAAGGTGTGTACCTCTGTGTTGGTGGAGGGTGGGGATGAAAACTGTGATGCCTCGATGGTGGTCTCCTTGGAGCTCTCCTCCAAGGTATTGTCTTGGGAGGTTGTGGGTGGGGGGAGGGGGCGACTGCTGGTGGTGGTAATTGACCCTGGATGGCCCGGCCCCATCACGTGGAGATTCTGCAAGACAATGGACATGTGGTCAGTAAGAGGGAAAGAACATTCTGTCTGACATGAACAACTCACTTGAGATGGGGCTTCTGGGTGAAGGGGCATTGGATCCTCACCCCTGCAGCACAGGCCAACCTTGCTGTTGGTGACTGCTCACTCCTCAGCCAATCCCGAGATCTCCAGGGCCCGTTCCTCATAGGGAGTGAAGACTCTGATGTTCGGAACCCTACTGCCCTACAGGGCCCTTTCCCACCTGTTAGTGACCAAATTCTCCTGCAGGGTCAGAGAGGGGACATTGTGAGCCACACACTTGATACATCAGGGGAAGTTTTTGGCAGGGAGAATGTTTGGGGGCCGGTCCAGGGCATGGAGTGGTTGCGCTGGTGGGTGCCAAGATGTGCTGAGGTGCCACCATGGTGTGGAGGGGTGTGAGGTGCCAGCCGCAGACTTGTTGGGAGGTAGGAGGGTGACGGAGGTCAGGAGAGTTGCAGGCGGGGCTGATGTCAGGGGACCAGTGTTAACTTACCCTTGCGGCCCTGTGGAGGTCATTCATCTCCTTCCTGCATTGGACGGCAGTCCACCTGACCACGCTACCTGAACTGACGGCTGCTGCCACTGCCTCCCAGGCAGCATTGGTGGCCCTGTGGCTGGTCCTCTGACACTCTCAGGGATACAGCATGTCCCATCTCACCTCCACAGCATCCAGCGGCCTGGCCAGGTCGGTATCCCTGAAGCACAAGCAGGTCTACGTGGTGCCATGGTCGTGCGCTGCCTGGGAGTTATTCGGAGGGAGCGTTTATGAGCAGCTTCCCCCTTGTTAGTGCGGAGCTCCCGGGCTCGGATACGGCAAATCAGCTGGTAGGATAGCCAATTCCACCATGAAGCTCTCGGGGATCATTTCCAGCACTAAGTGCCGTTAAATAGGAGCCACAGTCTTTCCGGCTTGGCCATCGGGAAGCACCCGTGAAGTCGCGCCCGATATGACACTTAGAACTTTTCCCGTTAAATCGCGCCCAGGTACACCAATGTATTTTTGCATTATTTTCTAAAGTGCTGAAAGCATGGAATTATAAATATGTAAAACTTGACTATCGGTAAGCCACTATCAGATAAAGCAGGTCCTGTAATGTAGTTGTTGTGTTACTGGAATATTAATCCCAAGGCCTGGACTGCCGATCTCCAAGAATGTGAGTTCAAATCACACCAAGGCAGTTTAGGAATTTGCAAAACAAAGGCTTGTATCATTAAAAGTGAACATGCAACTTCCAGATGGTTACTAAGAATGCTCTTCAGAGAAGGAAAACTGCACAAAGTGAGATCCAAGTCTAGTGCCACTCCCAAGGTGGGTGACTTTTAACTGGTCTTGCAAGCCACTCAATTGTACAAATAACACTCAGCGAGGTTCAAGTAAAAGGTCCACCATGACCACCTTCTGAGGATGACGAGCAAAAGGTAATGAATGTTGGCCTTGCCAGTGAAATCCAAATCCCATGAAGGAATAATTTTAGAAAAGTGTTTTTCAAAAAACTCTCCTTTTTAACATAACGACATTTATAATTGGGTTGCTTGTTGTGTTGATATGCAATAAGCACTAAGGTATATGAGGACTTTGCTGTACCTTTTTAATAAATGTTTTAATTAGCTTCTTCAATTTTTTTACACAATTTGCATTGCACACATTTAACTAATATTTAACAATCCCTCCCTCAACCCAAAAACAATTCATCAACTAACTAACTAGCCCCCCCCCATTTTAGCTGCTGACTGAGGCTAATTCCTTAAAGTGAGATATGAACGGACACCATGGCCGGGTCGGAGAATCCCCAGGGGGACGCGAGAATCGTGGCCCGAATCCGGCTTCCCTGTTCTCCAGCGCTGATTCTCGGGCGCCTGCGGGATTCTCGCCGTGCCGGTCAGGGGCCGTTGACAACAGCCCCCCGGCGATTCTCTGGGCCCCAATGGACCGAGTGGCGGACGAGTATGCCCAAGTCCCGTCGGCGTGGGTTACACAGTACCCACACGGCGGGACCTGGAAGGTGAGTCTGCGGGGGCCTTCCTGGAGAGGGGGTGGGGGGATCCAACCCCGGGGGGTGTCCTCACGGTGGCCTAGCCCGCGATCATGGCCTACCGATTGGCAGGCGGGCTGGTTCCGTGGGGGCCTATTTTACTCCACGCCGGCCCCTATAGGGCCCGGGGGCCGGCGCGGAGAAGGGAACCCCCGCGCATGCGTGAAAATACGCCGGCCGTAGCGCACATGCGCAGAATCACACCGGCCGTTCCGCGCATGCGCGAACTTGCGCGGGCCATTCCTCGCCGGCTGGAGTTGCGGGGACCACTCCGACGCCAACCAAGCCCCCTAGGAAGCGGAGCACTCCCCATTATCGGGGACCATTGATGCCGGAGTGGTTGGCGCTGCTTTTCACGCCGGTGTGGGGACATAGCCCCATTATTGGAGAATCCCGCCACATCTCTTGTGAAACCCCTCCTCAATCCCTCTAAAGCTAAATTTAACGTTCTCAGGCTCAGAAACTCCATTAAGTCTCACATCCATACTGAGGCACAGGGTGGAGCAACTGACCTCCACTCCAATAGGATCCGCTTCCTCACCACCAATGAGGCGAACGCTAAGACATCTACCCTTGTCTGGAGCACCTGAAAGTCCGATACCCCAAATATGTGCCCCAAGGGACTGGGTTCTAGGTTTAACTGTAACACTGTCGTCATGGTGCTAATGAAGATGCCCCAGAACGTCCTCAGTTTAGGCACGACCAAAACATGTGCGCATGATTGGCTAGTCCTCTCCTGCACCTTTCACAAATGTCCTCAACCCCTTTGAACAGGCGACTTATTCTCGACCTTATCAAATGTATTCTGAGAACTACCTTCAATTGTATCAGTGTCAACCTCGCACTCGAGGTCAATGCATTTACTCTCTATAGAATTTTGCACCACAGCCCTTCCTTAACCTCTCCCTCAATTCCTTCACCCATTTGGTCTTCACCACATCCAGGGATAGTGATCCGGCTCCCATAATTTTCCCATAAATAGCCAAGGTAACTCCCCCTCTATTCCCAACACCGTCAACATCTCTTCCACTAAAGAAGAAGGGGGGTAAGACTGGGAATGTAGGGAGGATCTTCTTTACAAAAGCCCATACCTGCGTATATCTAAAGGCCTCCTCCCTTGGGAGCTCATATTTCTCCTTCAATTCTTCAAATGTTGCAAAATGTCCTTCCAGAAACAAGTCATTCAACATGATCACACCTTTTTCCTCCCAGTCTTGGAACCCAGCGTTTATTTTTTCCGGTTCAAACTGATAGTTTTCTTGGACTGAGGTCCTGGGTTCGATTCTGGCTCCGGGTCACTCTCTGTGTGGACTTTGCACGTTCTCCCTGTGTCTGCGTGAGTCTCACCCCCACAACCCAAAGATGTGCAGGGTAGGTGGGATTGGCCACGCTAAATTGCCCCTCAGTGGGGGAAAAAAAGAATTGGGTATTCTAAATTTAAAAAAAAAGATATATTAACTTATACTTTCGATCCAGATCATCCAACACTCAAATGCCAAAAGCTAAACCTCTAGACCAACAGCCAGCAGGCAGTGACCCACAGTTCTGACTTCAAATAAGATTTTGTATGATTGAAACAGATGGCCATGAAAAAAAAATTGTTTTTATACATCCCCTTTCACATCTCATTATGTAAAGTTTTGAGAGGGGGAGCAGAATTATCTTTTTCACCGTGCAGTCAGTAATCACTGCACCATCTCTTTTTAGACATATAAATGCCAGTGTTAATAGCACATTTGCAAAACCATTCCCCTTCTCCTCTCGGATTGATGCACACATTAACCCATCAAATCACAACACTCTTTACTGACGCATAACACCGTTACATGTAGGATCAAAGGCCATCCATCCCTCACACAGGCTATTAAACTGCTTGAGGATTACTTAAGTGCATTAGCGGAAGAACTGTTCAATTTGGATCAAAGTCATTGCAGAGATTCATGGGTTTGTGACAAGTAATGAGAGGAGGAAACCTTCCTGAAATTAGTGATTTGTTTGCTTTTGTACTTCATGAAATAAATCCCAGTGAAGATGGTTAAAGGAACATCACTCAGAACTGCAGATAATATATATATATATAGTTTGGCTGAAGCATAGATATTATAACAACTTCAAAGGAATGCTTAAGGATGGAGTTGTCATCACATCCACCAGAAGGTGTTACTCTGGCATTATTAGGATCACTTGCTCTCTCCATGTTGACAGAATCATTTATTTTAGATATATATTACTGCAAATCGATGTCCACATTTAGCATGTCTCTTACTTGTAGGGAGAAACATTGAAAGTAAAATCTGAGCTAATCAGTTCTAATATTTTAAGCTCCACATAAATAATTGCAATTGGAGTCATATTTGAACATCAGCCATCAGTTTCTTCGAGGATCATATTCAGATTTCAGACTTTCAAACAAATTTAGAAAGACGTAAATTTCAAATGATTATGTTGAGTAATCCTTTAATCTTTTGCGTTACGTTTCTTTGGGTTTTCATTGTTAGCACGTTCAATGATACCAAGTTGTTCCAATGAAACACAAAGCTGACATGTTAATCACTGGACTTTCCTCTTCCAACTTTCAAAGTACACAGTGAGATATCACCACTTAGGAACTGAACTGCCAGAAAATGAAAAAATGAAATGAAAATCGCTTATTGTCACAAGTAGGCTTCAAATGAAGTTACTGTGAAAAGCCCCTCGTCGCCACATTCCGGCACCTGTTCGAGGAGGCTGGTATGGGAATTGAACCGTGCTGCTGCCCTGCCTTGGCCAGCTATTTAGCCCTGTACTAAACCAGAACCACAGACCCTCTCAATGGGAAACTTGCACTAATTTTGAGCTGGGTTGGCTGGTAATCAGAGAGAAAGAAAATAATGAAAGAGATTAAAGAACTGAATAAAATCTGCGGGATTCTCCTTTGCAGAGACTAAGTCCCTGCGCCGGTGGGAAAACCGGCGCGAACCATTCCGGCGTCAACAGCCCCCAAAAGTGCGGAATTCTCCACACTTCCAGGGGCTAAGTGGATGCCGGAGGGGTTGGCGGCGCGCCAGCCGGTGGCAAAGGGACTGTGTGAGCTTGCGCATGCGCCAAAGGGCCGGCGGGGTCTCGCGCATGCGCGGAACTGCCGGCATGTTTTGGCACATGCGCGGGGGGTTCTCTTCTCCGCGCCGGCCATGGCGGAGCCCTACAGGGGCCCGCACGGAAGGAAGGAGTGTCCCCACGGCACAGGCCCACCCGCAGATCGGTGGGCCCCGATCTCGGGCCAGGCCACCATGGTGCCCCCCCCCGGTGTCGGATCCCCCCACGCCCCCCCGAGGACCGCCCCAGCTGACTTACCTGCCAGGTCCCGCCGTGTAGCCCGCCGTGTGGGACCATGTCTAACCCACGGGACTGGCCAAAAACGGACGGCCGCTCGGCCCATCAGGGCCCGGAGAATTGCCGGGGGGGCCGTTTTGGCATGAACCCCGCCCCTGCCCGAAAACCGGTGCTGGAGAATACGGCAGCCGGCGGCGGGGCGGGATTCGCACCACCCCCTGGGATGACATCAATCAGTCTGCAATGCTAAATTGGTGCCAATGCTGCCAATTTGGACCTCCGCACTCCAACCAATGGCCTTTCTATTCTTGCATAATTGAATACACGTTAAGCAGCATAAAGGTCTCTCCATCCCCAGCTCTATTTAAAGGGATTATCAACTACCAATGTGCCTGAAGGGCCTCTTGGACCACTACAAATACAGGACTTCTCTCTTCCTTTTCATTTCCTCCAACAAGGCCAGCACCAAAAAACTTAGGAGCACACACTCTCCCATGTTATGCTATTCTTTACTCTTTCCCAAGTCAGATTCATTTTCTGCACCACTGTCAGCATCTGTCCAGCCACAATGCACCTTCCCATTAGGAGGTGCAGGTTAGCTTCGAGCAGTGCAAGCTGGTTTAAAAAGTGTGTGCCAGTTACAATTTTTTGCACCCTGCTGATGTGTGCAACAAGGAGCAGCGCATTTAATACTGGCTGCATGCTGAAATCATGGGCGCAATTGTACGGCCTTGCCACGCCCGACTCGGGATGCAACAAGGCCATTAAATCTCCTGAAATTTACGACACGGGGCTCCTCACGAGATCTAACTGGGTGGAATACAGATTTGCATATTTAAGTGAGAAGTAAGCCTCGCTTAAATATATCTGCGCCAGAGTCTCCCGAGGCCTGGAGTCGAACAGTCATGCCTGGGAGACCTTGCCGTTGTATTGTTTAGCATTGATCCACACAATCGTGGACCAGGCGTAATGGCACATGTGGGGGTCTACCAGGCAATCGGATGCCCCCGGGTGTTCAGGTTCTAGTCAGGGTGTTACCCTGGCACCCCTGCTGCCCCCTGGGCACATTGGCACTGCTGACCTGACAGTGCCATCTGGGCATCCTGGCAATGCCACCTGGGTGCCCAGGTGGCAGGTTGTCCATGCCGGTGCAAGAAATGAAGGTTTATGCAGCCTCAGTGGGGTGTTCCTCACCGAGGCTGGAAAAATACAGAATCCCATTTGATAGCGGCGTCGTTTAATCAACCCACTAAACACGCCCAAAACGGGACTCTTTTATTTCCCCCATTAAATCACATCCCATGTGTATGAGCAGGCTGCATGCTGAAGGTGCTTCCTGAGCCATGCAGTTCTGCAACCAAGAGGCTATGGCAGATAGCAAAAACTGCTCTCTCAGCACACAGAAACAGTGCGGGTTCGTTTTCCCTTCCACCTTCTACAAAGCATCCAACTTTCATCTGCTGCTCCTGCACGAAACAGCAGAGATTAGAAACTCTAACAGAGATAGTATCGTGTCCAATATCTCTTCACCTCACTAATATTGTGCTACTTTCCAAATGAGACGAGCAGAAAAATGAGAGTTAGGCTGTTAAATTTTTGGGGCTATCACAAAACTTCATTCTTATTGTTGAAGACTAAATACCTTAATTGAGTTTAATTGAAAACAAGTCCCAGTTTATACTGCCCCACAGGGCAGAATCTTGCGTTTTCCCTCAGTGGCGGGTTTACCGGCAGGGCCCATTGAAACAGGTAGGAACGTGGCAGGTGGGGACCGCGCAACCTTCTCACCTCCACCCTGATTAAGTCTGTGGCGGAAAGGCCAATGGATAGCCTACCCACCTGTTACGGTGGCCATGAAGGGCACGGGGAATCATCAATACCCATGGGCTTCGTGAAATTTGAACCCACGACTCCAACCCAGGCCGGTATCCCCGTAGATCCGTGCCCTTGATATGTGTACTGTAAGCCACATCAGTGGCCTTTTCTATTACTTCAGTAAAGGATTTGGTGTTGGAGAACTGACCTTGGCAAAGTTATTATGCCACCCCACCATCAATTGAGGCCCCTAAGTGGGCAATTAAGTTAGTTCCCTGTGTGCGCAGTCTCATGAAAAATGGAAGCAGCCAGCAAGGGATTTTCAGTTTTCACATGGTAGACTCACGCTGGGCCAACTCTACCACAGTTGAAAACCTGTTGAGCATCACATACAATCAGAATAAAGTTCATACTCACATGACAAGGGTCAGAGATGACTTCACAGTCCTGGGTTAATTGTCACCTCATCAGTCTCACCTCCCAGCAACAATGACAGAGGATCTTTCTATTGGGACTGCAATGCGATTTGCCTGGCTCTACATTTGGGTCAGATGATTCCAGCTCCAAGGAGCCATCAGAGTGAACGGGCCTGTTTCCCGGGCTCAAAAATAGAGCAGGCAGATACCTCTACAACGGAGACAGGATTGCAGAGTCGGGAAATACCTGACTCCAGATACCCTTCTCGATGATGAAAATCCAGTCCCTGATAGTTCAGCATTTGTTTTACTTCTTCACTGTATGGTCCTCATTCTTCTTTGTGAAGCACCTGAGAGCATTTCTTATATAAAAGGGGCTCTGTAAATGCAAGTGTTATAACCTCTATGAAAGGGGAGATCAACACCAACATGACTAAATTTGATTCTGGATTTATGCTCCAACATTGGAGACTCCACAAATATAGCTTGACTGGAAACCAAACCTTTTTCTTTTAACAGCAAAGGTATGGGAGTGAAAGGAGCTTTTCTATATTGAGTTGAATTCAGGCCACAAAGTTTAGGAGGACAGTTGCTGTAACCTATGATAACTCTCAGTCCCTCAGCAATCAGTGTTCGTCTGCCTTCAGTTAATGTCCAGTTTCCCACTGACCAGCAACCAGATCCCCATGACTCAACTGAGTTTGAATTTTCATTGACCAAGTGCACGATAAAATTCAAATGAAGTCACTATACACAGACTATGGTAAAAGTTAAAATGCAATTGATTCACTTTCATGTTGAAGGACTAGAAACAGCAAATATAATTGTTGAATATAATTGTGTAACCTGCAGCATTAGTGAGCTGTATCCACTATCCAGTATTATCCAACCTATCATTAACTACAGCTATTGCCAACAATATCAACAAAACAAGCATTCTATGTAATGTGATGGAGCTCTGTGCATTTGCCTACCTAATAGGAATCACTGAAAATCAATAAGTAATGAAATGAATTGTGGAACACTTTTTGAGACATTTCAATGAGCTATGCTGTGATGCATAAAGTGAAAGCTTTATTTCTCCGTGTAGTTCAATGACTTAGACTTTTGGCGTCATTGTCAACTGTGCTGTTTCTAATGCTGACATTATTTAGCATTCAACGACTTTGAACATTAATCTCAAATAATCAGGGATGGTTTGAAAGAATTCAAAAATCTCACGAACATTCATTACACGTGTACGAGTTCTACTGTGGATTTGATGGAAAGCAAAGTTATTTTACCGTGCTCTACCAGACAGTGCATCTTGATGATAAATGTGACCACAAGTAAGATTAAGGCTTATACACAAGAGAAGTTCATGTTCTAGGACAATTTACTTATGAAGGTGGACCAGTAAGTGGAAATGTCCTATCCTGGGTTTACAGCTTGTTGGAATTTATAAAATTCTCAATGACTCTGGCAAAGACTGATCATGCATTTTTCATTTATATCAGCAATGTTCTCATTTTGATCAACTGCTGATCACATTTGGAACAACAGGAATTAGATAATGCTACAGCCAAATTTAAATAGTCTCTTCTGATTAAAGCAATGCTGGTAACGACCTGAATTATTGAGTCAGTGCATAACCTGGATCTCATTCACTATCATGTTAAAATGTGTAAATGTGGCATAAAAAATATTGTGTATATTCTGTATTGGAAGATATATTCGGAGAAAGAGGGCAACAAGAGTAGGCCCACTGAAGGACAATGTGTGGAACCACAAGAAGTGGGTGAAATCTTTAATGAGTACTTTGTATCGGTATTCACCAGGGGGAAGGACATGCGGATGTTGAGGTCAAGGATAGGTGTGTGAACGATCTTGAGAACATCAATATATCAAAGGAAGAAGTGTTGAGTATCCTAAATTGCATTAAGGTAGACCAGTCCCAGGACCAGATGGGATCTATCCCAGTTACTGCGGGAGGCAAGGGGGAAAATAGCTGGGAACTTAACAGATAGCTTCACATCCATTTTGACCACGGGTGAGGTTCCAGAGGACTGGAGAATAGCCAATGTTTAGGAAAGGAAGCAGGGACATTCCAGCAAATTATAGGACGGTGAGTCTGACATCAGTGGTGGGGAAGCTTTTGGAAAAGATACTGAGGGTTAGGATGTATGCACATTTGGAGGAAAATGGACTGGTTAATGACAGGCAGCATGTTTTTTTCCGGGGAAGCTAATTTCTCACCAAATTGATTGAGTTTTTTGAAGAGGCGACAAAGAAACTTATTAAGGGAAGGGCCGTGGATGTAGTTTATATGGACTTTGACAAGGTCCCGCATGGCAGACTGGTACAAAAACTAAAATCACATGGGAATCGGGGTGGATTGGCTCGATGGGTACAGAACTGGCTTGGTTATAGAAGACAGAGTAGCAGTGGAAGATGTTTTTCTGTAACTAGTGGTGTTCTGCAGGGATCAATGCTGGGACCTGTTGTTTGTAGTTTATAAATGATCTGGAGGAAAATGTGGGTGGTCTGATTCGTAAGTTTGCAGATGGCACAAAGATTGGCGGAGTTGCTGATTGTGCCGAGGATTGTCAGAGGATACAGCAGGATATAGATAGATTGGAGACTTGGGCATAGAAATGGCAGATGATGTTTAAACATAGAATTAACATAGAATTTACAGTGCAGAAGGAGGCCATTCAGCCCATCGAGACTGCACCAGCTCCTGGAAAGGGCACCCTACCCAAGGTCAACACCTCCACCCGATCCCCATAACCCAGTAACCCCACCCAACACGAAGGGCAATTTTGGACACTAACGGCAATTTAACATGGCCAATCCACCTAACCTGCACATCTTTGGACTGTGGGAAGAAACCGGAGCACCCGGAGGAAACCCACACACACACTGGGAGGATGTGCAGACTCCGCACAGACAGTGACCCAAGCCGGAATCGAACCTGGGACCCTGGAGTTGTGAAGCAATTGTGCTATCCACAATGCTACCGTGCTGCCCACTAATTAATCCAAACAAATGCGAGATGATGCATTTTGGACGATCAAATCTAGGTATGAATTATACTGTAAATGGCAGAACACTTAGGAACATCACCATAGAGAGGGATCTGGGCGTGCAGGTCCATAGTTGCCTAAAAGTGGCAACACAGGTGGCCAAGGTGATTAAGAAGGCATATGGCATTGAGTACAAGAGTTGGGAAATCCTGTTGCAGCTATATAAAACCTTAGTTAGGCCGCATTTGGAGTATTGCATGCAGTTCTGGTTACCACATTATCAGAAGGACGTGGAAGCTTTGGGGAGAGTTTAAAGAAGGTTCACCAGGACGTTGCCTGGTCTTTAGGGTGTTGGCTATGAGGAGAATTTGAATAAACTAGGATTGCTTCCACTGGAAAGACCGAGGCTGAGGGGAGACCTGGTAGAGATCTACAAAGTGATGGGGCTGCATGGTGGTGCAGTGGTTACCACTGCTGCCTACGGCACTGAGGACCCGGGTTCGATCCCGGCCCGGTGTGGAGTTTGCACACTCTCCCTGTGTCTGCGTGGATGGGTCTGACCCCCTCCCCACAAGCCAAAGATGTGCAGTTTAGGTGGATTGGCCACACAAAATTGCCCCTTAATTGGAAGAAAAAATTATTGGGTACTCTAAATTTATAACAAAAAGAGATGTTTACAAGATTATGAGAGGCATAGACAGAGTGGATAGTCAGAGTTTTTTTCCAAGGGTGGCAGTGTCAATTACAAGGGGGCAAAGGTTCAAGGTGAGAGGGGGAAAGTTTAAGGGAGATGTGCGGAATATGTTTTCCACACAGTGGTGGGTGCCTGGAATGTGCTGCGATTAACAACATTTAAGAAGTACCTGGATGGGCACATGAAGAGGGAGGTGTTGTGTTGGACGCTCTGGATCCGTGGAACACATACAGGCCACCAACACTTAAAATAGTGCAACACTATTTTATTAAGTCAGAAATTGTTTAACGTACTTTCACTGTTTCACGATATTAGATTGAACAAAAGACCTATGCCTTGTCCTAACTAGTCTATGCACTCAGCACATGGTGAAGATCTGTGCTGCAGGCTGTGAGCTCTGTCCTACTAGGAAGCTGCAGCTCGAATGAGCGGGAACTCTGATGCCCCCTGTCTTTATAGTGCGTGTGCTCTAATTGGTGATTGACTGCGGTGTTGTGTGTGTTGATTGGTCCCAGTGCGTGTCCATCAGTGTGTGTGTGTGTCTGCACCATGATATACTGGTGTATATTATGACATGCCCCCTTTTATAAAAGAATGTATATGTGTGGCAATAAATAGTGTATGGTGAGAATGTTCCTAACTACGTGTGGGGTGCGAGAGACATATTTACAGGACTATGTACATGAGAACTAAGCTATTTACATGGGAAGGTGCCTGGTGCAGAGAAACAGTATGCAACAAGAATAATGAGATGAACACTATATACAAACCAGGTAAATGATCAAACAAAGCAACAAAACAATTCAGAAAGTCTATAAGTCCGCAAAGTTCATAAATTAAGTCTCTGAGGTGGGCGACAAATTCTGTTTGACCGCCTCAAGGGTGAGTCGGAAGCCTCGGTTCAGGAGCGGGCTGGACTGCATCAGAGTCAGGGGGATGCAAGTGACAGGGAGCTCTGCATAGTCCATGGCAGGGTCGGCAGGAAGGCGAGGTGGAGGATCACGTAGCGAGCGTGGAACGAGACGAAAGGCGCTTCGATTGTGGCGCAGAATGGAGCCATCTGGTAGACGAACCAGGAACGAGCGGGGGGGGCAACTGCCGAAGGACAACAGCGGTTGCAGACCAGCCACCATCCGGAAGATGGATGCGGACGTTGTCATCTGGAGCTAAAGCAGGGAGATCAGCTGCACGGGAGTCATGAGCCGCCTTGTGCTGTGCACGAGACAGCTGCATCCGCGAAGAACCGGAACGTGGTTGAGGTCTGGGACATGAATGGACGGCACCGTCGCCCTCCGGGTATGACCCATGAGCAACTGGGCTGGTGACAGGCCAGTGGACAGTGGGGCCGAGCGATAGGCCAGCAAGGCGAGGTAGAAATCGGACCCAGCATCGGCAGCCTTGCAGAGGAGCCCTTCTCCGCTTTGCCGTTGGATTGGGGGTACAGGGGACTGGATGTCACATGGGCAAAATTGTACCACCTGGCAAAGTTAGACCATTCCTGGCTGGCGAAGCAGGGTCCGACATAACCGTGAGTGGGCTGCCATGTCGAGCATAGGTTTCCTTACAGGCACGAATGACTGCAGACGAGATGATATCGTGCAACCGTATCACCTCCGGGTAATTTGAAAAATAGTCCACGATCAGTACATAGTCTCTACCCAACGCATGGAACAGGTCGATGCCCAGCTTGGTCCATGATGACGTGACCAACTCATGGGGCTGCATGGTCTCACGTGGTTGGGCCGGCTGGAAGCGCTGACAAGTGGGGCAGTAGAGCACTGTGTTGGCTATGTCCTCATTAATGCCGGACCAGTACACTGCCTCTCGGGCCATCGGCGGCAGTTTTCCACGCCAAGGTGGCCCTCGTGTAGTTGTTCCAGGACATGGTATGCGGGATGACAATGCGGTCCAGTTTTAGAAGAACCCCGTCTACTACCACCAGATCATCTCTGATATTATAGAACTGAGGGCATTGGCCCTTGCGCCACCTGTCTGTTAGGTGGCGCATGACACGCAAAGGGTCAGCCGCTGTCTCGCGGCGAATTTGGACGAGGCGTTCATCCGAGGCAGGTAGATTGGAGACCGCGAATGCCACATGGGCGTCAACCTGGCAGACAAATCCCGCTGGGTCACATGGAGTGTTGACTGCCCTGGAGAGAGCGTCAGCAATGATGAGGTCTTTGCTTCAGGAACACCCTGTTCTTTGTCATGATACCGACTCGAAAAGGCGCCGTCAAGTCCTCGGTGTCAATGTTGTGTGGTATGTCCGCATCGGACTCGGTGACCGTGGGTTGAATGGCCCAGGCATTCCTGCGAGGCTGGCTGAAGCGATATGAATTGGCAGGCTGACCTACTCGGCATAAGGCAGCATAGTGGCCAAGTTTGCCACATCTCAAGCATTGTCAAGATTTGGCAGGGCATTGCCGTTTTAAATGGGCGGAGCCACAGTTGCCGCACGTCGTAACATCAGCACGTTCGCTGCGCCACCGCTCATGCACGGTGCGGTCGTACATGGTGCGTGCCTGCGCATTACGTTCATCGACGTCGCTGTCCTCTCGTTTGGTGCACACAAGCGAGGGAGTCTGCGAAAAGCGCCCGAAATGGCCGTCCTCATCCAGGCTGAGGCCCTGAAGTTGCTGATTGCTTGGACCCATTCCGCCTCGTGGGGACCTTGCCAGAGACGTTCCGACTCATGGCGTTTTCGTGTAGGACGCAGGTCTCGATGGGGGTCGCTAGGGTGAGCTGCTTTACCTTGAGGAGCTGTTGTCGTAGGGGGTCCGACTGAACACCAAAAACGATCTGGTCGCGTATCATGGAGTCGGAGGTGGGCCCATAGCTACAGGACTGCGCAAGGATGCGGAGGTGAGTGAGAAAGGACTGGAAAGGTTCATCCTTACCCTGCAAATGCTGTTGGAACACGTAGCGCTCGAAACTTTCATTCACCTCGACGCTGCAGTGAGTGTCAAACTTGAGGAGGACCGTCTTGAACTTTGTTTTATCTTCATCATCCGCAAAGGTGAGAGAATTGAAAATGTGGATGGCATGGTCCCCGGCCGTGGATAGTAAGAGAGCAATCTTCCTGGTATCCGAGGCGTCCTCCCGGTCTGTGGCCTCAAGGTAGAGCTGGAAGCGTTGTTTGAATATATTCCAGTTGGCCCCTAGGTTACTGGCGATGCGGAGCGGAGGCAGCGGGCAGATGTTGTCCATTTTGCAGGATGACAGTATGCTGGCGGAAGGCAGATCACTTGCAGGTAGGTCTAAGAAGTGCTAATATCCCTTAACTTCTGGTATCATGTTGTGTTGGACGGTCTGCATCCGTGGAACACATACAGGCCACCAACATTTAAAATAGTGCAACACTATTTTATTAAGTCAGAAATTGTTTAACATCCTTTCACTGGGGGTTAACACGCTATTCGATTGAACTAAAGACCTATGCCTTGTCCTAACCTGTCTATGTACTCAGCACATGGTGAAGATCTGTGCTGCAGGCTGTGAGCTCTGTCCTACTAGGAAGCTGCAGCGCGAATGAGCGGGAACTCTGATGCTCCCTATCTTTATAGTTTGTGTGCTCCAACTGGCGATTGGCTGCAGTGTTGTGTGTGTTGATTGGTCCCACTGCGTGTCCATCAGTGTGTGTCTGCACCATGATATACTGGTGTATATTATGACAGGAGGAAATAGAGGGATACGGACCGAGAAAGGGCAGAATGTTTTTATTTTTTGTAAGGACATCATGATCGGCACAGGCTTGGAGGGCTGAAGGGCCTGACTTGTGCTGTACTTTTCTTTGTTCTGTGTTCTTTTTAATGTTCTAATTTTGATCAACTGCTGATCACATTTGGAAGGACAAGAATCAGATAATACTACAGCCAAATTTAAATATTCTCTTCTGATTAAAGCAATGCTGGTAGCACCCAGAATTGTTGTGAGTCAGTGCATAACCTGGAACTCATTCACTACCAAGTTATCATAGAATCATAGAATTTACAGTGTAGAAGGAGGCCCATTGAGTCTGCATCGGCCCCTGGAAAGAGCACCCTACTTAAGCCCACGCCTCCACCCTATCCCCATAATCCTGTAACCCCACCTAATCTTTTTGGACACTAAGGGCAATTTAGCATGGCCAATCCACCTAACCTAATCTTCGGACTGTGGGAGGAAACTGGAGCACCCGGAGGAAACCCATGAAGACACGGGGAGAACGTGTAAACTCCGCACAGACAGTGACCCTATCCGGGAATCGAACCTGGGACCCTGGAGCTGTGAAGCAACTGTGCTAGCCATTGTGCTGCTGTGTGTTAACGTATGAAAAATATTGTGTATATTTTGTATAGGGAAGGTGCTACTGGTTTATCTATTTTTAACATTGCTTAATGTTTAAGCAGCACCAATGATTGGGTAAGCGTTGCTATTGACATTTAAAAACACAAATCTGGTTGCGTTACTTAATCTTTCTGCTAAGGCGTGACCTGTTTACATTTCAGCAGCACTTTAATATTAGATCTATTAGCAATCCCACTGACGCCATTTATGTTGCTGAAGAAGGCAGCTGTTAGTTGAGGAATTCCCGTTCTGACAGTGATGCTGCATCTTTGGGTCTTTTTTGGCTCAAGGAAACAAGCAGCATTGAATGGCAACACAGCTGAGTAAATGAAACACTGGAACTTGGATATATCTATTTGAAGTAGGTGTACCATAGCAGCCTGTGTCAATATGGAAGGCATTAATGTGCAATACAGTGATCTTTGTATTTTGGTGATTTCCAATTGAGATCTGAATTTGAACGTGAGCCAATTTTTGTTTCCATTCATTGCAGTAGGCGTGTGTACTTTTTTGGATTGCCTGAGGGCTGTTTTTACAATTTTTAACATGCGATTCCTCGGAATGTGCTCGAATTCTATTTTATCACAAAGAAATTACTGAAATGTGTCTGTCTCAATACTCTGCTTGTTTGGTTTCAATACAGGATAATGACAGTGCTCAATGTCGATGTACATGCGATGTTCCTCTAAAAGACATCTCTCATGAGCTGATCAAGAGGTCATTATATGGACCATTTGCAGGACTTATTTGCAGCATTGTGAATCCTGTTTGTTTATCTCTAATGTGAAGCCTAGAGATTCCTCTAAACCTATGAAGGCTTTTAGTAATCTAAAAACAGAACCTGAACTGAATTAGCCTTTAATAGCTCGATCTCTTTACTATTTACATTACTCGATTACCTAAGCCCATAATAAGCCAACTAACAGATTCACAGTAACTCTTTGCTTGCCTCATTGCAGATCTATCAAATCAAACAGAGCTTCTGATTTGTATGTAATTGGTGGCATGGGGCAGCACGGTAGCATTGTGGATAGCACAATTGCTTCACAGCTCCTGGGTCCCAGGTTCGATTCCCAGCTTGGGTCACTGTCTGTGCGGAATCTGCACATCCTCCCCGTGTCTGCGTGGGTTTCCTCCGGGTGCTCCGATTTCCTCCCACAGTCCAAAGATGTGCAGGTTAGGTGGATTGGCCATGATAAATTGCCCTTAGTGTCCAAAATTGCCCTTAATGTTGGGTGGGGTTACTGGGTTATGGGGATAGGGTGGAGGTGTTGACCTTGGGTAGGGTGCTCTTTCCAAGAGCTGGTGCAGACTCGATGGGCCGAATGGCCTCATTCTGCACTGTAAATTCTATGATAATCTATGATTCCCTAGTCTCCCAGCGTTCGCTGGTGGCGATTTTCTCTCTTCCCACCCCTTGTCATTAGGATTTCCCATTGTAGCCACCCCATGCCGCCAGGAAACCGGCAGGCAGGGCTGTGCTGCTGGCGGGAACAGAGAATTCCAACGGCTGGAGAATTTCAGCCAATATTTATTGTCTTTAAGCTATAACAATTGTTATGTTTCTTAATATTTCCACTTGTTTTGTTTAAAAAACAGTTCCAACATCTATCTTAATGCTGATCTAAATTACCTCCAGACGATTATCTCAAAACCTCATTCCAAATCTGTGGCTGGGAACTGTGGAGACATTAAACATGTGTTCTCACTTCCACTTGTCATTAACTTGCTTAAAGATTCTTAAGTTAAAATGCATGGTTAGTATGTGTCAGACATTAGTGAGATGTTATAAATCTCTGCTGACATATTCTGACCAGATGAGTACCCAAGACTTCATTGCTAACAAATTATCCAGGCACCTCATTTTTTTAAGAGAATATTTTATTGAAGCATTTGTAATTTTCACAGTTTAACACATTAATATTTCCGAAACAACCACGCGAGCCGAAACACACAAAACACCTAAAAGAACAAAAAACAGAAAACAGCAGGATGCCACTTCCACTCGCTCCCAAACTTCCCCCTCCCCCTACTATTCCCGCCCTATTCCCTAATTACCCGTATACTAAGTTCCCTCTCCCTATCTAGCATTGCCATGCCTCGGTTCTCTCCCCCCCCCTTACTGCTGACGTTCAATTTTCCTTGAAGAAATCGATGAACGGTTGCCATCTCTGGGCGAACCCCTGAGTTGATTCTCTCAAGGCGAACTTGATTTTTTTCCAGACCTCCCCCCCCCCCCACTCCAGCCCCCGGATCTTCCGATACCCCAAATATTGCCAGTTCTGGACTCGGAGTTACCCTCCCTTCCAGGACTTCTGACATAACGTCCGCAAATCCCTGCCGGAATCCCTTCAATTTCGGACATGCCCAAAACATATATACATGGTTCGCCGGGCTATCCCCACACCACCCACATCTGTCCTTGATGCACTATCAATTACCACAAAGACGAGAGTAGTGGAATAATCGAGGCTTTATTGAGCAAAGATGTTGTGCCTCCTGTAGCTGGAACCAGAATGGCTGCAGCACCGGTGGACACACACATTTATACACCGCCTACTGGGCGGAGCCAGCAGGCAGGGATTTACCCTCGTACCTCTAATATACGGGCAGTGCCATAATACATGAAATTCACCACAGGTGATGACTACCACATTCATCCCCTGTTAAAAAAGAGTCCGGCAGGGGTGGTGGGAAACATTACATGTTAAGTCTGTCGGGGGCCTTGACCTTCCTCTGCGATCGCCTCAGTCCTGGTGGTGATGTGGGCGCCGACTTGGTCACCTGCGACTCCGGGAGCGTGTTTTCCTCATCTTCGTCACCCCTGAGTGGAAACAGTGCGGGGACGGATCCTGCTGGGGTGGGGGCTGCAGTGAAATTCGCTGGGCTGGAGGGAGGATGAGTGGTGCGGGGGTGAAAGAGGCAACTGGGGGAGGGGGGGGGCGGTGCCAGGTCGGGCGTCGTGGGTGGGGATCCAGCGAGTGCCAGGTCCCGGAGGGAGACTGTGTCCTGACGCCCGTCGGGGTGTGCCACGTAGGCGTACTGCGGGTTAGCATGTAAGAGGTAGACTTTTTCGACCAAGGGGTCTGACTTATGGGTCAGCACATGCTTCCGAAGGAGGACGAGACACCGGAGGTGGACTTCCTGGGGATGGCAAACACCCGTTCGTGAGGGGTCTCATTAGTCGCGGTGCAGAGGAGCGATCGGATGGAGTGGAGCGCGTCGGGGAGGACCTCCTGCCAGTGGGAGACCACAGCGCCAGCAGGCCGGCCTTCCAGACTGTCCCGTTCTCCCTCTCCACCTGCCCGTTTCCCCGGGAGTTGTAGCTGGTCATCCTGCTCGAGGCAATGCCCTTGCTGAGCAGGAACTGACGCAGCTCATCGCTCATAAAAGAGGATCCCCGATCGCTGTGGATTTTGGTGGGGAAACCGAACAGAGTGAAGATGCTGTGCAGGGCTTTAATTACCGTGGCAGAAGTCATATCGGGGCACGAGATGGCGAAAGGGAACCGGGAGTACTCATCAATCGCGTTCAGAAAGTACGTGTTGCGGTCGGTGGAGGGGAGGGGCCCTTTGAAGTCCATGCTGAGGCGTTCAAAGGGGCGGGAGGCCTTCACCAGGTGCGCTCGATCTGGCTGGTAGAAGTGCAACTTGTACTCTGCGCAGACCTGGCAGTCTCTGGTGACGGTCCTGACCTCCTCAATGGAGTAGGGCACGTTGCGGGCCTTGATGAAATGGAAGAATCAGGTGACCCCCGGGTGGCAGAGGTCATAATGGAGAGCCCAGAGTCGGTCCACTTGTGCGCTGGCACATGTACCGCAGGATAGGGCATTAGGGGGCTCAATGAACTTCCCCGGCGATACAAGATCTCATAGTTATAGGTGGAGAGCTCGATCCTCCACCTCAAGATCTTGTCGTTTTTGATCTTGCCCCGTTGTGTATTATTAAACATAATGGCAACTGACCATTGGTCAGTGAGGAGAGTGAATCTCCTGCCGGCCAGGTAATGCCTCCAATGCCACACAGCTTCCACAATGGCTTGGGCCTCCTTTTCGACAGAGGAGTGCCGAATTTCGGAGGCATGGAGGGTGCGGGAGAAGAAAGCCACGAGCCTGCCCGCCTGGTTGAGGTTGGCGGCCAGAGCCACGTCCGATGCATCGCTCGCCACCTGGAAGGGGAAGGACTCGTCGACCGCGTACATCTTGGCCTTGGCGATGTCTGCCTTGATGAGGTTGAAGGCCTGGTGGGCCTCAGCCATCAGGGGGAAATCTGTGGACTGAATGAGTGGGCGGGCCTTGTCCGCATAATTAGGGACCCACTGGGCATAGTAGGAGAAAAACCCCAGGCATCGTTTCAGGGCCTTGGGGCAGTGGGGGAGAGGGAGTTACAGGAGGGGGCGCATGCGGTCGGGGTCGGGCCCTAGGACTCCATTTTCCACGACATAGCCAAGGATGGCTAAGCGGTTAGTGCGGAACACACATTTCTCCTTATTGTACGTGAGGTTATGGAGTTTGGCGGTCTGGAGAAATTTTTGGAGGTTTGCGTCGTGGTCCTGCTGATCATGGCCGCAGATGGTGACATTATCTAGGTACGGGAAGGTGGCCCGCAGTCCGTACCGGACAACCATTCGGTCCATCTCTCGCTGGAAGACCGAGACCCCATTAGTGACGCCGAAGGGAACCCTAAGGAAGTGATAGAGGCGGCCATCTGCTTCGAACGCAGTGTATTGGCGGTCCTCCGGGCAGATGGGGAGCTGGTGGTAGGCGGACTTCAGGTCCACTGTGGAAAAGACTCGATACTGCACATTCTGATTGACCATGTCAGATATGCGTGGGAGGGGGTATGCGTTGAGCTGCGTGTATCGATTGATGGTCTGACTGTAGTCAATGACCATCCTGTGCTTCTCCCCAGTCTTTACTACTACCACTTGAGCTCTCCAGGGGTTGTTGCTGGTCTCAATGACCCCTTCCCGCAGAAGCCGTTGGACCTCCGACCTGATGAAGGTGAAGGTCCTGTCCTGCGCACTGTACTGTCTGCTCCTGGTGGCGACGGGTTTGCAATCCGGGGTAAGGTTCGCAACCAGGGAAGGTGGATTGACCTTAAGGGTCGTGAGGCCGCAGATGGTGCGGGGGGTAGGGGTCCGCCGAATTTTAAGGTTAGGCTTTGGAGATGGCACTGGAAGTCCAGGCCGAGGCAGCGCAGAGGTGGGGGAGGATGTAGAGCCGGAAGTTGCTGAACTCTACGCCCTGGACAGTGAGGGTCATGATGCAGTACCCCCGGATTTCCACAGAATGGAATCCGGAGGCCAGGGAGATTTTCTGGGTGACTGGGTGTACCGAGAGGGAGCAGCGCCTTACCATAGTGGGGTGGGTGAAGCTCTCTGTGCTCCCGGAGTCAAAATACAGGTCGTCTCGTGCCCATCGATCTTCACCGTCGTCGTCGCGGTCGCGAGGTTGTGGGGCCGGGACTGATCCAGGGTGATAGAGGCGAGCTGCGGCAGATGCTGGGAGGTCCCGGGCTGGTGGTGGAGGTAGCGGCAGGCGATGAACGGCCAAACGAACAGGGGTCCTGAGGCGCCGTCCAAAATGGCGCCAAAGATGGTGGCACCCACGGGGTGTTCATGGCGGGCGTCATCAAAGATGGACACACAGGCCGCACGTGGCTTGCAGTGAGGAAGATGGCGGCACCCACGGGCGGCACGTGGCTTGCGAAGGAGAAAATGGCGGCGCCCCTGGATCGCACGTGGGGGGTGTAGGAACGCCGGGCCTGGAAACAGCGGCGAACAACCGGACCTGGCAAACAGAACAATGTGTCCCTTCTCCCCACACCCGTTGCAGGTCGCGCTCCGCGCCGAGCAACGCTGCCTGGCGTGTTTGTTTTGCCCGCATAAATAGCACTTTGGGCCCCCCAGAGTTGGCTGGCTGCCGCGCGGCACAGGCTTGCAGTGAGCTGGAGTCGGCAGCTGGTGGGGCCCACGAGGGTGCTGCGCGGTCGGGGGTGTAGGATTGAACATTACGGGAGGCCACTTCTAACGAATTAGCGAGCTGCCTAGTTCCCGCAAGATCAGGCGTGCCCCCTTCCAGTAGCCGTTGGCGGACGTACGCAGACTTCATGCCTGTAACGTAAGCGTATCAAATTAGAAGTTCGGTGTTCTGGACTACCGAAACTGCCTGGCAGTCACAGTTCCTACCTAGGATGTGCAGGGCACGCCAGAAATCGTCCAGAGACTCCCCGGGGAGCTGCTGTCTCGTGGCCAGGAGGTGTCTGGCGTATACTTGATTGACTGGTCGAACGCAATGACCCTTCAGGTGCTCCATCGCTTCGGAGTATATGGGCGCATCCCGGATGAGAGGAAAAATGTCAGGGCTCACCCGTGAATAGAGGACTTGGAGCTTCTGCGAGTCCGAGGGTTCCTCAGCGGCTGTTCTGAGGTAGCTTTCTAAACAGGCCAGACAGTGGTCAAAGGCGGACGTAGCGTTGGCTGCTTGAGGGCTCAGCTGCAGGCGATCAGGCTTGATGCGGAGATCCATCGTTTTAAAAAATGTTGCTCAATAAATTGATGCACTATCAATTACCACAAAGACGAGAGTAGTGGAATAATCGAGGCTTTATTGAGCAAAGATGTTGTGCCTCCTGTAGCTGGAACCAGAATGGCTATAGCACAGGAGAGCACACATATTTATATGCCGCCTACTGGGCGGAGCCAGCAGGCAGGGGTTTAGCCTTGTACCTCTAATATACGGGCAGTGCCGTAATACATGTAATATACTACTGGTGGTGACTACCACAGTCCTCCATCTCCTCAAAGAACCTGCTCATCTGGGCTGCCATCACGGGGACCCTGTGGGCCTCCTTGAACTGGATCAAGCTAAGCCTGGCACACCACGAGGATGAATTGGCCCTCTTCAAGGCATTTTCCCACAGTTCAATTTCCAGCTCTCCTCCCAGCTCCTCTTCCCACTTCCTCTTCACCTCCCTGATAGGGGGCCCTTCCCACTCCATCAACTCTTTGGATATCTCCGAAACCCTCCCCTCTCCTGTTTTTGACATCACCTTGTCCTGTAGTTGACCTCCTCAGGGGGAGGCGAGGAAAGCTTGGAATCTGCCTCCATCCAAAGTCCCGCACCTGAAGGTATTGAAACCCATTCCTACCCGGCAACTCAAATTCCTCCTCTCGTGCCTCCAAGGTCGGAAAGCCCTCCTCGATGAATAGGTCCCGAAATCTCTCAATCCCTGCCCGCTGCCATCTCTTAAAGCCCCCATCCAGTCCCACCGGGGCAAACCAGTGGTTGTCACAAATCGGTGACCACACTTATGCCCCCTCCATCCCATGTGCTGCCTCCATTGCACCCACACCCTTAGGGCTGCAACCACCACAGGGCTTGTCGAGTACTGACCCGGAGAGAACGGGAGAGGTACCATTAGCAGAGCCTCCAAACTCGTACCCTTGCAGGATGCCGCTTCCACTTCCCCCCCAAACCGACCCCTCCCCCACTTCCTGATCATCGATATGTTGGCCGTCCAGTAATAGTTAATAAAGCTCGGGAGGGTCAAGCCCCCCTCTCCGTGACCACGCTCCAGGAGTGCCTTCATTACTCTCTGGGTTTTACCCGCACACACAAAATCCAATATTGCCGCGTTCATTTCCCTGAAAAAAGCCTTTGGGACAAAATCGGAAGGCATTGAAAAAAGAAGAGCAGTCTCGGAAGGACTGTCATCCTCACCGTCTGGGCCCTCCCTGCCAGCGTCAGCGGGAGCATGTCCCATCTTTGGAAGTCCCTTTTTATTTGACTGGCCGTTTTGCCCAGATTTAACTTATGAAGCTGCCCCCAATCCTTAGGCACTTGAATCCCCAGATATCTAAAACACCTCTCAGCCACTTTAAAAGGTAACTCCTTCAGTCTCCTTTCCTGCCCCGTGCCTGGATCACGAACATCTCGCTCTCTCCCATATTTAACTTGTAACCTGAAAATCGACCAAATTCTCCTAGTAGCTCCATTATTTCGGCCATCCTCCCCACCGGGTCTGTGACATAGAGCAGCAAGTCGTCCGCCTAGAGAGAGACCCTGTGCTCCCCCCCCCCCCCCCCCCCCTCGATGATCTAAGGGCCATTGCTAAGGGCTCTATGGCCAGGGCAAACAGTAATGGGGAGAGCAGGCATCCGTTCCTTGTCCCCCTACAGAGACTAAAGTATTCTGACCGGTCTCGCTTGGTTCTTACATTTGTCACCGTAGCCTGATATAACAGTCCGACATAATCCACAAATACCTGCCCAAAATATCCCATAAGTACTTCCACTCCACCCGATCAAAAGCCTTTTCTGCGTCCATGGCTACTGCCACCTCAACATCACGCCCCTCCACTGATATCATTATAACATTAAGAAGCCGTCTAATATTGGACGTCAGGTGCCTGCCCTTAACAAATCCCGTCTGATCCTCCCCGATTACCTCCGGGACAGTATCCTCTATTCGGCTGGCCAAGATCTTTGCCAGCAATTTAGCATCTACATTCAAAAGGGAGATTGACCTGTACTATCCACAGCTTGTCTTGCTTCAGGATGAGAGAGATTGATGCCTGTGATAGCATTAGGGGAAGCACTCCCAGCTCCCTGGACCGGTTAAAAGCCTTGACCAGAAGTGGCCCCAGTAGCCCAGAAATTTCTTTATGAAATTCCACTGGAAATCCATCAGGTCCCGGTACCTTACCCGATTACATCGCCCCTAATCCGTCTATCACCTCCCCGAGCCCAATTGGGTCCCCCAGGACTTCCACCAGCTCCTCATCTACCTTCGGGAACTCTAGCCTCTTCAGGAATTGATTCATACCCTCCTCCCCGACCGGGGGTTCCGACTCATACAGTCGACTATAGAATTCACGGGACACGTCGTTAACCGCTGCCGGGTCCATCACTATCTTCCCCTTCATATCCTTTATTTTCCCTATTTCTCTCACCGCCTCCTGCTTCCTCAGCTGATGTGCCGGCATCCTGCTAGCTTTCTCTCCATATTCATATGTTGCCCCTTTTACCCTCCTCAGCTGTCCCTCCGCCTTACCTGTGGGAAGGAGCCCAAATTCCATTTGAAGTCTCTGACGCTCCTTCAGGAGCTCCTCATTCGGAGACTCTGCATATCTCCTGTCCACCTGTAAGACTTCTCCTGCCAATCTGTCCTGCTCCGCCCGTTCAGTCTTTCCCTATGGGCCCGAATTGAAATACATTCCCCTCTAATAATCGCCTTCAATGCTTCCCACACCACCCCAGCCGCGGTCTCTCCCATGTCGTTGCTCTTTACATACCCCAGAATGGCCTCCCTCACTCGCTCACAGATCGCGTCGTTCGCTAACAGCCCTGCATCTAATCTACACTACGGGCGATGGGAATTTCCTGTGCTTACCCGCAGGTCTATCCAATGTGGCGCATGGTCCGACACCACAATTGCTGAGTACTCAGTGTCCTTCACCCCGGCTAACAGTGTTTTATCCAGTACAAAGAAATCTATCCTGGAGTATGCCTTGTGCACATGAGAGTAGAATGAATATTCCTTGCTCCGTGACCTCTCGAATCTCCATGGATCAGCCCCTCCCATGCGCTCCATGAACCCCCGCAGTTCTTTCGCCATTGCTGATACCTTCCCTGACCTGGAACTCGACCAGTCCATTCTCGGATCCAGGACCGTGTTGAAGTCACCCCCCATAACCAACCGGTGCGAGTCAAGGTCCGGGATCTTTCCCAGCACCTTCCTGACAAACGCGACATCATCCAGTTTGGGGCATATATATTTACCAACACCAGTACCATTCCCTCCAGTTTCCCGCCTCCTGGGTCTGCCTCCATCTTCCCTACCTCAAATGCCACCCTTTTGTTAATCAGGATGGCCACCCCCCCTTTTTTAAAGTCCAGTCCCAAATGGAATACCTGTCCGACCCATCCCTTCTTCAGCCTAACTTGGGCTCCCAGCTTCAAGTGTGTCTCCTGTACAAATGGCCACGTCTGCTTTTAGCTGTCTCAAGTGAGCAAAGCCCTTTTGATCGCACCATTCAGTCCACGAACATTCCATGTAACCAGTCTGGTCAGGGGGGCTCTTGCCCCCCCTCCCCTGTCGATCAGCCATGACCTTTCCGAGGCCAGCCCTTAGCCCATGTCCTGCACCTCCCCTGGCCCACCCTTGGCAGTCACCGCCATCTGGTCTCCATCTCCAACTTCCCAGTCAAATTCACAGTCAATTCCTAATGTATGTGTCATTGCACCAATTTATTTGGAATTTTGGACCACAATCCGCCTGAATAGTAAAAGCCCTAATACACCTTAAAAACTCAACTATTGAAATAGAAGGAACGTTCTCCCTCATGTATGTTGCAAATTCCTCTTGCAGACTTCCTTTTCTTCATTTTCTGTTTCAATTTTCGCAAGTTCCCGTCTTCAACTGAATGTTTGAATATCATGCAACAGGTGCCAAACATCCTCTTATTGATCATCCATTTCAACAGCTGTAAGACTAAGACAGTGGGTGTGAGTTGGGGATCAATATAACCAAACCTAATCCAGCCATTATCTGACACCCATATGCGTTGCACTAAGCAACTCAGACCATTGGGCAGTGAAAGGAGTGTGAACCCTGACTGATTTGCCCACCCGTTGGTTCAGTACTGGAAGACTGACTATACATTTTTAGCTGATATCAGCCAACTCCGCGCAGATCAAAATTTCCTACCATGTATATAACATGGTTATATAAAGCAAATTACTGCGGATGCTGGAACCTGAAACCAAGAGAGAAAATGCTGGAAAATCTCAGCAGGTCTGGCAGCATCTGTAGGGAGGGGTTTTATTATCTTGGTCATCAAATCCCCTCCATTGTTAAACAGGTCACAAAACTATGAAAATCTGATAGATTATGCGAACAATCGATTTGTCATCATTGCCCCCATGATTGGATTGGATTGGATTCGTTTATTGTCACGTGTACCAAGATACAGTGAAAAGTAGTTTTCTGCGAGCAGCTCAGCAGATCATTAAGTACATGAAAAGAAAAGGAAATAAAAGATAATACGTAATAGGGCAACACAAGGTACACAATGTAACTACATAAGCACCGGCATCGGATGAAGCATCCTGTTTGTTCAAAAAAAATGGAAAGTAATTCCTTTAAAATGAAACATGATTGTTAGAACCAAAAGTTTCAAGCCCTCTCAACTTGACTCATGGGGTTGACTAGAACTTATTGAGTAGTTTTATTGCTTCGGAAATATATATATATTTTTTTTAATATATTTTATTCAAGATTTTTTGGCCAAACATAACAGTATACAGTTTTTCTTTTTAACAACAATAAAACAATATAAATAACAGTGGCCAGTTTTAAACAAATAAATAAATAATATATAAACAAAAACTAAATGGCAACTGCCTTATCAAAAATAGTTACTCTCCAAAAGTACAATCTAACAGTCCAATATACATTACCTAAAACAAATGCCTATACATATACAATGACATCCCTGAGAGCCCGCCCGGGTCCTCAACATACAACAACAAATCATCCGCATACAAAGATACCCGGTGTTCTTCTCCTCCCCTCAACACTCCCCTCCACTTCCTGGAACCCCTCAGTGCTATGGCCAGGGGCTCAATCGCCAATGCAAACAATAACGGAGACAGGGGACACCCCTGCCTCGTCCCTCTGTGAAGCCGGAAATAATCAGACCTCCGTCCATTCGTGACCACACTCGCCATCGGGGCCCTATACAGCAACTGTACCCATCTGATATACCCATCTCCAAAGCCAAATCTCCTCAGCACCTCCCACAGATAATCCCACTCCACTCTGTCAAATGCTTTCTCGGCATCCATCGCCACCACTATCTCCGCTTCCCCCTCTGGCGGGGGCATCATCATTACGCCTAGAAACCTTCGTATGTTCGTGTTCAGCTGTCTCCCCTTCACAAACCCGGTTTGGTCCTCATGGACCACCCCCGGGACACAGTCCTCTATCCTCGTCGCCATCACCTTGGCCAGAATCTTAGCATCCACGTTTAAAAGGGAAATGGGCCAATAGGACCCGCATTGCAGCGGGTCTTTTTCCTTCTTTAAGAGAAGCGATATCATTGCCTCTGACATAGTCGGGGGCAGCTGCCCCCTTTCCCTAGCCTCATTAAAGGTTCTCGTCAAAAGCGGGGCCAGCAAGTCCATATACTTCCTATAAAATTCCACCGGGAATCCGTCTGGTCCTGGGGCCTTCCCCGCCTGCATGCTCCCAATTCCTTTCACTACCTCCTCCATCTCAATCTGTGCTCCCAGTCCCGCCCTCTCCTGTTCCTCCACCTTAGGGAATTCCAGCTGATCCAGAAAGCACATCATTCTCTCCTTCCCTTCCAGGGGCTGAGCTTTATATAATCTTTCGTAGAATGCCTTGAAAACCCCATTCACTCTCTCCGCTCCCCGCTCCATCTCTCCCTCCTCATCTCTCACCCCCCCTATCTCCCTCGCTGCTCCCCTCTTCCTCAGTTGGTGGGCCAGCAACCGGCTCGCCTTCTCTCCATATTCGTACTGTACACCCTGTGCCCTCCTCCATTGTGCCTCTGCATTACCCGTAGTCAACAAGTCAAATTCTACATGTAGCCTTTGTCTTTCCCTGTACAGTCCCTCCTCCGGTGCCTCCGCGTATTGTCTGTCCACCCTCAAAAGTTCTTTCAGCAACCGCTCCCTTTCCCTACCCTCCTGCTTTCCTTTATGTGCCCTGATAGATATCAGCTCCCCTCTAACCACTGCCTTCAACGCCTCCCAGACCACTCCCACCTGAACCTCCCCATTTTCATTAAGCTCCAAGTACCTTTCAATACACCCCCTCACCCTTAAACGTACCCCCTCATCCGCCAATAATCCCATGTCCATTCTCCAGAGTGGGTGCTGTTCTTTTTCCTCTCCTATCTCCAGGTCCACCCAATGTGGAGCGTGGTCCGAGATAGCTATGGCCGTGTACTCCGTCCCTGTCACCTTCGGGATCAATGCTCTACCCAAAACAAAAAAGTCTATCCGTGAATATACTTTATGAACATAGGAGAAAAACGAGAACTCCTTACTCCTAGGCCTGCTAAATCTCCAGGGGTCTACTCCTCCCATCTGCTCCATGAAGTCCTTGAGCACCCTAGCTGCAGCCGGCCTCCTCCCGGTCCTGGACCTCGATCTGTCCAGCCCTGGGTCCAGCACCGTATTGAAGTCTCCCCCCATTACCAACTTTCCCGCCTCTAGGTCCGGGATACGTCCCAACATACGCCTCATAAAATATGCATCATCCCAGTTCGGGGCATATACGTTCACTAGAACCACCGCCTCCCCTTGCAATCTACCACTCACCATCACGTATCTACCCCCACTATCCGCCACTATGGTCTTTGCCTCAAACAGTACCCGTTTCCCCACTAATATAGCCACCCCCCTGTTCTTTGCATCTAACCCCGAATGAAAGACCTGCCCCACCCATCCTTTGCGTAGTCTGACCTGGTCTATCAGTTTCAAATGCGTCTCCTGTAGCATAACCACATCTGCCTTTAATTTCTTTAGGTGTGCGAGTACCCGTGCCCTTTTAATCGGCCCGTTCAGCCCTCTCACATTCCACATGATCAGCCGGGTTGGGGTAGCTCTTTACCCACCCACCCCTTGTCGACTAGCCATCCCCTTTTTTAATCCAGCTCCTCACTCGGTTCCCACGTACCCGTATATCCCCCCGACGGCGCCCTCCCGCCTCGACCACCCCACCCCGTACCAGCTCCCCCCTCTCACCAGCAGCAGCAACCCAGTTAACCCCCCCCTCCCCGCTAGATCCCTTTGTAGCGTAGTTGCACCCCCCATGTTACTCCCAGAAGTCAGCAAACTCTGGCTGACCTCGGCTTCCCCCCGTGACCTCAGCCCCCACTGTGCGAGGCCCCCTCCTTCCTGCTTCCCTGTTCCCGCCATGAAACCCGCGTTTCCCACTTGGCCCCCCCCTAATGACCGGCGCCCACAGTTCCTCATCCTCCCTCCCCCCCCCTCCCCCACAACATGGGGAAGAGAGAAAAGTTACAGGGTCGCAAGATTAACAACTTGAAAAATCATCCCCTCCCCCTTTTTCCCCCCTTCACCCCACGTAATCACCCCACCACTTTGTCCCAAACGTTCTTTTTCTTGCCCGCCTATTCCAGCTTCTCGTCCACAATAAATGTCCACGCCTCTTCTGCCGTCTCAAAGTAGTGGTGCTTCCCTTGGTGTGTGACCCACAATCTTGCCGGCTGCAACATTCCGAATTTGACCTTCCTTTTGTGAAGCACCGCCTTAGCCCGATTAAAACTTGCCCTCCTTCTCGCCACCTCCGCACTCCAATCTTGATATACACGGATCACCGCGTTCTCCCACCTACTGCTCCGAGTTTTCTTCGCCCATCTGAGGACCATCTCTCTGTCATTATAGCGGAGAAATCTCACCACTATGGCTCGAGGTATTTCTCCAGCCCTAGGTCTTCGTGCCATAACTCGATAAGCTCCCTCCACCTCCAACGGGCCCGTCGGGGCCTCCGATCCCATTAACGAGTGAAGCATCGTGCTCACATATGCCCCGACGTCCGCCCCTTCTGCGCCTTCGGGAAGACAAAGAATCCTTAAATTCTTCCTCCTCGCATTATTCTCCAGCACCTCCAGCCTTTCCACACACCTTTTGTGTTGTGCCTCGTGCATCTCTGTCTCCACCACCAGGCCCTGTATTTCGTCTTCATTTTCAGCGGCCTTTGCCTTCACGACACGAAGCTCCTGCTCCTGGGTCTTTTGCTCCTCCTTTAGCCCTTCAATCGCCTGTAATATCGGGGCCAGCAGCTCCTTCTTCATCTCCTTTTTTAGTTCTTCCACACAGCGCCGCAGGAACTCTTGTTGGTCAGGGCCCCATACTAAACGGCCACCTTCCGACGCCATCTTGCTTTGTGCTTGCCTTCCTTGCCGCTGCTCTAGAGGATCCTCCGCAATCCGGCCGCTTTCCTCTCTTTTTTCCATCCGTATCCGGGGGGATTACCTTCTGGTTTACCACACAGTGATTGTAGCCGTTAAAATTGCCGTTGGGGCTCCTATTAAGAGCCCAAAAGTCCGTTCCACCGGGAGCTGCCGACACGTGCGACTTAGCTGGTCATCGCCGCACCCGGAAGTCCGCTTCGGAAATATAACCTGGATATTGATTTCAGCCTAAAGATGATGCAACAGGCAGTCAACAGTATTTGATCAGCCTGTGACTGAACTGCCCCTTTAAGGGATCCTTCTTTCAACATGTGACAGAAAAGTGTCTCAGAACAGGTTAGGTACATTGGCCACGCTAAATTGCCTCTAAGTGTCCAACGGTTAGGTGGGGTTACAGAGATAGGGTGGAGCTTTGGGCCTAAGTAGGCTGGTCTTTTGAAGCGTCAGTGCAGACTTGATGGGCCGAATGGCCTCCTTCTGCACTGTAGGGATTCTATGATTCTATTCTGCAACACTTGTCGTCTGTGCTCCCTCAGCTACAAATGATGCCCATTTCCTACTGAGCTGCTAGTTTATTTTCCACAAACTTTGTTGACAAAGTTCAAGTAAAGTGCAACCAATTCATTCACCTACATTGTTTCATGTGAATGATGTTGATGTCCTTTCCCACAGTCCTTCCTTTCAATGCTGCTGTATTAGGGACAATCTCTATCCCCTAACTAACCTGTGTCATTCTCTAAATGATTACTCCTCCGTGGATGTCATGTATGCAGGCTGCTGGTTGCCAGTGGGAGCAATGTGGGATTGAGGTAGCCTTGTGATGAACTCAGCGACTCGCTCTGCTGCTACTTGTTCCTGTGGACAGGCTGGCAGCGCCCACTCTCTGGCGCTTACTCGGGACTGCTGAATGGGACTCTCTTGGCTTGGCGCTGAGGTGAACGCTGACTTCAGTTATGCACCCACTGCTGGGAAATTTCTAATCCTTAACAGAGCACACTTGAAGGCGGCATTAAGGCCCATGAAGCTCCGCATCAAGGATTTGTCCCTAGTAGTTTGAAAACAAGGCAGTGGAACCTCTTTTTGTTCTGACTGTGGTAATCACCACTGTTGTATATATTAGGAGATGTGTGGTAAAGAACTGTACTACAGGTACGGGGGTAGATCCTGCCTGCTGGCTCCGCCCAGTAAGCGAAGTATAAATATGTGTGCTCCCTATACAGGAGCCATTTTGCCAGCTGCTGTAGGAGGCCACACATCTTAGAGTAATAATGCCTCTCGTCTCTGTGCAATTGATCGTGCATCAATTTATTACTCTAAGATTTTCAGAAGATGGATCTCCACAACAAGCCGGATCGCCTGCAGCTGGATCCGCAATCAAGCGACGCCAAAAAGGACTTTCAACACTGGCTAGCTTGTTTCGAAGCTTACATCAGGTCTGCACCAGACCCAATCCCGGAAGCTCAGAAGATCCAAATACTCTACTCGCGGCTGAGCTCCAACATCTTTCCTCTTATCCAGGAAGCGCCGAACTACGCCGAAGCCATGGCGCTACTGAAAGAGAATTTCGCCGCAGACGAATACGCTCTTCGCCAGACACGTACTCTCTACTCGCAGTCAACTCCCTGGTGAGTCCGTAGAAGATTTCTGGCGTGCTTTAATTCCTCTGGTCAGAGACTGTGACTGTCAGGCCGTCACGGCCACGGAACATTCGAACCTCCTCATGCGGGACGCCTTTGTTACGGGGATAGGGTCAGATCTCATACAGCAGTGACTTTTAGAGGGGGCCACGCTCAACCTCGCAGCAACAAAAAAACTGGCGCTATCGATGACGGTCGCCTCACGCAATATTCAGGCCTACACCCCCAGCCGCGCGACCCACCCCTCCTACACATCGTGGATTCCGCAGACGACTGCCCCACCGGGGGCCTCACCCAGTCAATACGCCTGTGCCACATGACAGCCAGCCAACCCCGGGGGGCCCTGATGTTACTTCTGTGGGCAACAGAAACACCCCCGCCAACGCTGCCCGGCCCGCACCGCCCTTTGCAAGGCCTGCAGCAAGAAGCGGCACTTCGCTGCGGTGTGCCAGGCTCGCTCAGTCGCCGCTATTGCCCTGACGCCCCTCGCGTACGGACAATGGGCACCGCCATCTTCACTTCCCCGGACCAAACGCGGCCACTGGGCGCCACCATCTTCTCCCCCTCAGACCACGCGCGGCCAGTGGGCGCCGCCATCTTCCCCTTCTCCGACCACGTGCGGCCCATGGGCGCCGCCATCTTTTTCAACCCCCGCCACTTGCGGCCCGTGGGCACCGCCATCTTGTCCACCCCAAGATCATCAGGTGCTGCCATCTTGTCTTCCCCACGGCACATGGGCAGCACCATTGTTCCAGGCCCCATGTCCCCCAGGCACCCCATCGTTCGACACCAGCGACGACCAGCCACGACTCGCCTCGGTCACGATCGACCAGTCTCGCCTGCACAATCTAACCACTGCCTCGACAAGCGTGAAGATCGATGGGCACGAGACCTCTTGCCTGCTGGACTCCGGGAGCACCGAAAGCTTCATCCATCCAGATACGGTAAGGCGCTGCTCCCTTGCGGTACACCCCGCCAATCAAAGAATCTCCCTGGCCTCCGGATCCCACTCCGTGGCGATCCGGGGGTACTGTATAGTCACACTCACGGTCCAGGGCGTCGAATTCAGGCGGAATTCCACCTCTACGTCCTCCTCAACCTCTGCGCTGCCCTGCTACTCGGCCTGGACTTCCAGTGTAACCTCCAGAGCCTAACCTTGAAATTAGGCGGGCCCCTCCAACCCTTACTGTGTGCGGCCTCGCGACCCTAAAGGTCGACCCACCTTCCCTATTCGCAAACCTAACCCCGGATTGCAAACCCGTCGCCACCAGGAGCAGATGGTACAGCACCCAGGTCAGGATCTTCATCAGGTCCGAGGTCCAGCGGCAGCTTCGGGAAGGCATCATCGAGGCCAGCAACAGCCCCTGGAGAGCCCAAGTGGTAGTGGTGAAAACTGGGGAGAAACACAGAATGGTCGTAGACTACAGCCAGACCATCAATAGGTACACGCAGCTCGACACGTACCCCCTCCCACGCATATCTGATATGGTCAATCAGATTGCACAGTACCGGGTCTTCTCAACTGTAGACCTCAAATCTGCTTACCACCAGCTCCCCATCCATAAGGCGGACCGCCCATACACTGCCTTCGCCTCTACCATTTTCTCAGGGTTCCCTTCGGCATCACCAACGGAGTCTTGGTTTTCCAAAGGGAGATGGACCGAATGGTCGACTGGTACAGGTTGCGGGTCACCTTCCTGTACCTAGACAATGTCACCATCTGCGGCCATGATCAGCAGGACCACGATGCCAACCGTGCTAAATTTCTCCACACCGCTACTCTCCTAAACCTCACTTACAACAAGGAGAACTGCGTATTCAGCACGAACCGCTTAGCCATCCTCGGCTTTGTGGTCCAGAACGGAGTTCTGGGGCCCGATCCCGACTGCATGCGCCCCCTCATGGAGCTCCCCGTCCCCCACTGCTCCAAGGCCCTCAAATGCTGCCTGGGATTCTTTTCATATTACGCCCAGTGGGTCCCAAACTACGCCGACAAGGCCCGCCCACTCATCCGGTCCACTCTTTTCCCCCTGACAGCCGAGGCTAACATGCTTTCAGCCGTATTAGAGCCAATATCGCCAAGGCCGCGATGCACGCATTAGACGAGATGCTGCCCTTTCAAGTGGAGAGTGACACATCAGACGTCGCCCTAGCCGCCACGCTCAATCAGGCAGGCAGGCCCGTGGCATTATTTTCCCACGCACTTCATGACTCCGAAATTCGGCACTCCTCCGTCGAAAAAGAGGCCCAAGCCATCGTTGAAGCTGTGCGGCATTGGAGGCATTACCTGGCCGGCAGGAGATTCACTCTCCTCACTGACCAACGGTCGGTAGCCTTCATGTTCAATAGCACACAGTGGGGTAAGATCAAAAATGATAAAATCTTGACGTGGAGGATCAAGCTCTCCACCTACAACTACGAGATTTTGTATCGCCCCGGCAAGCTCAACGAGCCCCCAGATGCCGTATCCCGAGGTACATGTGCCAGCGCACAGGTGGCCCGACTCCGGACCCTGCACGACAACCTTTGTCACCCGGGAGTCACACGGTTGTACCAGTTCATAAAGGCCCGCAATCTGCCCTACTCCATCGAGGAAGTCAGGGCAATCACCAGGGACTGCCAGGTCTGTGCGGAGTGCAAACCGGACCGCGCCTGGTGAAGGCCTCCCACCCCTTTGAACGCCTCAGCGTGGATTTCAAAGGGCCCCTCCCCTCCACCGACCATAACACATATTTCCTCAGTGTGGTCGATGGATACTCCAGATTCCCCTTCGCCATCCCATGCCCCGATATGACGTCTGCCACCGTCATCAAAGCCCTCAACACAATTTTGCGCTGTTCACCTTCCCCGCCTACATCCACAGTGACAGGGGATCCTCATTCATGAGTGAAGAGCTGCGTCAGTTCCTGCTCAGCAGGAGTATCGCCTCCAGCAGGACGACCAGCTATAACCCCCGGGGAAATGGGCAGGTGGAGAGGGAGAATGGGATGGTCTGGAAGGCCGTCCAACTGGCCCTACGTCCATAATCTCCCGGCCTCCCGCTGGCAGGAGGTCCTCCCCGATGCACTGCACTCCATTCGGTAGCTACTATGCACCGCCACTAACGACACACCCCATGAACGTCTCTTTGCCTTCCCCAGGAAGTCCACATCCGTGGTGTCGTTCCCAACTTGGCTCACAGCTCCAGGACCCGTCCTGCTCCGTAGGCACATCCAACTCCACAAGGTGGGCCCGTTGGTTGAAAGGATGCAGTTACTCCACGCTAACCCCCAGTATGCCTACGTAGCGTACCCCAACGGCCGCCAGGATACTGTCTTCCTCAGGGACCTGGCACCAGGCAGGATCCACACACACACACACACACACCT
This sequence comes from Scyliorhinus torazame, assembly GCF_047496885.1. Lineage (NCBI taxonomy): Eukaryota > Metazoa > Chordata > Chondrichthyes > Carcharhiniformes > Scyliorhinidae > Scyliorhinus > Scyliorhinus torazame. The sequence continues at coordinate 111,302,909 of NC_092720.1, read as the reverse complement.
CCGGCCCGGCTCCACCCCCCCCCTCCCCCGGCGCACCCAGCAGCAACCCCCCCCAGGACCATCCATCCTCCCCCTGCCCATTCCCGAGGATGAAGAGGATTTTGGCATGTTCCCGGAGTCATCGAGGACCAGACCAACTCTGGAATCGCCGCCACCACTGCGTCACTCCCAACACCACATCAAGGCCCCGGACCGGCTAAATCTATAATTGGTTAGGGATTATCAAACCACCTTGTACTGGACTTCAGAAAGAAATTTTTTTTTTTTGCTTCTGTATATTAAACTTGCTCTGTATATAGTTCTCCACCACTCCCACCGGAGTATAAATATGTGTGCTCCCAAACAGCAGCCATTTCGCCAGCTGCTGTAGGAGGCCACACATCTTAGAGTAATAAAGCCTCAGTTGTATTCAACTCTCGTCTCTGTGCAATTGATCGTGCATCACTGACCCCATGCGTTCCTGAGAGATTTGAATCCAAGTCCTTTGGGTCATGGAGATCACATTGGCCCATCTGGCATCTCTTGTTAATCTTGCTGTGTCTTAATTTTTGTGGGAGTCCTACAGATCGTACAGACCAGTGCCACTTTCAAATGCTTCCTGAATCTGTGTGTCCAAAATTGCTCTATAAAGTCAGATATTACAGTGCAGGTGAGGCCAAAACAGCTGGAAGCAGCCGGTAAATCTGGGCAAGCAGTTCCTGCCAAACGGTAGAACAGTATTAACATCTCTCACCTCTGTAACCACTGTTGTATTGTATGTTCTGCATATGAGGTGTATTACGGTAAGGCCCCTGTACTACAGGTACGGGGGTAGATCCCTGCCTGCTGGCTCCGCCCAGTAGGCGGAGTATAAATGTGTGGGCTCTCCGAGCTGCAGCCATTTCGGCAGCAGCTGCGGGAGGCTACACATCTCTGCATAATAAAGCCTCGATTTCACTCTACTTTTGTCTCGTCATAATTGATAGGGCATCAACCTCCTGCCTGGCAGCTGAGGTCACAGCCAGGGACTCTCGAGGCCAGTCGGCAATCCAGAGGGGGAGCAGGGAGGTCGGGAGTCGGGCAGAGTGAGAGATATTTGTGTTTGGGGGGGGGGTTTGGGGTGGGAAGGCCGCCATTCATGGCTGGTGGTGGCGGGGGAGGGGTGGTGTTGGCAGTCGGGATAGTGGGAAACTGAAGGCTTCCTTGAGGAGTCTGGGAGAGAATTTCTGTTTCTGGTGAAACGCAAGGAAGCTGAAACAAATATTTACATTGGGGAGATGGTAGTTCCCGCCACAGTCTCACGGCCTGGAAAATTTATGCAACAGCAGTAAACTTCAAATTAGGCTCCCAATCCTATCATTGTTTTGTTGGATCTCAATTTAAATAAGCATCTCATTTCCCACAATGTCCGGCAAAATTTATTATAGAGTAAAGGGTTAACATCAAAGGCATACATTGATGTACTAATGATGCCAGTTCACATGACTGAGAGGTAAGAGAGTTCTGGGAGATAGAGAAACTCCAACCTCATGAAGTCCAAATGTGTAAATATTTGGTGTAAATAAAGAGTAATGTCAGAAATTATCAACTGGAGCAGTTTACCATGGGAGAATAGACAATCTCCAAAACGTCCGTCTAGACCCTGACTACACAACAAAACATTTATTAACCTGACATGGGGAGGGGAAATAAAATCAAACTTATTGTTGCTGACAAGCCTCCATTTTCTACCAATTTTTCCACACAAGCCCCCTTTCCTGCTCTCCTAGGTGAGAATGATGTTTAACTTATCGTCAGCTGTTAAGCGACTGTGACTTCTCCACATTGGCAAGCCTCTGTGGATTAGTAGCTCACACAAAAAATACTTGCCAAAAGCCAGGCAGGCTGCTCCTAAAATATTTTTGAATGTACCATTAATGTGTCTCCACAGCAATTTCTGCGTTCGCACAGTCACATTACTTAATGACTCATATCGCACAGACCTTGGTGTTTACCAACCATAAAATGGCCAATTAATTCAAACTTTGGTCTTTATAATGACAGAAGTTCCTGGTATTTAACTTTGTTGAATATTATTTAAATCAAAATTAAGGGGCACCTAAGATAAGAATCAGCTTTATGATCGATAAGCAACTCTTCAAGCCATTTTTCAGCTTCTCTAACTTGACCTGCAATGGAAGATGGATGGGCTCTTGCTAAAGAGGCTGAAGAAACCCTGCATAGCTTAGAATTCCACTGGAGACGCACTGTCGCCACTGTGAAAAACAAAACGTGCATCTTCTGAGGTCATTACTGGGTGCTGGAATACCTTCTGAGAATATGATCTGCTTCTGGCATGAGCAAGGTATGAAAAGTTCTGCTGGCTGCCTCTTACAGTGCCTTATGCCTATGATTAAACCTGACGTGTTAATCTCAGTAGTTAACAAGCAGCTTGTTGCGTGCATGATAATCTGAGGGGCATTGCCCTCTTGACCTGTGCTTTAACTATGACGTTGACACGCTGGTTTTCAAAGTGTGAGCAGTTTCATTTTTCTTTCCATGAGCAAGCCCCTTTGATTAGATATTATGGCCGTATTCCTGACTTGATATTTTGAAAGTGGCCATTTAATCAAATTACAGTATATAATTATTGTAACATGGTGTTTAGGAGCCAGACAAAATGAAATATTGTTGTTTTTTTTAAAAAGACTTCTTCAAGCTAAATACTGCCGTAATTGTCAATATTTGCAGCATTAGGCTTGGCAGATCAATAAACATTAATTAATAAAATTAAAAAATTGATACTTGACAGTGTTGGAATGTTGAATTATTTCAATGGATTACTTACAAATGTTGTGCCATTGATATCCCTATTCCGATTAAAACTGCTGCTGAAACCCTCAGCCATACATTTCTAACCTCCAGGATTGACGATGCTTTCATAGCAGGATTCCCATCTTCTACCATCATTACTCTAGAACTCATTGAAAAATCTGCTGAACCACCTTGTCCTGTTCACCCATCAACCCTGTGCTGACTGATCTAACTTGGCCCTCAGTTCACCAATGCCTCAGTTTTTTTTTAAATTTAGAGTACCCAATTCATTTTTTCCAATTAAGGGGCAATTTAGCATGGCCAATCCACCTAGCCTGCACATCTTTGGGTTGTGGGAGCGAAACCCACGCACACACGGGGAGAATGTGCAAACTCCACACGGACAGTGACCCAGAATCGAACCTGGGACCTTGGCGCCTTGAGGCAGCAGGGCTAACCCACTGCGCCACCGTGCTGCCCACCAATGCCTCAGTTTTGACGTTCTCCTCGTCGTGTTCAAGTTCTTCCACAATCTTGCTCCACCCCATCTCTGCAACATTCCCCAGCTCCACAACCCTTCGATGTCTCTGCAGTCCTCCAAATCTGGACTCCTGTGCATTCTCGCCACTGTTAATTGTGTCTTCAATCAATTAGGCTTTAAAATCGAGATTCCCTTCCTATAACTCTGTCTACTTCTTTCTCCTCCTTAAGACCCTCTTTAAAACATATCTGTTTGACCAAGCTTTAAATCACCTGGTGCAATCTTTTGGTTCATTGTCAATTTTTATTATTCTCCACATAAGATGCGAGGCAAATGCAAGTAACTGTTATTAATAATTTAAGAGATCTTACAATTAAGACATATTTTGTTGATAATTAAAACTACTTTACAGAAGCAAGCAAAATGTATTCCAAATGCAGTTCATTCTATGGGGGTGAAATTAGGCTTTGCCTCCTTTTGAAATTAGGAGCGCAATGTAAAACAGTATTTGAAAGACTAATTGTGATCGTTTCTAGTATAAAGGCAGAGCAAAAGTTAATGTGGTGAGACTGGGGAAGCAATACCTCCTATGTACTGATGTAGAGAGTCACATGATGATAGTAAAGTAGCCATAGTCCCAGATGACCATCGGCTGCTTTCCCCTTTTGAGGGAGAAAGCTGACTGGTGGTGATTTAACCTCAGGATCACCACACCTCAGGCAAGGGTCAAGGTTGAGAAGGCGGGGCTTTCATCAATAACCTCAGCCAATATGGGAATTGAACACTTTTGGCCTTGCTCTGCATCATAAACCAGCTATCCAGCCAACTGCTGCCTCATGCCACCGAGGACCCGAGTTCGATCCCGGCCCTGGGTCATTATCCGTGTTGAGTTTGCGCATTCTCCCCGTGTCTGCATGGGTCTCACCCACAGAACCCATAGATGTGGAGGGTAGGTAGACTGGTCATGCTAAATTGCCCATTAAATGGGGGGATAACAAGCATTGACACATTCAAGCTGAGGCTGGATATATACATGAGAGAGAAGGGAATAGGGGGGAAGATTGGGAAGAGGAATTTGAGGGATGAAGCTCATGTGGATTGTAAACACCAGCATAGGCCAGTTGAGATGAATGGCCTGTGATGTGGTGTTATTGCTGTTTCTCTTCCCGCTCCGAGTGATGCAGACTTTCATCTGTTTCCATAGCTAGCATTTCCTGGAACAAGTCACCAGAGGCTTAGTTAGCTCAGTTGGCTGGACAGCTGGTTCATGATTCAGAGCGATTCTAACAGAGCTGGTTCAATTCCATTCTGGCTGAGGTTATTGATGAAGGCCCCACCTTCCTAACCTCACTCCACACCTGAGGTGTGGTGACCCTCAGGTTAAATCACCACCGGTCAGCTCTCAAATAAAAAAGGGAGGAGCAACCTAATGTCCTCTGGGACTGTGGTGACATTTGCATTTATATATTGAGAAGTGCCACTCCGCATCAAGCATGGCTAACCAGGTGTCTCTCCTGCTCTTACCGTCTGCCTTGGCATGTTGGAGGATTTGCAGGTTGACACTGAACCTGTTAACCACATTATGAAAGCACCTTCCTTGGCCATCAACTCCTGGGGTGGGACTCGAATCAGAGCTTCTGGCTCAGATGCAGGCATGCTACACACTGCACCACAAGACCTTCTGTAATATGGTGTACTTTATATGTATTCCGATGTAATATTTGGACGCTCGAAGCTGGTAAGTTTTAGATATTTTACAAATGCCTTTGCATCTCTTAAGATGGAGTTTGGCATTTTGCCTGCTCATTGATGCTGTGATCCACTGTGCTTCTCTTATGTAACGGTTCTACAGGATGGAAGATGGCTCATCCAGTGGGCTGTAGTGTGACATGACAATGGAGGACAAAGGGTCATCTGGACTCGAAACGTTAGTTCTTTTCTCTCCCTACAGGTGCTGCCAGACGTGCTGAGATTTTCCAGCATTTTCTCTTTGATGACAATGGAGGGTTGGTTGTGTTATACTGGGAATCCACAGTCACTGTGATGGCTCGCTGTCTATCAGTGGGGCTTCCCTTCTTCTTTCCATTAAACTTTTTTTCACTTCAGGTTAGTTCTTTGGGTGTTGGGGATAGTATTCAAGTGGCCTGCTTTGCGAGGGACTTTAATGGAAGACAGTGTGCTTTCTATGCTGCCCAGCATCTCAAAAATGATGAACTCATTTGTGTGTGCAAGACATACCTCTCTTACTTATGCGGTCAGAGTATGCAAGTTGCTACTGCATCTGGATAACTGGATGAATCGGATATCCTGAGGCCACTGGATGACTTATGGTTATGGAGGTCAAGAGGCCTCATTTCCTGCTTTCTAAGGTGTTGAACAGCCATTATTGCATCTGAGGTCAGACAGTCTAAAGCTAATCCCCAAAAGGTGGGTGTTACGTTCCTACTGAATAGAACTACGCTTCCTCATGTTTGGAATTTGTGCCAACTGTACAAACAATCCCTTACTTTAAAGGCTGTAACAGACAACACACAACGGCTTGTTCTTAGGTTGTTAGGTTTCTAGTACACTAGCAGTATTTGAAGACAGGACGTTTCATACTAGATTACTTTCAACTTGAGAGGAACCATTTGCAACTTCAGACCATTTCATTCCCTAGGGTACAGCCGCAGGAGTGAATTTTGTCAATCTCTGATGAAGCTGTCAAAAAGCTAGCAATATATCTAAATTCTTCTATATTTTTAACCACCTGGGCAAAGAGTTAAATCTTCATTACAGTGCATATATTCACTAGGAACTTCATTTAGTTAGAAAACTGCATATAACCTATGCTCCCGTTAATGCTCACTTATAAAAGCTATCTACTCTACAATACTATAAAAACTCTGCTGAGACTCCACTATTAAAAGTTTTTTTTAAACTGAATTGAAAGACAAAACTCCTGTTTTCTCTCAGGAAAGAAGTTAAATAAATCACTATTTGAAAGGGATCAGTGACTGACAGCTGTGTGGTAAAATTGGGGAATTTTCCTTGCAGTTGAAGTGAAACGCTCTTGCTTCTGAATCAGAAGATTATGGGTTCAATATCCAGCCCAGAGCCTGATCGCATAATCCAAGCTAACACGGGGACAGTACGAGGGATTGCTGCATTGTTCAGGTACAGTACATCAAAGGAGATGTTTTGCCCTCACTGCCTGTCCAGTGAGTCAAAGTGGATGTTACAATATCAAAAGGACTGCCTCGGAGCACTCTTGTGTTCAGAAGGGATATACCCTGGACTATTTCATCCAGAAGTATAATTTTAAGCAAATGGATCTCTCTGTAGGGCTCAAGGAAACTACAGTGCAGCTTTTATAAACAGGCACCCACCCAGACCAAGGCCACATCCCTCCGAGACCAGGAATCGGCTGACAGGCCATCAAATCCTTTCCGCACCTGTCAGAACAGCTCATTAATTCCCATGGTGACAGAGGCTCACAACATGGATGCTAAAGTAGAGCAACAGCTATAAATCATACATTCCTGCTGAAAATCTGCTGCCAGAAAGGACATTTTTGGCAAGGGTGAAGCGTGAACAATCTGGTCAGAGATCCTACTAAGGTCGCTGCTGTCATCAACATTCATGCAGCGTGTAACCCCCACTGCTGCACCTTTTCCCACCCAAAATATATTTAATTCTTCTTAAAGATGATGAAGACACAATATAGGAATACTTCCAAAACTAACTCCATCAATGTACTTTGAAGAGTATTTTTTCCAAATAGCATTCCCCAGTTGTACAAGTCAATGGATTCAAACCTGAAATAAATGTGCTTGAGGTATGGTTTACAGAGAACTTCTGTTTGCCCTACCAGATAGATTCCTTTTCTCTTCAAGCCTTGCAAACATAAAAACAATATATAATGACTTCACGCAAAGTGTTTGAGTTGAAAAGGTCAAGGACGCCAAACAACTATAGACTGAACTGCTATTTTGTTTAGCAATGTCTCTTCTGAACTCGTTTATTTTTTTCATGCTTTATTTCATGGCTTGAAAAAGTAAAATCCACTCAACCGGGTATATATTTTCTATTTATTCATAATCATTGACTGGGTGCAATACATTGCAGTGCTGGAGCAGTCAGGGCTCCTAGCCAAGTAATAAAAAATGAATAATGCAAAATCATTAGGAACAATGTAATATAGTTATTGAAATGGCAGGGAACAGGGCATCAAAAACAAAAGGTCACTCAAAAAATGCCAGCTTTATTAGTTTCCAAGATTTACAGATTTAATGAATGACTTTAAGATTATTTTATCATTACAATCTATGGGGCCCAGTTGTTTGACTTGTACACATTTAAATCATGTACTATTGCTGGAACAATGGAAGGAAAATTATATGGATAGCATAGTCAATAAAAAATTCAAAGAGGGTTGATGGTCAATGTGATCTCCAGGAGCAGTTTTGAAAGATTAAGGAGGTCTGAGAGGAATTTTCCACAGTTCTTCCTTTCCCATATTGGGCCTGGAAATTTTCAGGGTTTTTTTTACCTCTCCTAGCAGATTAAATGAAATCTGGGATGATAGGAATTCAATGATAGAGTAGGAAGTGCCTGGTCTTGATGATGGGAGGTGTCTTGGGAGCAGAACAGGACTAATGGAGCAGCTGATTTTATCAAGTCTTTTATTTTCAGATAATAGGATGATTTTAATTTTTGATCATGTCCTGTACCCCATTTGAACCTCCGTTGTATCCCCTTGCAATTTGGGGATGCTACCATTTGCCAATTCAATTTGATGCAGTTTGAACCCAAACAGTCATGTGTAGGAATAGTCAAAGGAGAATTAGTCTGAAAGGACTACGGAGCCAAACCGGTCATAGATTTGGCCTGCGATTTCCTCCCTAATTTTCAGCCAGACTGGTCCCAATCTAGTGCCAAAATGTGCTGAATGGCTTGTAGGGCACTGTTCCCCTGTCCAGCCCGAACTTGACTATCTGTATCATCAATCTATTTTGCCACCTAGTGTGGGGTCAGCACAAGTGCACCTCATGAAAACAAGTGTAGAGACAACCAACAAAAATGATTTGATGTCCACCAAAAACTCCAGGCAAGGGAGTTTTATTATTTTACAGTGGTGACTTTTGTGAGTGGGAGCGTGTAAGTCTCCTTGTGGGAGAAGGGTGCGGGAGGAACCAGGAGGTGTCCTCCACTGCCTGGTGCAAGGCCTCCTAAATCTCATTCCTCACCTGCTGTAGGCCCCACCCTCATCCCTATGCCAGCTCATGTTCCCCCCAGATCACTTATGCCACCGCAAGCAACCTCTATGCCCCATCTATCTTCCATGCTCCTTCAGATCACCCACTCCACTTCCCGGACGGTTTTCATGGGGAGGGTCGTTCTCCCTAATAAGGGAGTCGCAGTTGTGTGCACGTAACCAGGAAATATGAGACCCATACATCCTTAGACAATCCCGGTTACCGGGGCTATTTACCAGCCCGGAAGTTTGGATGAATGATTGCAGTGGTAATAAAGAATGCTCTTTAAAAAGGTGGTTGATGATTCCAGTAAATAAACCACGGATGGAGCCTGATCGTAGATAAAATAAGAGCCACATGCCGGCAGGGGTCATCACTGACCAGAGCATTGGTCTGCTCAAGAGGTGCTTCAGATGTCTGGACAGATCAGGTGGTCCTCTCCAAATACACTGTGAGCGTGTCTCTTATGGCCATCGCTAACTGTAAATTGCACAACCTGGCCCTCCAGAGAGGGGAAGCCCTATCAGAGGATACACCCCGGTCCTCTGAGGGTGGGTCCAGTGAAGAGCAGGGTGAACCGCACCAGGCAGTTCGTAGGAGGGTCTGCGTTCCTGCGAGATGGAAGCTGCTCTGATATTTAGAAGATTCCAATAGCAGAGTGTCTCCAGCACAACAACAACTTCCTGGCCCTTGACACCTTCTCCTGTTAGCTCTGTCATGACTACCAGGATTGTGTAAGTGCAACATGAGCCCCCAGATAATGTGGTGCTGAGGGACCCACCTGAACTCAACTCCCAGAACAGCCGCTAAAAAATCCAATTCAAATCCATCACATCCACACAGAGATAATGCACAAATGAAGCCAGAGACATGTGGGAAAAAAATCTCATATATCTGCACAATAACTCAAAATAATGTTCTCTGCACAATAATTCCAAACAATGTTCAAATGACACAAATAAGAAGGCACCCATATGTAACTAGTGTGAGGGTTACTTGATTCTGTTCCAGATGCTGCGGTGTGGTGCAGTACCCAATAGGTGCCTACTCCTGCACCTATTTTTCCATGTTACTACTGGAAGGAAAGCGGGAGTGAGAATTTGCATGATCAGCCATGGTCATATTGAATTGTGGTGCAGGCTCGAAGAGCCGAATGGCCTTATCCACCTATTTTCTATGTTTCTGTTTCTATGCTGGAGACTGCCTTTGACCTTTGACTTTGGTAGTCATCCTCTGGTTGCCCAAGGCCATGAGGATCCTGGAGTATTGAGAGTCTACTGCACAGTGACAGGCTGCCCATCAATCGACACAGCGGTTAGAGACATCAGTGTCAATGGCAGAGGGGCATCTGAAGTGCCAGGGACAGTGCCAGGGATGGTAGCAGCAGCTGTTTGTCGACCACCGTAACATGCATTTGGCCCTCTCTACTTTCCTAAGGGATGAAGATCTAGATGTGACTCCAGGCTCAGACATAACAATCAATCCCTTGGGGTTATAGCCAGTGGTTGCTGTTGTTGAGCCTGTGGGGGAAACGAAAAGGAGAATTAAGGGCATCTTCCTCCTTTGAAGTGAGTTTGCAGGGACATGCTTCCTCATTGAAAACACTGGAATCATTGGGAATTGTTAACCAGTGTTTCAACCCTGGACCCTTAAACAGAGAGAGACAGGCTTTCTTCCCCAAATTCTGCATACCTTTTCAAGGTGCCAACCGAGCATTTTTTGCACAGGTTGCCCGGTGTGGTTATTGGTGGGTTGGGTGGTTCTAAGGTACCCTCCCTTGTAACGTTTGAGCTGGGTGGAGGGGAGATCAGCAATCCTTTTTGGGGACTCCGAGATTGGGACGCCATTTAAAAATGAAGTTCAGGGGCGAGATTCTCTGACCCCCCCTGCCGGGTCGGAGAATCGCCGGGGGCTGGCGTGAATCCCGCCCCCGCCGGTTGCCGAATTCTCCGGCACCGGATATTCGGCGGGGGCGGGAATCGGGCCGCCCCAGTTGGCGGGCCCCCCCCCCGCGATTCTCCGGCCCGGATGGGCCGAAGTCCCGCTGCTAAAATGCCTGTCCTGCCGGCGTAGATTAAACCACCTACCTTACCGGCGGGACAAGGTGGTGCGGGCGGGCTCCGGGGTCCTGGGAGGGGCGCGGGACGATCTGGCCCCGGGGGGTGCCCCCACGGTGGCCTGGCCCGCGATCGGGGCCCACCGATCCGCGGGCGGGCCTGTGCCATGGGGCACCCTTTTCCTTCCGCCTTCGCCACGGTCTCCACCATGGCGGAGGCAGAAGAGACTCCCTCCACTGCGCATGCGCGGGAATGCCGTCAGCGGCCGCTGATGCTCCCGCGCATGCGCCGCCCGGAGATGTTATTTCCGCGCCAGCTGGCGGGGCACCAAAGGCCTTTTCCGCCAGCTGGCAGGGCGGAAATTCGTCCGCCACAGGCCTAGCCCCTTAAAGTTGGGGCTCGTCCCCCAAAGATGCGGAGCATTCCGCACCTTTGGGGCAGCGCGATGCCCGACTGATTTGCGCAGTTTTGGGCGCCAGTCGGCGGACATCGCGCCGTTTCCGGAGAATTACGCCCCATATCTCTTGCTACAACGGAGAATTCCAGCGAGCGGAGCCTTGGCTGCGCATTCCCCATTCAGGTGCCTTATTCAAAGCGAGTCGTGTTGAATAGCCCTCAAATGTTTCTTGGCACTGCAAGTTCCAGAAAATACGTGGCTAAACTCCCTCGAATGGGGACTTTGTTCCCTTTTGGGAAGATGGCGCCCCAAGTGCTATTTGATAGCGGTTGGGAACTCTCCAGCAGAGCCGATGGGAAACGCCCTGAAAATCCCGCCACAAATGAACATGGAAATTTTTCCATTAAATTCCACCCTTACAGTCTGGTGCAGGGAGTCACCTTCAAACCTTGGGGCTGTGCTCGGTCTGGGGTACTCCTGAGCTCTGGGCGCCATCTTGGCCTCTGTGGAGAGGAAACCGAGTTAGAGGACTGATTTTCAATATCTCCCTGAACACTCGCTATTCAATCAGGGCAATGGATCAGCTGCATGCCAGTGTTCTTTCTTCCCTGACATAGGTCCCGAATACTTCAAAACTAACAGAGTAGTCATCCACATTTAACACCAAGCCCTCGCCAATAGCAATAATTCATTGGTGTTTATATTCTTTCACAAGAAAAACTTATACCGCCATAGAATGTTTTCTGATGCAGCTGTCACAGTCCTGTGCCAGGGGTGGCCGTGACCGACTTCCGATTGCTGTCGCTTCTGTTCCCGGATGTCCCACCTTCCACTTACCAATTGGTGCACTGATCATCAGTCCTGCACATAGTTTACTGGCTTCTCAGCAGACCACTGTTTATCGGCTGCTCCACGCAGTATCCAACATCTTTCAAAAGTGGAGATGGGAGTCGGCAATCCATGCATTTCCAGAATGGACTTCTGCCCACTGCCAAGATATGTTAAAATTCAGCCCCTAGAGTCAAAAGATTTTTTTTCATCAGCCATTCAAATCACAGTAGAAAAGATGATAACACAGGCTGAGAGGACAATTTGTAACATTATTCACTGCAATATGGTGCTTTCTCCATTGGGAGAAAGCTAGTCAATGTAAGGGTCAACTTGCCTTTAAAGGACAGAACCTATGATGAAACATTAAAAACACACCTGTATTATAATACAACACCTAACAGTGACATCTGAAGGTGTGAACGCTCTTCACACTTACCTTTCAGAATGTTCCAGACTGTTCAGCAGTCTTTCCATTTTCTTCATGAACTCTCAGCTGGGAGTGACTTTAATGAGCTTCCAAAGCTACGCACTATCAGGCAACAATGGTGTACAAGGAGAAATCAGATTTTTGTACCTCATTTGAAATGGGAACCCAAGCACGATGGGGGCTGGTGTGCATTTTGCACACTAGGATCGCCTGGCCCACAATAAGCCCGGAAGAAAATGGCATAGGTTTTCGAATGCAGAGAAAAATCAGATTTTTTTTTAAAATCTGTGGCCATCCACGGACCAAAATGTACCTTCACGCCCATATGAGGTGGGCCATTTAAATAGCAGTTTACTTCAGCAGGACCGTAATATACTACCAGGTGGGATGGACATCAAATCCTGACCAGTGTGCTTAATGTAGTAAAACGAATGTTCTAAAACGGATGCAGTAAAACAAATGTAGTAACACAAGAGCATTATGAAACTGGATTTCACACTGAGCCACATAAAACTTGGTCAAAGGGAGAAGTGTGATGAATGCAGGAAATGTTTATATGGATTATATTATATGTCTGTTGCAGTCATGTTATTAGGTTAACGTATCCAGATTATGGGAAGAACTCTCCGGTCCCCCAGCCGCGTGTTCCTCGGCGGCACGCTGTTCGCCGGCGATGGGATTCTCTACTCCAGCTTGTCAATGCGAATTCCCATTGAAGTTCCCACATGCCATCCAGAAACCTACAGGCGGGGGTGCATTGCCAGTAGGAACAGGGCATCCCAACAGCCGGAGAATTCTGACTTTTTTGTCTGCTAAAGCTGTGATTAAGGGGTTAACGGCAAGACAGCTGCGATGTCACTCATGGGAGGGGCTAGGTCGGTTCCTAGTTTTGTTTTTCAGCCCCTGCTCTGTCTGTTTTTAGTTTAATTTTAGAATTCTGCTCTGGATTCTGAGGAAAGGGAGGTATGGTTCAATTCTGAAAGCTTCTCTCTAAAGGACTTTGTGAATAAAGTAATCCACTGAATGTTAAGGAAAGTAAACTGAAAGACTTTTCTTTATTCTTTGTTTAAGAACTATTTTAACTGTTTATTGAAAAGCATTTTTACCTTGGAAGTTAATGGGGTTAATCCTGTGTTATTAATAAAGTTTGTTTTAATACAAAAAAAATCCCTATTTGTCAGTGGAATCACTCCTGGGGTGAAGTATCCTTTCCTCACAGTTTACAAATTGGAAAATTGTCAGAGTTTCTCGTCTGGTTCCCAAATATAAATTGGGGGTCTGGTCCAGTGCCGTAACATAAGTTTGAATAAACGTTATTTGTTACTTACCAGCAGAAGAGGGGCTGTTTAGCACTGGGCTAAATCGCTGGCTTTGAAAGCAGACCAAGGCAGGCCAGCAGCACGGTTCAATTCCCGTAACAGCCTCCCCGAAGAGGTGCCGGAATGTGGCTACTTAGGGGCTTTTCACAGTAACTTCATTTGAAGCCTACTTGTGACAATAAGCGATTTTCATTTCAAGAGGGAATGATAAAAATAAATCATCACAGTTGCTCCTCTACCTTTTCTTTTGCTGAAAGTAAACAATTATTTGTCAAGTATGTTATCCTGCAGGCAGAATTCTTCAATAGAAAAGTGCCAAATTATCCTTCAAAATGGAAGTCAAACCTTAATCTGCCATGATCTTTTCAATCACAACATATGGCTAAAGACTGGGGGCTGGCTTCTCCGTTTCAGCGGCTAAGTGCCAGCCCAAACGGAGAATTTGCGGGAGGTCTACGCCAAAACAATCGGCGCCGAACCTTCACCAATTCCGGACTGGTGAGGGGCTAGCAACGGCGACAGATGAATCTCCTGCCTCCCGCGGCGAAAACGGACGGAGAATGGCCGGGTCCCTGGCCGTGCATGTGCACTCCTGATGACCTGCAGCGGTCGTGCCGTACAGCATGGCGCCGGCAGTGTGCGGACCCGACCCGCCATCCGCCACCCCACAGCCCACCCCCTGGCTACTCCCTCCACCCCCCCCCCCCCCCCCCACCTTCATGGAAGTCCCGCAGGCAAGTGGCATAGATCCCGGCCGAGTGTGGCGGCGCTCGATACAGTCCGCAGCTGCCACGCAGGGTTCGCGACCGCTGAGACCACCTGTGTCCCGTGCCGTCGGGAACTTGGCCCATCAGGGGTGGAGCATCATGGGAGGGCCTGCTGATGGCACGTCAACAGCATTGCAACGCCGTTGCAGAGGGGGTGGAGCATGACTGACCGGCGTCAAACCGGCAACGCCGTCGGATTTGGGCATCGGAGTTGATTCTTCGCCCGATCGCTGATTACGATATCAGCACCGGAGAATCCAACCCCATAGCTTGGATTGTTCGCTCAGCCATCTGGAGCAGAGCAGCAAGAGGTGGGAAAACAAAGAGGAGATTTAGAGATTATTGCAAAGTTTTATAGAGCTCAAATGAATCAGGAATATAGTTTTGTTACCTCACACAAGATTTTAAATGAGTAGATAATTCCTTGCAAAATACACAAACAGTCAAAGAGTCATTTTCTCAGCAACTCCCCAAGAGAATTTTTTAAAAAGTCAATGGGACTGTGGAGGCGCTTTGATTCCATGTGACAATGCCTTTACCATACATCCTTTCATACACAGTGGAGAAAGACCCCTCACTACAGAGGTACTATTACAAAAGGTTCTCTCCTCTATTCCCCTTCTCTCCCAGGTCAAGCGATGAAACAAGGATAAAGCTTTACCATCATCTCATCAGCATTTGAAACAGAGGAATTTTTGCCGTGAGATAATTGGAACTAACTGAAAATTGAATCAAAAGACTAAAAATTACTCTACAATATTTTTAAACTGGAAAACGTCATTGGTAAAGGAATGGAACATGTCACTTTACATCAATGCTCAAACGGGAAATGCAGTATTTCAAAGGGCTAGCGCATACTGTGAATTTAAATTTGGATAAAAAGGAATGAAAGAAAGAATGTAAAGCATTATAATCTGCTGAAAGAGGCAAACCAAAATAAATTAATCACACAACTGTACATATTTGATTCAAGGTCCCAAACCACAGCTGCTGAGCATTCTTATTGCGCAGCCAAGAAAATGTTTCAGCCTTGCACCTAAGGGAGAAACTGTCCAAATTATTTCATACAGGCAAACTGTGTCTAAATATGGAACAAAACAACAAAGCACAGATCTGAAATTCTATACTGGCTCAGGAACACGTTCTGAAAGATCTTAACTGTCTGGTATGTAAACAGATTTTTTGAAAAGCAAAAAATTAAAGTCAAGTCAATCAGAAAAAACCCAGAAATGTGTAATCACGTTGCAATGTATTCGTACTTTGTGATTGTTCAGAGCTATTGTACACTTTCTGAGCATAATTCCTTTTCAAGAAATGAGGCCAGACACATTTAGGCTAATTCCTTTTGGAAACATCAGGGGGAAAAGAACCTAGTTGATCCTGATGAGATTAGATTGCCGTATGTTTAACGCACTCCAGGTTTGGCTGAATTCGGACTGATTTTGTTCCTGGAGCTGAACTTGGGAATTGTACGCATCCCTTTGCGTATTCTTTTACCATCACACCCCAAATGTGAAGTGATTTGGTCTGAAAGAGTAAATTTGCCATAAATGGCAAAATAAATCCCTCACAGAGTGGTCCAGGTAGGATTGCAAGTCAAAAAAAAGCAAGAGGAAATCGACAAATTGGATTCTGAGTTTCACACAGGAAAGTTTTATTCAAATCCTCGGCAGTGATGAATTTGTAGAACACACTGGTTAGGAGTGCTGCATTGCAGGTTTAAACATCCGAAGATGTTTTTTGTAAAACAGGGGTGGCACAATGGTTAGCATGGCTGTCTCACAGCGCCAGGGACTCGGGTTCAATTCCGACTTTGGGTCACTGTCTGTGAGGAGTTTTTACATTTTCCTCGTATCTGCGTAGGTTTCCTTTGGGTGCTCCAGTTTCCTCCCACAGTGCAAAGATGTACAGGTAGATGGGTTGGCCATGCTAAATTGCCCCTTAGTATCCAGGGATGTGCAGGTTTGGTTATGGGGGTAGGGAGGGGGTGGTTGGGTGAGTGGATATGGGTAGTGTGCTCGTTCGAAGTACCAAGCGATGTTTGGTGCAGACTCGGTGGGCCGAATAGCTTAATTCTGCACTGCAGGGATTTTATGACGCTACGATTTTGTGAGATGTTTGTTATAAACTGCTTATAATGAACAGTTTAAAAATTTTGCCGAATATAATCCACAGAGCTCCCCCCCCCCCCCAAGCCCCCTCCCCACCACCACCACCCCCGGACAGCAGAGTCGCTCAGAGGGGAAAGGAAATGCAACTCTCTAAGATTATACCTGGATTTGGGTATTAGCACTATAAGGACAGCCGAACAGTCGTGTAGAAGGCGAATAGATTAAATGAAAATCATGGAAGGGTAGATGGGTAAACATTGAAAAGTTACTTCCACGTGTTGGTGAATCGGTAACAAGACACCATCAACTTAGCGTTAGTACCAGAACCATAGAAAAAGAGACCAGAGATATATTTTCATTCAGAGTATTAGAATACGAAATCTATTTCTTGGGTTGGCTGCTCAAACTGAATCATGTGCGGAGCAGGACCCTCAGTATGCAAGCAAGGATTGATTTTATACCTGGCGAGTTATACCAGTTCTGGGGAGGACACCAGCGCTTACATTATTGGGAAATTTTGAGTCTGCTCAGTTACAAGATTAACATTTTTGCTGTTAATGAATAATTACCAGTAAAACATATAATGGATATACAGTGGCAAGAGGTCAATAAACTGAGTTGCACACTGAAAAAGAATGAATCAACTTAAATTCAGAAGCAAGTCTCTAATGTTATTTCATATATTTTGGAAAAATCTTCAAGCTCCCAAGAAAGGTATCACATGCCATTGTTGCTGCCGTAGTGTTAGTGTCCAACTATGAATCTTGTGCCTTTGCGAATACTGTATCATAGTGTTATGTATTATAGTGTCACTTAATACCAGTTGAATTGCAGAACCAGAGACCATTGTCCCTTCAACCAATCACAAAGCAGAAACATCAATCAATTAGATCCTGCTGCCGTTCGATCCCAGGCTGCCTGAAATAGTGTCATTTCTGATTGCTAGTTTCTGTCCTATTGTACCAAAATAATATTATGCAACATACAATTTATCACCCACATTCATGTAATTGAAACAAAAACTAATCACATTTCCCCATCGTGCCTCCCTACCATTCTGACACCCATGAACATCATGCAAAGATTAATGGTGTCAACCCTAGATGCCCTTTCCCCTGCTGGCTTTTCATCATTCATCCTTACCATGGTACTTCAAAGCCTGGCACAACATCTATACCACACAACATCTCTTGTGTGAGGGAATTATATGCTGCCGAGCAAGACAAGCTTAAACTGTCAAGCCTGCCCCTTGTTCAGCTGCCATTTCCAACTGCGCTGTGCTCACCTACACATTCCATCTTGGACTACTCACAGCACTCTGTTCAAGCTTCTCTGCTCTCGGCTCCAAAGACTCTGTCCCCAGTTCCCACTTGAACCAACATCAGGTTAAGTTCTGTTCCATTCTCTGTACCTTGGGCCTGCCTCTAGTCTAATTGATACCATGGAACCCAAACCATTCGTACCATATCCAGACGAGAGAAGCCTCCAAGAAAGACAGTGACAAATGGAACTACAAGGTGACATGACTCATTATCTTACCCAAAGTGAAGGGAATATGAAAACCATGCAGAAAGGTGGAACTTAGCTCCAATGGGCGTCAAAGCCCGGAGGAATTAGAAAGAATTAGAGACATAAACGGTTACAAAAAGAAAGATAATCATTTGCCTTATCTATAATCGTCTCGATGGAAGCTCAATTAGTACCTTATGAAATCTGATGTCACATCTCAATTATACCAAAACTGGAAAGTATTTTTCAGTGAAAAATAATTGCACCTGAAAACACTAATTAATTTTGGTTTACGAGATATTAAGATATAGTAGACAACTTGGAGCACTTCAATAAATATATGTTTATTTCTGCCTGGTTTAGTAAACATTGTAAAGCATGATTTTTATTATAAGCACTTAGGTGAACTCTCAACACCACCAGCAAATTGTGCACACATTCATAGCAATCTAGACAAAGCAAAGTGAATCTCCAATGTAACCCAACTGTGATCTACACTACAACTTATGTTGCAGGTGTTGGAACAGAGAAACTAAATGACTAACAAGACCTGGCAACATATAAGTACAGAGAGTCAAATCTGATTTCAATACACAAATGGGCAGGGAAGCTTGAAACTAACAGCGTTTGTTATCAATAGAGTAAAATTGTGTGCAATGGTATTTGTAGAAAATGTGTTATTGACGAGAAGTATTTCAGTCAATGTAATAAAATTGTATGCTGGCTGCCTCATGCATTTTCCCACTGAGGATAACTGTTCCTGACTAAGAGACAAAGTTGCTGACCCCTTTTTACATAATGATTTAGTTATCTTGTTTATATAAATATATCAGCTTCCTTGTCAAACAGATTGGATCCAACCACAACGTATAAATTATTCAGCTGCGTTTTCGCATTTACTTGTATTGTACAATTTAGTGACTGATTGTCGGCTTTATTGAATTATTGCTGAGTTTTGATGGTTCCTGGAATGTTTTGTGTTCATTAGGTTATGAATGATCTTACCAGATGCTTCCACATGTGGCTAACACTTTCACCGATCTTTTTTCTTATGGGATGCTGCAACACCTGTGGAAAACAGGCTGACTGCTCAGGGACTCTTTCTCATGGATGTTAAGCACTCTAAAGAACATAATTGATGTTTAAGGTCAAATATGTGGCTATTGCTCACCATAGACTATTTAGATAAACGTATTCATTCATCATTGAACAAATCCACTTGTACTTGGAGTTAGTAACCGGCAGCCATATTTTATGAACTTTCAATTAAGATTAGACTAGAGGCACTGTGAACTTCAGCTTTTTGCGTGCCTTAGATTGCCACTGTCCACTGACAGACATTATTGATACTACATTAAGCAATTCACATTTGGATCTGACAGCCTTGTATCACCAATGAGCAGGTCAGAGTCATTTGGCACAGGAGTCCATAGAGTCCATACTGGCTCCCTGTAGAATTAACACACTCACTCTTGCAAATGACTTTACTTTCCCTTGGTATTCTTTGTAACTTGATACTCTGAGTTAGTCCCTTGAAAATACATCTCTGAGGTTTTACACTTGATCATAACGAGCATTAAAATCGGTATAGTGTCAATTCCACACATGATTTGTCAGATGGAAGTCTTTCAGAGAGATGTTTTTGCGACAGCTAACCTGCTTGCTCAGTTTCTAGCATTGATCTTCAGCTGGGTATCTTTAGAGACATACTCTGGTGCCTTCAGTTAATTGAAGATAGCATGCTTAATCCTCTTCCAAAAACCCTTTGCTCACTACTTCTATGCTATACTATCAAGGACTTCCGCAGAAATAAACAATTGTCTCAGTTGGTTTAGGATATATAAAACTGAATCGGAGGTGTACTGTATTTCTGGAGAAAGCAATACAGGAGATAGAGCCACCAGACATCGTTACATCCAAGCTAATTTTAGAAGTGTTCTAGTTTTAAGAGGAACTTGGCATTTTCCTAGCCCTGGTTTAGACCACCCCACTAGCAACTTCATTTTTTAAAGAGTGGGGCGCCATTTTTAAAGGCCGCCCCAGTCCCCAAAGGTTCATTATTATGGCGGAGTGGATGATTCAGGCTTAGGGGCCAAATAATGATGTGTAAATGTATTATAATGATGTTCCTGATGTTGAACATCGGGAATCCCGTTAGGTTGCTGGTGGAGGGGGGGCAATCACATTTGTACGTTGGTGTGAAACATAATTTGAACATCTTGCGAGAATTTAGAGTTGGACAACAGCCAAGAATAGCCTTTGTGTTTACATAGTGCCGTTCCTTACTTCAGGATCCTCAAAGTGCTTCACAGCCAGTAACTATAGTCACTTACTCAAGAGACAAACAGGCAGCTGGCTGGTGCACAGCCGGATTCCACAAACAGCAAAGAGTTGAACATCCAGAACATACCAAATTCCCTGTTCCCTGAAAGAGTATAATGGTGATGAGCCTGAATGTAACACTGCATCTGGATGAAAGCATCTTCAATAGTACAGCACCCTTTCAGTACAGCATTCAGCTCCCCTCATAATCACAACCTGCTGCTTAGGGGAGGGGCAAAATAATAAACACACGGGGCCAAGAGAGGAGGAGAGAAAATATATCCTAATTCACAAGCACGAATAGCCCAGATCCTGGGAAGGAAAGAAAAAGAGTAAAAACTTGCAGCACTTTTCACAACCAAAGCACTTCATAGCCAATTAGGTAGTTTTGACATGCGGTCACTGTTTGGAGTCTATTTGTGTTCAGCACACTCCCACAATCTGCAATGTGATAATGAGCAGGCACTCTGTTTTTGTAATGCTGAATGAGAATATTGGCAACCTCCCCTACTTTTCTTCGAAAAACGCCACAGGACCTTTTAGGTTCACCCAAGCAGGCAGATGGTGTAATGTCTCATCTGAGTATAAGAATTGGCAAGTCATGTTGCAGCTGTATAGAACCTTAATTAGGCCACACTTGGAGTATAGTGTTCAATTCTGGTCGCCACACTACCAGAAGGATGTGGAGGCTTTAGAGAGTGTGCAGAAGAGATTTAGCAGAATGTTGCCTGTTATGGAGGGCATTAGCTATGAGGAGCGGTTGAATAAACTTGGTTTGTTCTCACTGGAACGACGGAGGTTGAGGGGCGACCTGATAGAGGTCTACAGAATTATGAGGGGCATAGACAGAGTAGATAGTCAGAGGCTTTTCCCCAGGGTAGAGGGGTCAATTGCTAGGGGGCATAGGTTTAAGGTGCGAGGGGCAAGGTTTAGAGTAGATGTATGAGGCAAGTTTTTTACACAGAGGGTAGTAGGTGCCTAGAACTCGTTGCCGGAGGAGGTGGTGGAAGCAGGGACGATAGTGATGTTTAAGGGGCATCTTGACAAATACATGAATAGGATGGGAATAGAGGGATACAGACCCAGGAAGTGTAGAAGATTGTAGTTTAGTCGGGCAGCATGGTCGGCACGGGCTTGGAGGGCCGAAGGGCCTGTTCCTGTGCTGTACTTTTCTTTGTTCTTTTTGTTCTTTGAAAGGCGGCCCTTCTGACAGTGCAGATCTCGCTCAGTAATGCAGTGGAGTGTCAACACCAAACCTTGTGATTCAAAGATGAAAGTGCGACCTAACTGGGCCACAGCTGACATCCTTACATAATGATAAAATGTTGGAAATACTCAGTCGGGCATCTGGTGGAGAGAGAAACGAGTTGAGGTGGGATAGAAAGTCGAATAGAAACCCATTGAGGTGTTGGGGTTTATAGCACCTCTCAAAAGGTTTTCTGGGAAATAATAAAATCTGCTCCTGTGGATAAACAAGAAACAAATAGCTGCTTTTGTTAAAGATCAACCTGGATGTCTTAAAGGTTCAGTTTCTGTGCAAAGAAAGGAACAGAGCTGATGAGGTAAAGGTTTAGAGAGGGTTCTTCGAAGGATATCTCACTGGCAATAACCGTATCCACTGGTGGAGTGAAGTGATTGGCACGAGGTTTTGACCTGACACGGCGAGGAGTGGTGAAACTCAGCCAGAGAACAGGGAGAAACTTTAGGACTGCCCTTTGATACTATGGGTGCCAGTGGCGTTTACAGTCTTGGTTTAAAGTGAGATTTACTTTTCTGTGTGCTTGCTAATTAGTGTTTGGTCGATGTTGATTTTAGGTCGTTGCAGTAAAAGTTTTTAAAAGTGTATTCTTATCCAAAGGTTATTTCTGTCAGTGATATGGGGCTTCTTTTTGAATAGTTATTGGTCTCTGACGATCATAACACTATGAACACATCTTGAGTAGTACTTCATTGACTGTTGTTGCTCATTTCAATCCCAACAGCGTCACCCATACTGTTGCTAATATTAATGATGTTGGTGAACCACAAGCCTTCCCTTATATCGAACAAATGACCACACAACCAGTTAGTTTGTTCAAAAGATTATTTATTTACATACACAAGAGTTACCTCGACATGCAAACACAATATCTACTACGAGTTAAACTATACCTATCAGCTACAATAACCTATACTTAACTTCAGGGTGACCGGCACTGTGCAAATGGATAAGGCCTTTATCTGGATTTCACTTGGCTGGTTCGAAGAAAGTGGTTCTGTCTCTGCTGGGCTCATCCATCAGGTAGCGATTGTTGGTCTTGAACTTGGCAGGCTGTTCCTGCTACAATTGGGTTGGCACAGGCCGGATCCAAAAGAGACAGAACACATGGTTGTGTCCCCTTTTATCCCTCTGGGATTTTGCGCTCTTTGGGGCGGTCCTTAATTTTGGACCCAGTAGTTCAACAGGGCTCTGATCACTGTCTTTGATTTCGGCCAACAAAGGGGTGGGTGCCTTGGTAGCTGGACGGGTCCTTAGCGATCATTGACCTTGGCAGTTGGGCTTTCTGAGAAAAGGGAGTGGTGCCGATCAGTCTATGGCTGTACCGGTTTCTTGATTGGAGTTCTATTGTCCTGGGAAAATGGGCCATTGAAATGTAAACGAGCGGGGGTTTCGATCAGGCTTGGTTACCTGCATTTCAAATACACATAGGCTCTGTCTCTGCCTGAGTCCTGGGTTGGCCATAATTCCCATGGCCCTTTGCAGGTGGCCATCTTGGATGGCTACACTGTAAAATGCTGATCGACATCCGGCGGCCATGAAAAATGCTATACAAAAGCAAGTTCTTTCTTTCTTTATCGTGCACTATGTTTAAAACTAGCATTGGGCTATGTGATGGTAGAATGTTCACCTGGAGTTCTAATTCAACATGATACAAATGCCTGAGAATCCCAAATTAATGAGTTTGAGATCCTAGGTTGTGGCATTGCCCAGAGGTGGTAAGGAGAGGTCAAGCACTTTTCACAGTGGGCGAGAGGACATTAGTGGCAAAGGCATCCTGGAAAATTTTCAGCTACTCCAAACAAATGGTGCCAGATCCACTACAAAGTAAGGAGCAATCAATCTCCCTGGATTACCTACTGAGCTCAAAGTGAGGTCGGGGCGGATCAGAACATAAAGAGGAAGAAAATAGAACTAAATTAAATTGGATTGAAACTCACCAGGTTGGAGAACACTATGTGGTCCCATTACAGGAATTTTCCAATGTGGTTTAACCAAAAGAAAATCTTCACCAAGTCCCAATGATTTCCTCATACAGTAAACTGGATTGTTTCTTGTTTTTATGCAAATCTTAATAAAACCATCTTTTATTTGTACCTTTGTACCATGAGTCCTTCCAACATGTTACAATTGACAGGATTTCATGTTAATTCTGAATGCTATTATGCTGAAAGCTAGATGCTATTCATTATCAGCAAACCAATCCACAAAACTAGTTGAAGAAATTATTATATTCAGATCAGAAAATTGAAAAGGCTCTTCACAATAAGGTCACAGCCCACATGATCATTGTTAAAACAACAGATTGGTGAATTAAGACCACAAAAATCATTGAGGATGTTTTTCAGACTTGGTTGGAATTGTGCCAATCCACAGTGAAACCTGTCTCTTTGAAGGAATCTATAGGCCCTCTCTCACTCACTCTTGGCAGCAGGATGCTGGAACTCCAGCTTCAACAGGAGAATCCAGACGTTTTCCTCCCAATTTAATAAATTGCGCAGCACTGTCCATATAAAACAGATCTCTTACTTTTCTTGAAATGTGCAGATCAGCTGAATCTTCAACCAAAGGGAAAAGGCTGGAACATCTCAGCAGGTCTGGCAGCATCTGTAGGGAGAGAAAAGAGCTAACGTTTCGAGTCCAGATGACCCTTTGTCAATGTTAACTCTTTTCTCTCCCTACAGATGCTGCCAGACCTGCTGAGATTTTCCAGCATTTTCTCTTTGGTTTCAGATTCCAGCATCCGCAGTGATTTGCTTTTATTCAGCTGAATCTTTGTTGTGATCCGAAGGTAATATTAGTTGTTGCTGGTACCTTTAGACTACCAGATTACTCTTTCATATATTGTCGGAGCTGCTTAAAGTGGCAACATGAGTTAAATAATTGGACTGATATTATTGTGTGTTGGGATAATTTCTCCGTATGATTTTCTTGGATTGATCAGCCTGTCCGATTCGCCACACCAAGCCAGTTTCGCATTGTGTATTTTTGTACTCTTGAATGCATATCAAAAGGATACAATTGGCTGTGATCATGTTCTATAATGGACCTTAGAGTTTGCTGAGTGCCAGTATCTGGGCTAAAGTGCCAAGCACTAAGCTCAAAAGTCCTAAGGCAATAGCATCTGCATCACTGGAGAGATATGGCAGGCCTGTCAGTTATCTAAAAGAACGTTTCACAGACCCAGACAAATTGTTGCCAGCATTTCAGTTCAGGCTCAATACTTGTGCCTGGAGCACATAACTCTGAATTTTAACTTGGAGATTGTTCCACACAATGTGTGATGATTTGCTGCTAGTATTCTACACCGACTTTTGGGAATTATTTTAAGAATGCTGTCTTGGCTGACCTCTCGATTTCAATCACCTCAATCACAGACAACGCCATTTCTAATTTCTTCCTTATATCCTCCACCATTCACACCCCCCTTCTCTCTGTGTCCACCGCTGGAAAGAGTTGCCTCCCCAAGTCCCTTACAACAATACATACAAACTCCCAACTGTCCAGCCTTTGGTTTTGGTCTTTTGTTCACTACAATGTTACAAACACCTCAATCATACTCGCTCGCTTCCATCTTCGAGTACTCCAGTAACCCTTACTCTCGACTGGCCTGGTTGTTTCCCCTGGTACAGCTGCCATCTCCTTTCTATGGGGCAGTTGCTTGTACATATATAGAACAGAAGTGGCTTAAGCCATTTATCGCCAGATCTAGTTGGACCACTATGTGCGCAACTGGGCCCTGCTCTCCTCTGTCAAAACACTACCCAAATATACAACATCCATTCTAGCACACAATCTATGCAATCGAAGAAAAGAGGGGGGGGGGGGGTTGCCAATATCCTTCAATCAGCATTACAAAAACAGAGTGTCTGCTCATTATCACATTGCTGTTTGAAGAGCTGGCTGAACACAAATTGGTTCCAAACAGTAATCGTGACCACATGTCAAATGTACCTCATTGACTATGAGGAGCTTTGGTTGTGAAAAGTGCTGCAAGTTTAAACTTTTTTTTTCCCTTCCCAGGTTCTGGGCTATTCATGCTTGCGAATCAGGAAATGTTTTCTCCCTTCCTCTCTTTGTCTCGTGTGCTTATTATTTTGCTCCTCCCCTAAGCAGCAGGTTGTGATGCTGCCTTAAAACGAACGAGGGGAGCTGAATTCTGCCTCCTCTGGTGGTGCTGTGATCTTAAGACACAATGGGCCTGAAAACATGCAGTCCAATTATTGACTTTCATGATCGCTGCTGCATGCACGTGCGAGGTCAGAGAGAGGTCGCTCATGTGGAGCATAAATGCTGGCTTGGGCCTGTTGGGCCAAATGGGCTGCTTTCTTTCCGCAGGATATGTAACTCTGTAGCATGTCTTGCTTACAGGACAGAAAACTGTGCACTGCATTCAAGAACCTTCATGATCTCTAATAGGATTGAATGTTTTTCACAGGCTGTGTATTCCTTACAAGGTCCTTACAATGCTTCAGTCATGGGAATCCATTGAATTTCATTGGGCGTTTTAGGTACATGTTCAAAAACTTGGTGAGACTTTACACAACACAGGGAAAGAATTCCAGAGACCGCGGCAGCAGAGGTGAGTAAAGGAGGTATTGAAATGGGGCATGTTGGAGGGACACTGAGATCTCAGAGGGTAATAGAGCTGGAGGAGGTAACAAGATAGGGAGGGGCAGAGCATCAAGGGATTTGAACATGAGGATGAAAGTTTACAAATGGAGTTGTTCGGGGCCCAGGAGCCAATGTAGGTCAGTGTCTGGGAAATTCCAGCTCAACACCTTCTGTCCTTGCTTTCTGTGGCAAAGCAACTCTATCGGCATCTGGTGGACAGGGAGAAGGGTTCCATCAGATAGTCTTCATTCTGGTATCTCAGCTGCGCTTAGACAACAAGTACTGCAAGTGACTGGAAGTGATGAGAACAGAGCAACAATATCCATCCAGAAAAAAGATCCAAGCAGAATCTTTGACGTGACTTTTTTAAATAAATATTTTTTATTGGGTTTTGTACAAGTTATAGATACAGGTACATACCTTGCAAAACAAAACACAGAGGCTCTAAGAAATACAACCGGACGGGAGTTCACCTAACTGGGGTGGAGGGGCACCTGAATGGTGCACCCTATTGCTTTTTACATTTTTTTGCACGATGATTCCTTCCATGCTGCTTTGTGGGTCCGAGATGTAGAGGAGCAGGTCATCCGCGTAAAGCGAGACTCTATGCTCTCTGCCTCCACTTTGGATGCCCCTCCAGTTCTTTGCTGTTCTGAGCACGATCGCTAATGGTTCGATCGCTAGGGCGTACTGGGAGCTGATGCTGTTTGTCCATACGCTTGCCATGGGAGCGTTGTACAGGAGCTTCCCCCATGAGGTGAATCCTTTTCCGAGCCCGAACCGCTCCAGCACCTCTGTGATGTACTTCCACTTGAATCTGTCGATGGCCTTTTCTGCGTCCAAGGAGATGATCACCTCAGGTGCTCTATCCCCGGATGGGATCATTGTCACGTTCAGCAGACGCCTGGGGGGCAATTCTCCCAAATGGAGCCCAAGTGTTCGCGCCGTCGTGAACGCCATCGCGTTTCATGATGGCGCGAAGCGGGCACGGGGACGACCGATTCTGGCCCCCACAGGGGGACAGCACGGCACTGGAGCAGTTCATGCCGCTCCAGCCTCCCTTGCCGGCACCAAATGGGCACCGCGCCAACCCGCGCATGCGCAGTTGGGCCACGCCAGCCAGCGCATGCGCGGGGATTCTTCCGCGCGCCGGCCACGACTCAACATGGCATTGGTGTTCAGTGGCCGGCCGCTCAGGAAAGTAGGCCTGGGGCGGGGGGAGGGGGGGAGAGGCCAGCCCGCCAATCGGTGGGCCCCAATAGCGGGCCAGACCCCATCGGAAGCCCCCCCGATGAAGGATCGCTTTTCCCCGCCCCACAGGCCGCCCCCCCCGGCCCTTCGCGCAGAGTTCCCGCCGGCAGTGACCAGGGGTGAACGGCGCCGGCGGGACTCTGTCGTATCCGCGTGGCCGCTCCGCCCATCCAGGCCGGAGAATCAGCGGTCCCGCCGATGCCGGCGGCGCGCCAACCGCGCCAGCGTAAATGCCGCCGATTCTCCGCACCTCGGAGAATCGTGCGCCGGCGTCGTGTGGAGTGGTTGCGGCGATTCTCCTGTCGCGAGAATCGCCCCCCTTATGTTCGATATTAGCTGTCTACCTTTAACAAAGCCCATTTGATCCTCTGTGACCACCTCTGGTACGCAGTCTTCTAGCCTTTTGGCAAGGATCTTGGCCAATATTTTGGCATCTACGTTCAGTAGCAAGATGGGTCTGTATGGACCGCATTCAATCAGGTCTTTGTCTTTCTTGGGTATTAACGAGATTGAGGCTTGTGCTAGTGTAGGTGGCAGTGTGCCCCTTGCCAGTGAGTCTGTGAACATCTCCCGCAGGTGCTGTCGCAGTGTTGTTCGAAGTCGGCCGGGAACCCGTCTGTGCCGGCGCCTTCCCCGCCTGCATGGAGCTTATATTCTCCATGATCTCTCCCTGTTCTAGCGGCGCTCCCATGCCCCATTTTCTGTCCTCCCCCACGACTGGCATATCCAGTCCACTGAGGAACTGTTTCCTCTCCGAGTCCCCTGTTGGGGGCTCTGATGTGTACAGTCCCCGATAAAACTCCTCGAAAGTTTTGTTAAGCTTGTCTGGGTCTGTTTCTAGCATGCCTCGACCCTAATTTGCACGATCTCTCTGATGGCTACCTGCTTTCTCAGCTGGTGCACCAACAGGCAACTGGCTTTGTTTGACTCTTGAATCTTGGCCTGAACACATGTCACATTGAATTTAATTATTACCTCTGGACCCCTTCTCTGCCACTCTTAATGACCAGCAATCCCATTTGACATGCCCCAAATTAGTCTCAAGATCTGTCAGAAACTTGATGAATAATGGCAATAGAAGATGGTGCCAGCGATTACAGGCATACAGTGATGTCTCAATGTCAGACATACTGGATTTGAAGGGCATGAACGCTTCTCCAGATAGAAATTTGGTTCACTCTCAATGACATACCCACCAGTACCTGATCATAGAACCACCAACACCTGGTCATAGAATGGAACTGGCTGATTGCTCCCCTTTGACCTTTTCGCGGTAATGAGGCACAACACAGGGAAACAGCAAAGAGGGAAGAAAACATTTGTAACAATTTACATGCAGGTTCCCCACGTTGTTCATGTACTGTAAAGAAATTCCAAGATTAATAAGTCCGCCAGTACTTATTTGCCTCATCAGTTGATATGAGAAAACAGAATAGTAAGTAATAAGAAATCCAATAAATAGACTAATTTTGATTGATTGATTGACTTGATTTATTGTCACATGTACCGAAGTACATTGAAAAGTATTTTTCTACGGACAAGGAACGTACACAATACGTACATAGTAGACGGAAGAATAATCAACAGGGAACATTGACAAATGGTACATCAACAAACAGTGATTGGTTACAGTGCAGAACAAGGGGCCAACAAAGCAAACAAAGCAAATACATGAGCACGAGCAGCTTAGGGCGTCATGAATAGTGTTCTTACAGGGAACAGATCAGTCCGAGGGGGAGTCGTCGGAGTCTTGTAGCTGTGGGGAAGAAGCTGTTCCTTTGTCTGGATGTGCGAGTCTTCAGACTTCTGTACCTTCTGCCCGATGGAAGGGTCTGGAAGAAGGCAATGCCTGGGTGGGAGGGATCTCCGATAATGCTGCCTGCCTTCCTGAGGCAGCGCGAGGTGTATACAGAATCAATGTGGGGGTGGCAAGCTTGTGTGATGCGTTGGGCTGAGTTCACCACACTCTGCAGTTTCTTGCGATCTTGGACTGAGCAGTTGCCATCTGTAGATGTTTATGAGAGTCAATGCAGACATGCCAAATTTCTTTCACTTCCGCAGGAAGTAGAGACGTTGTTGGGGTTTCTTGACTGTTGCATCTACGTGAGTGGACCAGGACAGACTGTTGGTGATGGTGACCCCCAGGAACTTAAAGCCATCGACCATCTCCATTACTTAGAGCATCAAATAAATAGTCACATAAGCTCCAACTAATTTGAACACACTAATTTGTGATATATATATTTAATATTCATGTGTTTAGTTAGTGAGGGGGCTGGTTTAGCTCAGTCCCCTCAAAGGGGAAAGCAGCCTATGGTCATCTGAGACTATGGTGACTTTACCTTTACAGTTCGTTAATATAATAGTAAAGTAGCCATAGTCCCAGATGATCATTAGGCTGCTTTCCCCTTTGAGGGGGAGAGCCGACAGGTGGTGATTTAGCCTGAGGATCACCACACCTCAGGCGAGGGGCAAGGTTGAGAAGGAGGGGCCTTCATCAATAAGCTCAACCGGTACAGGGATTGAACCCGCGTTGTTGGCCTTGCTCCGCATCACATACCAGCTGTCCAGCCAACTGAGCTAAACCAGCCCCCGTTATAATGAAGATTGTCTGGGCGTCAATCAAATTGTCGCAGTCTTAATCTCTGTCTCCATCCTGTGGTGGGAGCATAAAATCACATCAAAATATTTACTTAAATACTGTGCAGCAGAAAGCACTGCCCAGTGCACACTATTATTTCCTATCCTCATGTACATCAGCACACACTTACTTTCTGATTGTGAGACTTTGCAAAGCAGGCTACTGAAATGGAATAACAGATTCTCTATGATGATTTATCGACATTCCCTTATTGTTCGCAAGTGTTTATATTTTGATCAGAGCCTGTGAGCTCTGGAGATTCACTCAATGTGTCAATTAAGCAACTGGTTAAAAGATGTATAAGGTAAAGCTCTTAATCAGAAACTGAGTTAGTGAGAGTCAAGTTGACCCGTCTCATTTTCCTTTCCACTGAAGCCAAAACCAGCGCTGATTCACCAAGATTAATATCAGCCGGCTTTTAAAATTGTTCTCAATAAGATACATCCAGTTCTTTTCCATTTACAGCCCAATGCTGTTTCATTAAGGATCCTAAAGTCTTTACAGGAATTACACTAAGTGACATTCATATTTAAATGTGTTTGCATGATTCCTGCCCACTATTTCAATCCACTTGATTTTTTAAAATAAATTTAGAGCACCCAATTATTTTTTTACCAACTAAGGGGCAATTTAGCCTGGCCAATCCACCTACCCTGCACATCTTTGGGCTGTGGGAGTGAAACCCATGCAGACATGGGGAGAATGTGCAAACTCCACACGGACAGTGACCCAGGGGCAGGATTCGAACCCGGGTCCTCAGTGCCATAGGCTGCAGTGCTCCAATCCACTTGTTTAATCACTGGCATGGTGGCACTGCTGCCTCACAGCGCCAGGGACCCGGGTTTGATTCCGACCTCGGGTGACTGTCTGTGTGGAGTTTGTACGTTCTTCCTGTGTCTGCGCGGGCTCCGGTTTCTTCCCAAAGTCCAAAGATGTGCAGGTTAGGGGGATTGGCCATGCTAAATTGTTCCTCAGTGTCCAAAGGTTGGGTGAGGTTACACGGATAGGGCAGGGGAGTGGGCCTGGGTAAGGTGCTCTTTCAGAGGGTCAGTGCAGACTCGATGGGCTAAATGGCCTCTTTCTGCACTCTTGAGGATTCTATCAATTTCTCTAACATGCTCAGGTAAAATAGTGGATGAAGACACTTTAGATAGGCAGATTAATATGCTGGTACGTCAACATCACACAGCACTATTCACCCCAGCCGTAGTTACATTGGCATTATTCTCCACTCTTACTATTGAATTCTTTACTCAAAGAAGCACCTATTGAAAGTCTGAATTTTACAGTGGGCATCAGGGCCCCAGGATCACGATGAACAGTGAGCCAGCACTTGCCTGCAGTGAAGGCTGCTTTACAACAGGCAGCTTCCCAATCACAAAAGCAGCAGCTCTGAAAGCTCATTAGTGTAGTATACGGGTGTTCGAGTCAGTAAGGGTCAATACGGGACTGGGGAAACAGTAACACCCATATTATGACGCAAAGAATTACATGATGGTAGACTGTGTTCACGGGAGATGCCAGCATGAGGGCAGCACTTAGTTGGGGCAGTACCCTGGAGATGGACATAGTTATGAGTTATTAATACGCAAGTTTTTTATGTTCAAACACACAAGCCTTCAGATGTCTTAGTGAGACACCAAACAACCTTACAACAGACAGCACCACCTGAAGAGATGGTCGTTGCTGAGGCATTGAAGAAACGCTGAGCTTCCAGCAAGTAAGTTAAATAAAGATGAAAAATTCACAAGTCTCAGGGTCGGAAGGGGAAACCTTTAGGAAAGTTATCTGGGCTGCGGGGGCTGTCCGCGGCATGGATTCTCTGCCTCTTTCTGTGGCTATCACAGGGGAGCCACCTCCATTAAGCTGGTGGCCTCCCCAAGTGACAGGGGGACACTCCTCTGTTGGCAACATGCTGAAGGTCCCCAATTAAGTCTCTAATTATGTTTATCAGTTGCCTGCCACCTAGGGGTGGGTAGCTGATATGCATTTGTTTCCACCACTGGAAAAATGCCCCATTGACAGGATCACAACGGAGAGCCGCCCTGATGTTTCTCCCCATTATTTTACCTGTGTCCCCTGCCATTTAACCCATTCTTTGGAGGAGCCAATACAATTCAGGCCAAACATTTAGCCCAAACCAACTGCTGAAGTGATATTAAAGATTGCTTGAAATTTAATTTTAATTTATATTTTGAGACTGTTTACCTTACCTGTTGCCTTACAACAAAATCGGGGCGTGCGGTCGGGCGGAGAATAGCTCCCGACGCCAAAATCGCAACAGGCGCCGGTTTGACGTCTAATCGCGATGCTGCGCCTCCTCGAAAACAATACACCACGCGTATCATTTTTTTATTATCCTATTTTACATTTTCATTCAAATTTACACCCACCAACAAACAATCCACGGTAACAGGTACAATGTTAGTCCCCTGGCCAACAATCCCTTCCTCCCACCAAACCCCAAACAACCAACAACATTTTACCTACAAAAGTCAAAGAAAAGAAATCAAGATCCATTATTACCCCATACATGGTCACCAACAACATACACAATTCAAACCACCTCCCCCGCCACCCCCCCCCCTCAGTGTTCAATGTCATCCAACTCCTGAAAGTGCATAATAAACAAAGCCCATGAATTGTAGAGTCCTTCCAGTAATAATATAGTAAATGAGTCCGCCCAGTAATAATATAGTAAATTCGGAAGACCCAACCCCCCGACTGCCGTCCTCGCTGCAACAGCACCTTCCTCGAGGTAATCATCTTTTCAACCGTCTTGAAAAATGCCTTTGGCAGGAAGATCGGCAGGCACTGAAAAATAAACAAGAATCGCAGCAACACATTCATTTTAATTGCCTGTACTCGACCTGTCAGAGACAGTGGGAGACCATCCCACCTTATCAAGTCCACCTTCACCCTCCCCACCAAACAAGTGATGTTATACCTACGGAGATCTCCCAATTCCATGCCACTTGCACCCCCAGATATCTAAAGTGAGCCCCGCCCTATCGAATGGTAGCCTCCCCCACCCCACCCCTGGCCGAGACACCACAAGAAATTCACTTTTATCTACATTTAGCTTGTACCCAATCACTTGTGCAGCTCCAATATGCCACTCATCAACATACTCGGTTCCGATACATACAACAGCAAGTCATCCACATACAAAGAGACCTTATGCCTACCCTTCCCCTCCCCCAAACAATATCCCGCACCACAACTCCGAACTCCTCAACGCGATGACCAACGGCTCAATTGCAAACGCAAATAACAGGGGAGACATAGGACATCCCTGCTTGGTCCCACGGTGCAGAGCAAAGTACCCCGAATTCATATTATTCGTGCGGACACTCGCCCTCAGCTCCCTATACAGCAATCTTACCCAATCTACAAATCGTGGTCCAATCCCAAACCGCTCCAGAACAGGCATCAAATACCCCCATTCTACTCAGTCAAACGCCTTCTCCGCATCCAATGCCACAACCACATCTGTCTCACTCCCTTCCGCCGGCGCCATACTCACGTTCAATGCCCTCCTAATATTCAAAAAGAGCTGCCTCCCCTACACAATCCCCATCTGATTTTCCCCTATCACCTTTGGGAGGCACTCCTCCAACCTACCCGCCAATACCTTCGCCAACATTTTTGCATCCACATTCAGAAGTGATATGGGCCTATACAACCCACATTCTGTCGGATCCTTATCCTTCTTGAGCAACAGGGAGATCGATGCCTGCCGCAAAGTCTGTGGCAACACACGTAACGTCCTTGCAGTGTTAATGTAAGCCGACTTGTGACAATAAAGATTATTATTATTATCATGTCTACTCTCCACTCAATGCTTCCCCAGAGCTGGAACAATTGGAAATCCAAACTCATTGTACAGAAGATCAGTGATGTTAAATGGTAGCTGCCCACTGGCCCAACCACTGACCACAATCAGTAAGAATGAACAACAACACCTCCTCCACAATAGTCCTCAATACCGGGCACCGCAAGGCTGCGTACTTTGCCCCCTACTCTACTCCCTGTACACACACGACTGCGTGGCAAAATTTGGTTCCAACTCCATCTACAAGTTTGCTGACGATACCACCATAGTGGGCCGGATCTCGAATAACAACGAGTCAAAATACAGGAGGGGGATAGAGAACCTAGTAGAGTGGCGCAGCGACAACAATCTCTCCCTCAATGCCAGCAAAACTAAAGAGCTGGTCATTGACTTCAGGAAGCAAAGTACTGTACACATCCCTGTCAGCATCAACGGGGCCAAGGTGGAGATGGTTAGCAGTTTCAAATTCCTAGGTGTGCACATCTCCAAAACCTGTCCACCCACGTCAACGCTACCACCAATAGAGCACAACAGCGCCTATACTTCCTCAGGAAACTAAGGAAATTCAGCATGTCCACATTAACCCCTACCAACTTTTACAGATGCACCATAGAAAGCATCCTATCGGGCTGCATCACAGCCTGGTATGGTAACTGCTCGGCCCAGGACCACAAGAAACTTCAGAGAGTCGTGAACACCGCCCAGTCCATCACACAAACGTTCCTCCCATCCATTGAGTCCATCTACACCTCCCGCTGCCTGGGGAAAGTGGGCAGCATAATCAAAGACCCCTCCCACCCGGCTTACTCACTCTTCCAACTTCTTCCATCGGGCAGGAGATACAAAAGTCTGAGAACACGTGCAAACAGATTCTAAAACAGCTTCTTCCCCGCTGTTACCAGACTCCTAAATGACCCTCTTATGGACTGACCTCATTAACACTACACCCTGTATGCTTCATCCGATGCCGGTGCTTACGTAGTTACATTGTATACGTTGTGTTGCCCTATTTATTTTCTTTTATTCTCTTTTCTTCCCATGTACTTAATGATATGGTGAGCTGCTCGCAGAAAAATACTTTTCACTGTACCTCGGTACAAGTGACAATAAACAAATCCAATCCATTACTTGGGTACGTTCCCAACAAATATTTGATGTAAGATTCAGGTATGTTTATAGATTGTTACAAGGGCCCTGCATTGGGTGTTTTACCGTTCTTACCAGCTGTAATGGAGGAAAGCCAGGGGAAAGCTGTGTCATTTGATAATCGAGAAGAGCACCATTAATGACAGACACACAACAACTGGCACAAAGCAACAACATTTCACACCAGCAGTGCAACTTCTCCCATTTAAATTTCACCTTGCTCTGGTGCACTTTAAGGCTAGCATATGAGGTAAATTGTCAATCAAAATTTTGAAACAATTTGCATAACCCATGGCAAGCATAAAGCCATTGCCAAATACTCAGATTATTCAATAGCTTGTGCGCCAGTGTATCGTATTCCAGGAGATTCTTGTTAACCAAGGGTGTCAAGAAACATGAAGTCAAGGTGGGTAAATGCAGTTGCGATACAGATCAGCTATGGATTGAGTGGCTGAATGGTCATATGTTCCCAGTTTCTTCCACAAGTGTGTGGATGTGGGTTATATCCCCACCATTGAGGAACAAGCTAACAAGATTGTCCCATTCCACAAGAAGTAAAATCAGAAGTGAAGTATCTGATGAGCTGGATGCCCATCAGTTGGACAATGATAAAGACTTTCTATTAGATTTCTTGGATGGAATTTAGAAGAAGGATGAATTGTGAAATGGTTATGCGGCAGGATCAAACTTTGAGAGATTTTGGATAACATAAACATATTCTTCAATAGAAGGATAACCATGAACTTTAATAGATTGACAAAATTCAACTCTTCATACAATTTGATGACTCCTAGATCAGTAATAGTTTTGCAATTGCTGGCTTGCGCCAAAGTGTCCCAAACGGATAGGCGACTGGTTCTAACTGATGTTCAGTTCGTGGATCAGAGTCTACTGCCTTGAAAAATATCCTGGAGAAACAGTCATTTCCGTCACCCTTCATGAAACTAATTAAAAAGTCTGTGCTGGCAAAAAGAATAGAAGATTCAACGATTGCCAAATTTCACCTGCTGGATGCAGGTACCAATACATTGGAAAATAAACAGGTAGCACAAGCATGAAAATATCTTCAGCAGAACTGGCTATTTGAACAGAAAACAAAATTGGAAAAGCAATAATAGGTGAATGAGTCCCAGGAATATCCAAGGAACAGTTAATATGTGCTTCACATGTGACTTGAAATGCCAATGTGCAGTGAACTTCAAAAAGCAGGGTCTTCAAAGTGACACATGACAAAGAGAGCTCTTGAGAAAGAGGATGATGATGTTGATTCTAAATAAATTAGTCTGCTCACAGTGAGTTTAATCATAGAATCATAGAAAAGTTCCAGCACAGAAGGAAGCTATTCGGCCCATCTTGTTCATGCCTGCGACAAACCCATTAGTCACAGACTCCTTTAACAATGCGCTGTTAGGCAATACTTGCACTTCAACAATATGTCAGACAGATTGTTAAAAATATTGGGCACGATTTAACGGGGGGGAAAAAGGAGTCCCGTTTTGGGCACTAATAGTGGTGTGTTTATCAGTGCATGCAGCGCCACGAACGACCTCGCTATCAAACAGGACTTTATTTTTTCTTTGGGCCTTGGCAGGGCATTCCTTACATTTAGCTCACTTCCTGCACTGACAAGTTCAGCTTGTCAGTGCATGAAGAAGTCAGGCGCCATTTTTAAACGGCGCCCTGATCTCTCTACCTCAGTGAACCCACCACTGCTTCCAGATCCCCCCCCAACCTAGCTCTTAGGGGGTCCAAGAGCCATCACCCACCCCACCTCTTAAGGGTAGGGCACCCCTGGGCCCAATCACTGGCACGAGAAATCTGTCACCTTGGCACTGCCAGCCTTGCATCCTGGCAGTGCCCATGCTAGACTAGCAGTGCCACCATGGCCACAGTGACACTGCCAGGGTGTCCAGGTGGCACTGCCAAGGTGCCAGAGTCTCTAGGTGGCAGTAGGCCCAAGTCCCTTTACCCGTTGTCCACATTTGCTCACAGCCCCGAGAAACACAGAGGGTCTCAGCGGGGAACGTGTGGCTGAGGCTACACATAGCATCGTTCTGTGCATTGAGCAGCTCCACTTGCCGGAATGCCTCAGTGCACCGAGAGTGGGATGCCATTCCCCAATCTCTAGAGCCCTCATGGAGACCCTTCCCCCCCCAATGAACTATGGGAGGGTCCCCGGTCCCCAGCACTTGCACAGGGTTCCCCCAGCCAGATCGTCGCTGTGCAGAAAATGCCAGTTTGGTACCTTGAAAGTTCCCCTGCCAGCTGGCAGTGCCACCTGGGCACCATGGCAGTGCCAGACTGTCACCCATGTGACACTACCAGTATGCCAAGCTGGCACTGGCAGTGCCAGGATACCACCCTATTCAAAGGGCATGCACCTGGGGGCCTCCGATCCCCTGGAAAACCCCTACCAATGCTGTACTGGGAATCTGCACGTTAAAGTGAGATTAGCTTTCTTG
Organism: Scyliorhinus torazame; assembly: GCF_047496885.1. Lineage (NCBI taxonomy): Eukaryota > Metazoa > Chordata > Chondrichthyes > Carcharhiniformes > Scyliorhinidae > Scyliorhinus > Scyliorhinus torazame. The sequence continues at coordinate 111,265,472 of NC_092720.1, read as the reverse complement.
CTTTAATATGCAGATTTGCAGAAAAGTGATCCTGCCCATAATGGGTGGGATTTACATTGCAATGTCTTGCGAGATCGCATTCGATCCTACGAGGCATTGCGAACCAGGTAGATCCCAGCAACAAGGTCTCCCGGTTTCTATCGATCACGTTGTGCTCCATGAGCTGTTTTTCGGGCACAATGCAGTAGATCACGCCCTCTTTGTGTCATCCTCCCCACTTAACTTCCCATCTATCTTCGTGTCATCCGCAGACTTGACGATAGGACATTAACTTCCCTCGTCCAAGTCATTAATATATTTAACAAATAATTGTGACCCCAACACTAATTCTTGTGGCACTCCACTAGTCACAGGTTGCCATCCTGAAAATGCCCCTCTTGTCGCAGCTCTGTCTTCTATTAGTTAGCCAAGATGGTTGGAACGTAACGTATAGTCCCTATCGACCAGTCCATGGGAAACATCCTCAATTGCCTTCTGTTCTATGCAATAGTTCTGCTCTCCATTTTTTTTCTACGCATTTGAATGTTTTACATGCAGGGCGATGAGCTTTTATCAAGGCTGAGATCTCGAAGAAAATGAAAAGATCATTGAGGCATCATATAAGACCATCTGAAATAGAATTTAGGAGTTGCGACATTATAAGAGAGAGGGCCATAGGGAATAGAAAAACCCTGGTAAGGTAATAGGTCATGACTGTAAGACAGTACTTATCAAGAATTGTTCAGGTTCATTCCTCATGACTAGTCAGAATTAATTTCACTCTCAGATTCTGAGCAACTGACAGAAGTAAGCAAGGCTTACTCAAATGCTCATGAATTTTGTGATGAAGGGCCTGTGGAACAGATACAATAGATCACAGGTTGGATAACGGTAATGATGTACAGGACAGGGTAGTGGATGATCTAGATAATTGTAGGATGTGCAGGAAAAGCTACTGGCATGGTTAAAATTGGTTGAATGTTCAGGATAATGGCCATGAATTGAGGTCCATGGTCTGGCAAAATGGAGTTGAGGAGTGGGGAGTAAAAAAGTGAAGTGACTCTTCTGCGAGAAAATGATCAGGTGTCGGAGAAAGAGTCTCCAAGGGTGCAAGAAGGAGGTCTCATACTAGTAGTTCTGATAGATATAAAAGTGTAAGTAGAGACAGTAGCCCGAATAGATTAGACACTTGAGATGAAGCCTGCAAAACAGATTTGGAACAAGACCAGATAGATGATCATGAAATTTAGTGGCTGCCAATAAATTTGAGGATAATCGAAAAAGAGAGGCAAAACAAAAGGAATTAGATAGTTGAAGATAGTCTGGGTTTATTCTGAGGTAACAGGTAAGGGGTCACCAGCTTAGTCACATGAGTGCATTTGCAGATGGAACTTAGAATCATAGAACCCCCACAGTGCAGAAGGAGGCCATTCGGCCCATCGAGTCTGTACACCGACTTCTGAAAGAACGCCCTACCTAGGCCCATTCCCCTGCCCTATCCCAGTAACCCCACCTAATCTGCACGTCCCTGGGCAAGGGGCAATCTTTTCTACTTACACATAGGGTTCCAGTTTATCGAAGAAAGGCATATTTTTTTCTCTCACAGGGTAAGCGTTTCTTCTCAACAATGAAGGTTGCTGAGAGGAAAGAATTTGTTTACTCCTCGTCACCAAAGTAATAATCTCACCAACCCAATCTTCCGACACGATACTCATTTATTTTCATAACAGAAAATGCTGCCACCACAGCTTACAGAGCACAAGTCCGAGCCCAGGGTCTATAGAATACCGCCCGGTTTGAAGCAACGTTTTTTAAAAAATGTATTTTATTCCAAACATATTCAAAAATCCAAAAACATAAATAATCGGAGAGACGTTGCCCCGAACTCTCAACTTTACAATCTGTACAAGTTTCCTCTTTCCAACCCCCCCCCCCTTCCCCAGCCCACGCCAAACAATTCCTCAAACGTGGTCACGAACAATCCACACCGTGAATTCAAACTTAATCTTCTCCAATCGGTGGAAGTCGTACAGGTCCCATAGACAGGCCGACACCTCTGGCGGCGTTGTCGACCTCCATTCCAGCGGACAATTCTTCACCAGGCAACCAGAGAGGGGAAGGCCACAACATCAGCGTTCCTCCCCTCCACCAGCTCCAGCATTTCCGCGACCCCAAAAATTGACACCTTGTTAAATTCACCCTGCGCAATGCCTCACTCCACACTTCCCAACCTAACTCCCCCCCCCCCCCCACTCCTCCTCCCATTTCTCCTAGATCCTCACCACTTGCGCCCCCACCTGTTCCCCCAGCCACCGTATATGTCCCCAATCTTGCCCTCCTCTTCCATGTCCAGAAGCAGCAACTGTTCCAAAAGGACATAATTCAGCAGCCCAGGAAACCTTTTCCACACCTTCCATGCAAAGTCTCTCACTTGTAAATTCACTTCCCTTCGGTAGCTCTACCCTCTCCCACAGCTCTTCCAGACTTTCGAACATCCTCCAAATATAAATCCGTCGCCCTCACCAGCCCCATCTCTCTGACCTCTTGTACATCCCATCCGTCTTCCCCGGTTTGAACCCATGGTTGTCACACAACGGTGTTCGCACCGACATCCCCTCATTCCTAGATTGTCCCCTAATAGCAGACTGTATATCCGGGCACTCCGTATATCTCCTCGGTGCCAGCGGTAGCATTGCTGTCACCATGGCCCGAAGGCTGGATCCCCTACAGGACTCTTCTTCCATCCTAACCCATTCTAACCCCTCTCCTTGCCACCACCGCTTTGAAGCGACGGGTTTGAATCTCCCGCTGCTCATTTCCCATTGGGCGGCTCCTGTCCCCTCAATAGGGAAGTTCATACTCCATGAAGCCCAAGGGAAGATCTATTAATGATTCCCCATGTCCTTCATGGCCACCATAACAATTGTGAACAATTGAAAGCAGATTCTGTATTGATTCATTAGTGTCAAGAAGAAATCTTTCAGGCATCTTCATGGTGCATCTTGATGATGTTTTTATTGGTTACTACTGTGGATTAATAAGATTAGTGTAGAATTTAAATTCGTATTCAGGTTTGTGGGACTTTTAAATGTATTGGATTGTGTATTAAACTGAGTAGATCAAGAATAACTTTAAATCATCATTCCTATTTGGAGAGTTTTGGGGCAACCTCTGCCCTGATTAATAGATGTTAGCATGAGCACCCCCCCCCCCCCCCACCCGCACCCACCACCCAGGCATGAAGGTGACCCTGCCCCACACACATCCATCCTTGTGGTCATCGGGGCATCACTACCACTCCCAAATGAAAATTCCCTGTGAAGTAGTTGCTGAGGACCCCTCCACCTTTAGGGGTACCCTTTCAGGCCCCCCTCCCTTTCAGGACTCCCCAGTGATCATTATGCCCCTTCATAGCTCCACCCTTAACACCCCCAATCCTTCATACCCCCCCTTGGCACTGCCAACCTGGCACCATGGCACCACCAACCTGGCACCCGGGCACTGCCCCAGGCACCCTGGTTGACACTCTGGCAGTGCTGTCTGCCCTTCACTGTCCCCGAGCACCCGGGATGCCCTAATGGCCTGCCGAGGCCCCCGGAATGGTCATCACGCCTGCTCTCCATTTTGGAGACCGGTACTCGTCGGCACCCGAATGAGGCCTCACCGGTGCTGCCGGTGATTCCCCGGAGCCAGTAGACTGCGGGCTCAAACCGGCTGTGCTTAGATATACTTAGATGAGCCTAAGTGCTTATTTAAATATGATTTAGGCCATGATCCAGAGTTGGCTCAGTGTTGGCGCAAAGTAAATTTTGACCTCTCCCGCTATGCTCCCACCGCAACAGGATCAGTGCTAGGTGCAATGGGATGGAAGAATATCGCCCCAGATGCTAATTTTGATGTTAGAGTTAAATACTAAGATGAAATAGCTTAAAATTTAAGGTGTTCTAAGGGAGAATAAAACACTAAAATAATTAAACCTGGATATTTGTGGACTTGAGTTTCCATCCTGAGGTGACTCGAGCAACATGAAACTGGTCATTTTGACAGCTTCACATAATCGTCCTGATAGCTATAAAAATATCATCACAGTGCTAGAGAACCATAGGCTGCTCTCCCCTTTGAGATCTGACTGGTGGTGATTTAACCTGATTCAAGTGAGGAGCAAGGTTGAGAATGTGGGACCTTCATGAATAGCCTCAGCTGGCTTGGGAATTGAACCCACGCTGTTGGCAGTGCCCCGCATCATGAATCAGCCATCCAGCCAACTGAGCTATACTGCAGCTGGTTTCATAATATTTCTGATGGTTGAGAATGGGAAAAGAAATAAAAGTACTTTGGCTGCCAAAACACTTGTCCCTGTGAGGCAATGGAGATAGGATTCTATTTGTCAAAAACATTAAGTGTGCTTTCTGTACATTGGGCATACTGAAAGAAATGTAACCATCGAATGTTAGGTAGATAATCCTTAGTTATGTACATTCTACCCAAACTGTGAGTGATAACGGTTATGGATTGACCTTGCTGGCTTGAACCAAATGCTGCAGAGAAAGGAAACTCTAAAATTAAATGGATGGATCTAAATCCTCAGTTAATGGGCCTAGAGGGAAGGAAGGGCGTCTCAATGTAATGCTTTGTACCGAGTATGAATTTGATTTGAAATGTTGTCAGTATATATATTCACCCTTGTGTCAGCTGTGGCTCAGTTTGTGGAATTCTTGCAATCAAACCAAAAGCTCCTGACTGCACGTTCCACACCAGGACCTGAGTGCATTAAAATCGAGGCTGACACTCCAGTGCAGTACCGAGGGAGCACTGCATTGTCGGCTGGGTAAGATGTTAAACTGAGGTTCTGTCTGCCGGTTCAGGTGGATACAAAAGACTCCATGGCACTGTACTGAAGAAGAGCTGGGGAATCATCCCGGGTGTAATGATGTGTATAATGTAAGGAGTATAAAGGGTTAACGAGATGATTTCATGTATCTCAACACTAGATGGCACCACAGAGTAGTCTTAGAAAAGGCTGCGCCTCTAGGTATTCTGGGACAAGGTTGTGAAGAAGGATAGTGAGAGGTTGTGTTGGTTGGACTAAAAAGATATTATAGATTTCAGTAACATAGATTTTATACTGTTGTTTTATTAGCTATTACTTAGTAAAGTGTGCGAACCATTTGAAGTGATGTAAAATAAACTAGCTTTGTTTCAAATACATAGCTTGATGTTCTTTGTCAACAGTACAACTTTTATCTTGGAGAACTATACAAGGATCATCACACCAGGTATCCTGGCCAATATCAGTCCCTCAATCAACATCACAAAACCGATTACCTGGTCTTTGTCACATTGTTGTCCACATCCGTAAATGTTGGCGGAATACGGAGGTTGGTTTGTGATGCTAACTCAACTGAAGCAGAAATACACAGGCATTTGGTGATGCCACAAGAAAGTCTTTCCAAGTGATGAGGTTCAGAATGAGGTATGTAGAGACTCGTGCTGGTTAACCTTTTTCCATCATTACTTTTGGAGAGGTGCGACCTCAGTGCCATATTTATGACCACTGTCTCTGACCAGTGAGGGCTGGGACAAGCACCCGTGCCTTGCACAACTCTGCTTCTGCTGCTTTAGCTGTGTTGGCTTCACAGACGAATGTTGGTATTCTGCCAACATTTATATGGGTAGTGCTAGCTAAACCAGGCATGACCTGCTGAGATGGTAATCCAGATAATGAAAACTTTTAAATGGAAATAATCTAAAGATGGATCTTGAAGATTTCAGATGATGGGGCTATTCCTAGTTCCGTTGGCAGCTTGTTCCATTGTGGGATGATCCTTGAAGGAAGATTGTTGATGTACTGTCTTGGAAACAAATATTTCTTTGTAGTTTTTGTGGATGAATACTCTGTGTTTTCTCACTGCTGGAGGGCACAAGGTACATATTTCTGTCAATTCCCACCAGTCCGACCCACAGTTTCTTCAAAGACAACAGAAAAATGCAGGGCCGTGGGTTCAAGCAGAATAGTGGGATTTAATCAGGTAGCTTTGTCAAAGAGCAGGCACAGTTACCTCCTTCTGGACCATATAAGGTTCTGTAACAGCCAATGTCACTGAGGGCGGCACGGTAGCACAGTGGTTAGCACCATGGCTTCACAGCACCAAGGTCCCAGATTCGATTCCCGCTTGGGTCACTGTCTGTGCGGAGTCTGCACATTCTCCCCGTGTTTGCGTGGGTATCCTCCGGTGCTCCGGTTTCCTCCGGTGCTCCGGTTTCCTCCCACAATCCAAAGATGTGCAGGTTAGGTGGATTGACCATGCTAAATTGCCCTTAGGTTACGTGGTGTTACGGGGATAGGGTGGAAGTGTGGGGTTAAGTAGGGGTTCTTTCCAAGAGCCGGTTTCGATGGGCCGAATGGCCTCCTTCTGCACTGTAAATTCCATGAATGGATAATATATGGAAAAATGAATGTGTATTTTTTGCAAAAGTCATATGTTGTGTAGTATTTGTTGCTGTGATGTAACACTTCAAAATAACCAGAATTCCCTGTTGAAATAGCTTTGGCTGTACAGTCGCCCACCCCCAGCAACATTCAACTGATCTTCATGCAAAACTGGTTTGCAGGAGTTGGTGCCACTTTTCAGCCAGGCCAGCAGATGGTGCATACGCTCTCCATCTGAGGAGCTTGGTAAGGGGGTGGGGCCATGAGTGACAATGGGCAGGACTGATCCCATCCATACAGACTACCACATCATACAATCTTTACACAGCTCTTGGACCCAGATGGGGACGCCGATCCCATGTCATTTGATTCTTCCAGATGAATGAAAAACTGTGGCTGGAGGAGACCTTGAGAGGGAAAGTATTGGGAGAAACAATGTTCTCAATAAAAGGAAACTGATTCTAATCAAATATCAGCCTATGCCATTTGCAAACGTGGCACAGCATTGTGTGTTGGGTAATTTCCTCAAACAGCACAAACTCAGTAAATCCACACACGCGCATACACCTCTCGAAACACCAACATGGACCAGTTCCACTGTTACGGTAGCATACTTTTCACCCAAGTTAAAATGGGTTCAACAACTTGAGCACTAAATCTAGGCTGACGTTCCAAAGAAGCACTGAGGGAGTGCTGCACTGTCAGGGTGCTATTTATCAGTCTGCCCTCTTAGGCAAAGTCATAAGAAGAGCTGAAGAAGTTTCCTCCGTGTCCTGGTCGCATTGCTGCTGATGATTCCAAGGCTTTCTACCGCCTGAGTGTTAAGTTTGGAACAACACTTAAGACATGTAGGTTTCTCCTTGAACGTGCCAAAGAACTGGATATTGACATTATTGGAGTAAGCTTTCATGTGGGAAGTGGTTGTACAGAATGCCAAACATATGCCCAGGCTATTGTAGATGCTCGTTGTGTTTTTGATATGGGGATAGAGTACGGTTTCAACATGTATTTTCTTGATATTGGTGGTGGTTTTCCTGGTTCGGAAGGCACCAAATTCTAATTTGAAGAGATTGCCACTGTTACTAATCCTGCACTGGGCAATTACTAAACTAAATCATTTGCTAATGTATTACATTGCGATTTGCTGTGTACAAATTGATTTCACTGTTTCCTACAATACAACAGTGATTACATTTCATAAGTGCTTAATTAGCTGGAAAGCACTTTGGATGCCCTGGAGTAATGAAAGGTGCTATATAAATGCAGGTCTATCTTAACTCTCCAACAATCATTGGACTCAACCAATATGCAGACACCTTTCCAAACCCAGCGTGCCATATACTTTGCTGCCCTGAGTTCAAATTAGGTCTGACGACTTTGATGGATGGAATTCGTTTTGATTTATTAAAATGCAAATAAGGAAGTAGCATTTCGGGATAGAGTGTGTATGTAATTTGAGATGTGACAAGTGGTAAATGCAGCATATTTGGGAGGAAGTGGTGACCTTGGACCGATAGTCCTCAAATCTCCCACCACTGGGGTTTTCCTCATCTCCTGTCTGAGTCTATTGTAGAAGAACTGATGGCTATGGTTAGTCAACAGTTTCATTATCATTATATCATGCACCTACTAGGATGGTAGAAAGTGCAGCAATTATAAGCAAGCAACTCCTGCTTCTGCATATAGATGGAGTTTCTGTCAAAGTTATACTGGCAGAGTGAGAGAAGGCTGGAGGAAACTCTCGGGTTTAGTTATGAACAGTTTACATACGGTTGGGTTTTTCACTCTTGAGTACTCCCCATTATCTTCATTACAACAGTCAACATCAGAGGAATATAGGTTTTCAAATGTTTCAGGGTCTCGGCCCTCCCTGTCTCAGGCACCTCCTCCAGCCCACAACCCTCCACGATATCAGTGCTCCAATTCTGGCCTCTTGTGCATCCCCAGTTTTCATTGTGCCATTAATGACAACCTGGCCTCAGCTGCCGAGGCCCTAAGGTCTGGATTTCCTCTCTGAACCCCTCTGCCTCTTTACCTATAGATTCTCCTTAAAATTTACCCCTTTGACTAAAGTTTTGGTCACTTGTCATACTATTTCTATGTGACTCGGTGTCAAAATTTGGTCTGATGATGCTTCTGAGAATCGCTGATATTAAAGGCGCTATACAAACTTGGGTTGTTCTCCTCAGACTGGAGTCTATCACAAGTGCAAGAAATTCAGCCAACTAAATTCAACTTGTTGGCGGCGGAGTGGCACAGTCTCACAGCACCAGGGATCTGAGTTCAATTCCAACCTTGAGCGACTGAGTCTCCACGTGTCGGCGTGGGTTTCCTCCGGTTTCCTCCCACAGTCCAAAGATATGCCAGTTATGTGGATTGGCCATGCTAACAAAATTGTCCCTCAGTGTCCAAAGGTTAGGTGAGGTTACAGGGATAGGGCAGGAGAATGGGCCTCTTTTGGATGGCTGGTGCATACTCGATTGTCCCATTGGCCTCCTTCTGCACTGTTGGGATTCTATGATTTTATGATAAAAACACATCAGTCGCGAATCCTGCAATGGCCACTAAATCAGGCGAGAGGCCGAAAACAGGAATTGTGCCAGCGTAATTCCAGATCCCAATTTTTCCCTGCCCATCCCCCTTCCGATGACATGTTCAGGAAGGGCGCAAGACTGATTTGCATACCTTGTAATCTCATTAGCGGGCTTGACGTTGCTACTTCCGCCCGCAACATATTCTCCCATTCTGTGAATCATTCCTGGTTTTCAAATACAAAAAACAGTTATGATAGCCACGCCGAGGGCACGCAGGTAAGTATAGCCCCCGGGTGCCCTGGCAGTGCCAGGAACGGGCCCTCTGGGGAGTCTCATTGCTTGAGGGTGGGGAGGGCGGTGCCAATGACTTTGGGCCGAGGTTGGGGAGGGGGGTCATCCCAATTATTTTGGGGAGGGGGCCTACACAGATGCTTGTGGCGCAGTGGTTAGCACTGCTGCCTCACGGTGCCGGGAAACCGTGTTCAATCCCGGCCCTAGGTCACTCTCCGTGTGGAGTTTGCACATTTTCCCCATACCTGCATGGGTTTCACCCCCCACAACCCAAAGATGTCAGGGTAGGTGGACTGACACACTAAATTGCCCCTTCATTCAAAAAAAATCAATTGGATACTCTAAATTTCTAAAGAAAAGTAATTTTACCAGAAGTGTATTAACCCATTATTTCAACATTACCTGGAAAAGAAGTGTTGAAGCCTGTCTGAATACAGACATAAATATTGTAAGATTCAAACAGCTGGGAAATATATTAAATACATCAAAAATTGACACCTTTTGGGAGGAGAGAGATGGAGGATATTCCCCAGATGCCGGAACATAAATCTCATACCCTGATGGTCTCCTTCAGGCATTTGTCAGTTCAATATTACTGCAAATTGCACGCTTTCTGAATTTTCTTCTCCAATAAAAGTGATCAAATATATCTGCAGCTTAAATATGATCTCCCCATGTCCCTGTGCATCCCTTCAACTGCATGTTACTGGAGGCATCTGATCCAGGTCTGCTTCTCATCTTGCAGGTTTGCTGGGACTCTGTCAATGTTCTGTGAAGCAGTTTGAAGAACAAGTGCTGGCTTGCTCGGTTGACATGTACACAGATCCTGTTCTACAATGGCTATCCGAAGGACATTCTGATGTCTTTGAGACTCTTGCAAACCCTGCATCCGAATTGCATAAAAATATTAAAGATAAGGGCGGCATGGTGGCACAGTGGTTAGCACTGCTGTCTCACTGCTTCAGGGACTCGAGATCAATTCTGGTCTTGGGCGATTGTCTGTGTGGAGCTTGCACTTTCTCCCCGTGTCTGCGTGGTCTACCTCCGGGTGCTCCGGTTTCCCCCCACAGTCCAAAGATGTGCAGGTTAGGCGGATTGGCCGTGATAATTGTCCCTTAGTGTCCAAAAGGTTAGGTTAGATCGGGTTACTGGGCCAAGGGGATAGGGTGGGGGCCTGACCGTAGGTAGGGTACTCTTTCAGAGGGTCGGTGCAGACTCGATGGGTTGAATGGCCTCCTTCTGCACTATAGTGACTGTAGTGATTCTATGAGTTTACAAAGATGTCCATTCGATTGGGCATGCTTCCTTGGGTAAGAGCATGATTCAGGGGTAACATTCACACTTCTGAGTCAGAAGATTATGGGCTGGATTTTACAGCCTCCTTCCGAATGTTTTTGGAAGAGGAGGTATGTCAAATATGTCAGGTGGATAGCCCACCAATGTCTTCCCATTCCCCGACTCAATACCCATTAAATAGGGTGGGGTACGACTTCCGGTGACGGCGGGTGGGAGGCGGCCGCACAATGGAGGGCTCCCGTTCGGGAACGGCATTTTCGGGGCTTTAAGCCCGTTCCAAGGTCCACGGAGGCGGCAAAAGCAGGGAGAAAGCATAGAGGCAGCAGAATGAAGGCACAGTAAAGAAAAGTGTTGAGGGTGAGCAAAAGAACGTCCGTAAGGAAAACAGCTGAAGGTCCGTTGGGGAGTGGAAAGGTCACCACGGGGTCACCAAGGAAAATGGAGGCTGGAGCACCAGGGGAGGCTGCATTGCTTATGGCTGAAGAAATAACTAAGGTGATGGCTGCGGAATTCGAAAGGCAGTTTACAAAATACATGGAGACAATGAGGAAGGAGATGAGAGAGGTTTTGAGTGTGCTGGTGAAGGAGGCGATTTCCCCGGTGACGAAGGCGGTGGCGAGCGCAGTGGCGGAGGTGCGAGAGCAAGGGGAGGCACTGAAGGAAGTGGAGGAGACGGTATTGCAGCACGATGATCAACTTGCCTCGATGGGGAAGGAGGTGTGGAAGGTGATGGACATTAACAAGGATCTGCGAGGTAAAATGGAAGACCTGGAAAACAGATCCAAGCGACAGAATTTGAGGATTGTGGGGCTGCCCGAAGGAGTTGAAGGACCGGGGCCGACTGAGTATTTTGCCGCGATGCTGGCGAAACTATTGGGGGAGGGGGAGGATCCCTCCCGATATGAACTGGATCAGGCTCATCGGTCGTGGAGGCCTGTACCAAAGGCGGGTGAGCCGCCAAGGGTAGTGACTCTGTGCTTCCGTAGGTAAAGTGTGAAGGAGAAGGTCCTGAGCTGGGCCAAGCAGAAGTGGTTGGTGCAGTGGGCTGGAGCTGCTATACGTGTATACCAGGACTTTACGGTGGAGCTGGCGAGGAGGCGGGCTGCCTTCAAACGGGTGAAGAGGGCACTGTACATTAGCAAGGTGCAGTGCGGCATTGTATATCCAGCGAAGCTGAGGGTGACTTACAAGCTCAGGGACTTTTATTTTGGAACGGCGGAAGCAGCGGAGGAGTTTGCGAAAGCAGAAGGACTGTGGCAGAACTGAGAAATTGAGAAATGGCCATGTGCCGATGTAACCTCATGACTGTATTTTCTTCTTTTTTGTTTCACTGCGTGCAGGTGCCGGGGCTAAAGGAGCCAATGTTGTATATATTTGGACAAGGGAGGTGATGGGACTTTCACTCAAAATGAGGGCTCTTTGGGGTGTATGTGGATATGCGGGGTTTGTGTGCTAAAAGGAGATTTCTGGGCTTTCCTAGGGCCGGGCAAGGGGGAAAGGGACCCGGGTGGGGGCCTCCACGCTGGCCGGTTTAAGCCGGCCAGTGAACGGGAGTGAGATGGGGGGAGGGGCTGCGGCCATCGGAGCCTGGCAGAACAGGGTCCGAGTGGTCTAGCCGGGGTGGAAAGTTGGGGGAAGGAACCGAGGTTGGGAGGAGGCATTTTACAAGAGGCAGTGGACGGGAGGAGTTGGAGACTTGGGGGGGGCGGTACAACTCTTGGGTATCATGTACGGTACTCTTTCAGAGGTTGGAGGGCGTTGAGTGTAGGGGGGGAGGGGGAGTGGACTCTATAGGTCAATGGTGACCATGGGCGGTCCCGGACTTTTTCTTTTTCTCCTTTGTTTTTTTGTTGCCACCGTGGGACGGTTTGTTTTATTGGATGCATATATTGACAGGTGGGCAGTTGTTTGGGGTGGTGGGAGGATGGGATCGTTGGTATTGTTAAGGGGATTGATTTTGTATTTGTTACCGTTTACTGTTTGTGGGTCGGGTGTAAAGTTTGAAGGAAAATGTGAAAATGGAGAATAAAAACATTTTTTTTTTAAATAGGGTGGGGGACTGTGCTTACTGACACCCTTAATTGGTCAAGTTTTGCCCACTTGGGTTCCTCCATCTGCCTCTACAGATTTATTTTATTTTTCAAAACAATCTGAATTAAATAAGAATCCTAAAGGTTTTGTAAGGAAAAGCCTGATTTTGTACAGACTTTGTGATCTTTGTCCATGTATGTAGAAGATTAGTTTCTCCACACATAAGGAGGTGCTGAAATGATCCCCAAGGGCTGCTGGACAGGCAGTGGTGGAGTACATGTATAAAAGTGTGACCCAATCAGCTTTGGAAGCATTGACATTTTTCTCACAAGTTCATCAGCAGATATAAAAGACATTTGCGACTGAGTGCCAGCAGTCAGCCTGCTGTGTTGAAAGTGCATGTCCTTGCCACTAAGCAGTAGGAAGTTATGTGTCTCCCATCAGAGGTCAGCGCTGCCCACCACAAGACCGCGCTCGGCTTCCTCAAATACTTCCTTGGTTAAGCATGGCTGGCAGAGCGAATAGAGTGTGTCAGTTTGTAATGTGCGACCTTTGTTCTAAGTATAAACACAACAGCTGTCGTCCAATGATTTCAAGCACGGCGGGTTTAGAAACCTCCATTTTGTGGTGTTATTTCAGTAAAATTACTTTACGCTTGGAGAAGCTGAAGCTTGCAATTTAAAACTACGTCAGTAATGATAGTTTGCGAGGTAGGCCGAGCATGACTTGAAGCTTTTTATAGATGCAGCATCAGTTTTTAAAACCCTTAAAGGGGAAGGCTCTTCCCTTGAACTATGGCTTAATTTAGCCATCATATTGTGAGCCAAAATAACATTGTCTCTGTCTTCTGCCTTTTCACTTTATATTTTATAATTCTAGTTTCCTCCTCATGGGATTAAATGTGCCCTTTATTTGGTAGCTAGCTCTTAAAGAGATCCTGCCTTCATGCAAAACCTTCTAACTATTTGCAGGGAGCAAGAAGAAAAAAGGGAGCCGAGCATTGTTTTTCTCATCATGGCTTCACAGCCAAGTGACAAAGCAAATTATTTTATGATCACACTGTATGTTTGGAGGCATTTTCCCTAGACAATGATGCCTTTTTAAAAGCCCTGGCACCAAAATTCTGCAGCTGCCTGACACAATTCTGCTGTACCTCTGGCAAAATCAATCCAGAAGCTGGAAATTAGGCCAATGATAAGCTCCGGCCTTACCCCGGAGTTTCCTCAGTGGCTTCTTTGGCAGAGGAGGGTTCACTTTTTAGTGATGTCCCCGAAGCACCGCGGAAGAGGTCGAACCTCCCTGCCGATTCGTGGGAGTCGCTGCTTTGTGACTTGCCCAAATGGAGAAGGTTAATTCGGGTAGACGCCAAGCATAATCAGGAAACTACGCAGAGGTGAAGTTGAGGAGTTGGAAGAGAGCGCACAACCCTCCAAACAACCCACCCATCCAAGCCTTCAAGCCTCGCATGTGGCTCTGCAGGTCACGCATTGGACGTTTCAGCTATCTAAGAACCCATCAAACAGGAGTGGAAGCAAGTCATTCTCAATCCTGAGGGATGCCCAAGAGGATGGAGGGTTAGATGGGAGGGATACCCAACCCTGGGAGTTTGCATGTATGCCAAGTCAGCAGTACAAAAGGACATCAGTCTACCAAATGGTGACATTGGTCCCCACCTGGATGTGTGGTCCGCTTATAATAATAATAATAAAATAATACAAGGACTGTAGCCTCAAGAGAAAATATCAAGATGCTGTGAAAATTATGTTAAAGATCCAGTACCATTCCCCCCCATCCCCCACCACTCCTTATTAAAAAATGAAAGTCCATTCAAGTGCCTTCAAGGGGGGAACAAATGACTGATCCAGAATCCATATTAAGCGTTAATGATTAAACCATTCAACAGTCAACATCATCTTCCAAAAAGAAGCTTTTAAACCGGAAACTGATATCACTATACAGTGGACAGACTGAAGGGCAGCCAACCAGGTAAAATAAAAGGCTATGCAAAGCAGAAACTGCTATACCTATTGAAATTTGCTGCTTACCAGGACTTGGTGGTCGTGGAATGTAATTGACCAGAGTTGGCACAATATTCTTCAAATTGCACCATTGAAATGGCTATCTGGGAATTGAACCTTATGGATCAGAAACATGCAGAGATGCTTTGTGCAAAGGTACAGCTGCCTGAACAGACTGCCAATAAATGCCAATTTCACATCTCCCATCCGTATGGCCTGTGACAGATCTTTAGCCCATCCAGTGTAGTGTGTTTCTTCTATTCAATGCCGTAGTATGCCCCCAGCGATGTTAGCAGGAATGCTTATTATACAATACCAGACTAATGTTGCATAACTAGAAGCTGTTAGAGGTGCTCTCAAAGAATAACCATGACAGCAGCATTTCCAGGGCATCTTCGATGCATGAACTGAAGTAGCTCAGCCATCATGAGTACAGATTCCTTTTCATCTCAATGCATAAATAGAGCAACAACTCCAGGAGTCTCTGGATATTCATGCTAGGATGAAAAAGCCCCCAAAGAATCAAGATATAAACCCAATTATATAATGTCCAAGGTAAGTGTCCATCACGATTGCACAGGCCTCTGGTCTTCTCACTTAATTTGAAAAACAGATATCGGCTGCATATGTTGGCCTATGGACTTCATGACAGCAGGATGCACTGCAGAAATGTTACCCTGACTCCGCAAGCATTCTGGAATCCATCTAATCTGGTGCTAGGGATATACTTGAACCAAGACAGACTGAAGTTCTAAATCTGCAATGCACATAAGCACAAATGCATCAGATGAAATTATTTTAGTTTGTCCTTCTGCCTGGTTGTCAGCCGTGTGCACAATGGGCAGAACCTACATTGGAGCTGATATAATCAGCAAGTTTACACCCATGAAACAATCTTCAGAAAATAATTGTCTCTTTTAAAACCTGCAAAGAGAGAGGAATGAGACCATCAAGAGGGAATAATGGGCTGTAATTTCGGAGTTCCCCAACGCTGAGTTGGAGAATTCCCTTCGAAGGTTCTCAGTTAAGGGTTTACACAGTTGCCCAGAAGTGCAAACCTCCCCTGTGCAATGGCCCCGGAACGGGGAACCATCTGAAAATGCAATTTCAAAAATAAAAGTCAGACTGGTTATGACTGGATTATATCAATAGTTACTCAGGAAGTATTAGAAAGATTAAAACCACCTCTAACTTCTGGCCTTAATTCACCCAGGGACACCCCTCAAATCCCTGACTACTACCCCACCCCCCAATGGACTACAACACCTGACAAGAACTCCGCAGCCCACGGGAATCCCCCATTCCACAGGGTCACTCCCACCCAGCCCCTCCCCCCACAAGGCCTGACCTGATCTGATCTCTGTCACCGCTCCCCCCCCCCCCGGGTCGGTCTCCAACAAACCACAACCTCCTTTTAACGCCCAGGCATGACCTGACCTGACCTGAGCTGACTGAGCCCGATATCGCCCCGCCCCTAGGTCCAATCTGACCTGAAGCCCAACCTCCAACACCCCACATCCTCAACCTCGTGCCTGGTCTTTGACCCCCAATTTCTGAACCACCCCTGATCTCTGACCATCCCAAACTCTGACCAATGCCCCGATCTCCAACCCCACCTCCAACTCCCCCTATCTCCGACCACCCCTCAATCTCCGAACACCCGGCACCTCCAACTCTTCCAATCTCCCACCAAGCCCCGAACCTCCCCACTCTGACTCCCCCTGACCTCAGCCCCCACCTCATGCCCGACCCTCCGTTTCCCCCAAATTCCAAACACCCTGGGCGCGATTCTCTGAGCCCCGCGCCGGGCCGGAGAATCGCCGCAACCGCGCCACGACGCCCCAACACCACTGGAATCAGCGAGGCCACGAATTCCCCGGCCCGGATGGGCCAAGCGGCAGCTCGGAAAAAGCAGAGCCCCGCCGGCGCCGTTCACCCCTGGTCGCTGTCGGCGGGAACCCTGCGCGAAGGGTCGGGGAGTGGCCTGTGGGGCAGGCAAAAGCGCTCCTTCACCGGGAGGGGGGCCTCCAATGGGGTCTGTCCCGCGAGCAGGGCCCACCGATCAGCGGGCCGGCCTCTTCCCATCCCCCCCCACCTTGTTGCGCAGCCAGCCCCTGAACCCCCACGCCATGTTGCGTAGGGGCCGGCGCGCTGAAGACGTCCCCCGCGCAGGCGGCCCAACTGCGCATGCACGGGTTAGGCCGGTGCCCCTTTGGCGCCGGGAAGGGAGGCTGGAGCGGTGTGAACCGTTCCAGCGCAGTGCTGACCCCCTGTGGGGGACAGAATCGGTCATTCCTGCACCCGTTTCGCGCCATCGTGAAACGCGACAGCGTTCACGACGGCGCGAACACTTAGCCTCCATTTTGGAGAATCACCCCCCCCCACCTCCGACCCACCCACGCCCTGATCTCAGAGCACATATAAACTTCAATGGAGTTCTAACTTACCTGGTTTCTGCCAACTAAAGCCGTTAAAAAGTGGGACTTGCGTCCTTCCCTTCGACTCTTATGCACTTCGAGTGAGGCGCTGACGTCATGCCTGGATCTCACTCTGCCTGAAAAGGACGGGTAAGGTAGGATTTATAATGAATTAAGGTAATAAATTGGACATGGAGTAGTAATCCGATGCTGATTGTCACTCCAAGTGAATTCAGGCCCATCATTTTTTTAATAAGCATAAGGTGAGAAAATTAAGAAAATTGTTAAACACCAAATTAAATGTTGTAAGGCATTTCCTTCGGCCTCTTCCAAACTCGTTAATGCATCATGGTGCCATACCCAACACAATGTCAGAAAATCCCCAGAGCTGAACATGTGATTAGTTAAGAATTCCATTATCATTAGATCATGCGGCACAATAGAAGGCAAACTCGATGATAGTCGATATTTCAATTCTAATGAAAGGAAGGACAGGCTGGGGCTGTTTTCTTTGGAATATGAGCAGAGATTTCATTGAAGTGGTGCCTAGAGCGAGTGGCTAGGAAGGATTAATATTTCTTAGCAGAGAGGTCAAAACCAGTGGGCACAGATTTAAAGTATTTGGCAGAACAATTAGAGGAGAGGTGAGGACGATTTCTTTCAACCAGGGAGTGGTGGGATCTTGAACTCACTACCTGAAAGTGTGGTAGAGGCAGAAACTCCTAATCACAATTAGAAAAGTATGTGGCTATGCACTTGAAGTGCCGTAACCTTCTGGACTATGGACTAAGAGATGGAAATGGGAATGAGTCTGAATAGCTCTTTTACAACCATGATGTGGATATGCCGGCATTGGACTGGGGTGGACACAGTAAGAAGTCTTACAACACCAGGTTAAAGTCCAACAGGTTTGTTTTGAATCACTAGCTTTCGGAGCACTGCTCCTTCCTCAAGTGAATGGAGCAGGGGGGAGCAGTGCTCCGAAAGCTAGTGATTCGAAACAAACCTGTTGGACTTTAACCTGATGTTGTAAGACTTCTTACTCTTTTACAACAGGAGAGACACAATAGGTCAAATGGCCTCTTTAAGTGGCATAAATTTCTGTGATCCTTTAATTCTATGACTGTGATCGTTTTCTCATCTCACAGTTCCTATATTGTGGTGTGGCGACTGTCTGGGTGGTTTAATACCAATGTGGCATCAAACATGGATGCGACTGGCACAATAACACCACAATCAAATTGGATTATTCCTGATTATAAATGAATACGGTCAAATTAAGAGAGAAATTAATATTGGCAATGATAGCTGACACATGTTTAATAGGCTCATATGTTAGTCCTTTGTTCGGAGATGGAGAAATGTCAAACAATATCAAGCATTCATCTACAATTGTTCTCATTGTCTAGGGGCTTGCCCATAAGGGGACAGTGCAGCTACCGGCTCCTTCCAACCATTGCATTTCAGACATCTCACTTGTGAATCACCAGCAATGTGACCCACACTGTTGATTGCTTTTTGCTAAAATCAGCAACAGGAATTTCCAAATGACAGGGTTGTTTTCTAAACTAGTTTTCAGCCCTTTTGGCTTGCTGCTACAATAATGTCATTTGGAAAAAATAATAAGGGAATTGGGTGGTGTTCCCACGTGTAATGGTGGTATTATTACACGTGAGAACACCACCCACCAGGTACGCGGTACATACTCGTGCGACTCGGCCAATGTTGTCTACCTCATACGCTGCAGGAAAGGATGTCCCGAAGCGTGTTACATTGGCGAGACCATGCAGACACTGCGACAACGAATGAACGGACATCGCGTGACAATCACCAGGCAGGAATGTTCCCTTCCAGTCGGGGAAACCTTCAGCAGTCAAGGGCATTCAGCCTCTGATCTCCGGGTAAGCGTTCTCCAAGGCGGCCTTCAGGACGAGCGACAACGCAAAACCACCGAGCAGAAACTTATAGCCAAGTTCCGCACACATCAGTACGTCCTCAACCGGGACCTTGGATTCATGTCGCATTACATTCACCCCCCCACCATCTGGCCGGGGCTTGCGAAGTCCTACCAACTCTCCTGGTTTGAGACAATTCACACCTCTTTAATCTGGGGTTACCCCTATCTCTGGATTTGTAAAGACTTAATTGCCCACAAATGCTCGCATTCTAAGCATTATCTTGCATCTTTGAATTTGTCTATATATATGTTTCTGGAACATACCTCTTCATTCACCTGAGGAAGGAGCAGCGCTCCGAAAGCTAGTGTTTGAAACAAACCTGTTGGACTTTAACCTGGTGTTGTAAGACTTCTTACTGTGCTCACCCCAGTCCAACGCCGGCATCTCCACATCAGTGTATTTTATGTATTTTGGTAAACTGTTACTGTACTACATGTATTGTGGTAAACCACTGCCTGATGGCTCCGCCTCCCCTCGGGCTCGGTATAAAGGTGGCTGACCTCTGGCCCTGCCCCAGGGATCAGTGGCCAGGAGACTTTCTGTTTAGCTTATTAAAGCTACAGTTTTGTTCACTACTCATCTTGTGTTAATTGATGGCAATTCAATTTGAGCACTGGCTAAGCTGCTTCGAAGCTTACCTCGGATCCTCCACCAACGACATCACCAACCTCCAAAAGCTTCAAATACTCAACGCACGGGTGAGCCCGCAAGTTTTCCTTCTTATCAGAGACGCTCCCTCGTTTGCGGAGGCGATAATGCTGCTGAAGGGACATGTAAAGGCAGTAAACGAGGTGTACGCCAGGCACCTCCTTGCCATGAGGCGACAATGCCCTGGCAAATCACAAGCTGAATTCCTGCGTGCCTTGAGGGTACTCAGCCGGAACTGTGCTTGCCAGGCGGTATTGGCTGTCCAACACACGGAGCTGCTGATCAGGGACGTCTATGGCGCGGGCATTAAATCCAATTACATCTGCCAGCGCTGGCTAGAAGGGGGTACACTCTGCCTCCCAGATACAGTGCAGCTCTCAAACTCGCTGGAAGTGGCTTTTCAGAACATGGAGGCCTACACCTCCGACCTCGCGGCACCCTCGTGGACGTCGTGGGCGCCGCCATCACCCGACTCGAGTGCGGCGCAAGCCTGTGCCGCGCAGCAGCCCGCCAACGCTGGAAGCCCAAAATGCTACTTTTGCGCCCAGGGTAAGCACCCCAGACAACGCTGCCCTGCACGGAACGCGATTTGCAACGGTGTGGGAGGAAGGGCCACTTCGCCAAAGTCTGCCAGGCCTGACCTGTCCCTAAAGTTCCGAGGCCCAGCATCGCTGCCTGTTGTCTGTCGGGACCGCCCCCATCTGCCGCGCCATCCGCCACGTGCGTTCCGTCAGCACCGCCATCTTCGCTGCCACCCGCCATGTGCGACCCGTGGGGGCCGCCATCTTCGTCGCCATCTTTGATTCCACCCGCCATGCGCGACCCATGGGGGCCGCCACCTTTGCCGCCACCTTCACTGCCACCCGCGACCCATGGGGGCCGCCATTTTGGAACCACTCCGCCGTCTCCCGGGACCCCTGCTCACCCGGTCGTACGCTGGCCACCGCTACCTCCGACTGGCCCACCCACCACCTTCCAAAGCTCGCCTCCATCACTCTCGACCTCATCATCTCACAAAATCCACGATGACCGCCCGGATCAACGGGCAAGAGTCGGCCTCCCTCTTCGACTCCGGGAGCACAGACAGCTTCATACACCCAGATACGGTAAGGCGCTGCTCCCTCCCAATTTTACCCGCGACCCAGAAAATCTCCCTGGCTTCCGGATCACATTCCGTAGAAATCCGGGGTACCGTGTCGCGACCCTTTCGGTATAAGGCGTAGAGTACACTAACTTTAAGCTCTACGTCCTCCCACATCTCTGCGCTGCCCTATTATTGGGGCTCGACTTTCAGTGCCACCTCCAAAGCCTTACCTTAAAGTTTGGTGGACCCCTGCCCCCCCTCACCGTCTGTAGCCTCGTGACCCTTAAGGTTGCCACACCCCCGCTCTTCGCTAACCTCACCCCGGACTGTAAGCCCGTCGCCACTAGGAGCAGATGATACAGTGTCCGGGACAGGGCCTTTATTAGGTCGGAGGTCCAACGACTCCTACGAGAGGGGATCATTGAGGCTAGTACCAGCCGCTGGAGAGCCCAAGTGGTGGTCTTAAAGACTGGGGAGAAGCACCGGATGGTCATCGACTACAGTCAGACGGTCAATTGGTACACGCAGCTCGATGCATACCCCTTCCCCCGCATATCTGACATGGTCAATCAGATTGCGCAGTATCGAGTCTTCTCCACAGTTGACTTGAACTCCGCATAGCACCAGCTCCCTATCCCGCCCGGAGGACCTCCAATACACTGCCTTCGAGGCAGATGGCCGCCTCTACCACTTCCTCAGGGTTCCCTTCGGCGTCACTAATGGGGTCTCGGTCTTCCAGCGAGAAATGGACTGAATGGTTGACCAGTACGGGCTGCGGGCCACGTTCCCGTACCTAGATAATGTCACCGTCTGCAGCCATGACCAGCAGGACCATGACGCAAACCTCCGGCATTTCCTCCACACCGCTAAGCTCCTTAACCTCACATACAATAAGGAGAAATGCTTTTTCTGCAAAACCCACCTAGCCATCCTTGGCTACGTTGTGGAAAGCGGAGTCCTAGGGCCCGACCCCGATCGCATGCGCCCCCTCCTGGAACTTCCACTCCCCCACTGTCCCAAGGCCCTGAAGAGATGCCTGGGGTTCTTCTCTTATTATGCCCAGTGGGTCCCCAATTATGCGGACAAGGCCCGTCCACTCATTAAATCCACCATTTTTCCCCTGACGGCTGAAGCCCGCCTGGCTTCAACCGCATCAAGGCAGATATCGCCAAAGCCGCAATGCACGCTGTGGACGAGTCCATTTTGTTCCAGGTGGAGAGCGATGCGTCGGACTTTGCCCTGGCCGCTACCCTCAACCAGGCGGGCAGGCCCATGGCTTTCTTCTCCCGTACCCTCCTTGCCTCCGAAATTCTTCCTTTCCCTCCGTCGAAAAGGAAGCCCAAGCCATTGTCGAAGCTGTGCCACATTGGAGGCATTACCTGGCCAGCAGGTAAGAAGACTCGATACTGCGCAATCTGATTGACCATGTCAGATATGCGGGGGAGGGGGTACGCATCGGTTGCCTTCATGTTTAATAATACACAGCGGGGCAAAATCAAGAAAGACAAGATTCTGAGGTGGAGGATAGAACTCTCCACCTACAACTACAATATCTTGTACCGACCTGGGAAGCTAAATGAGCCCCCAGATGCCTTATCCCGCGGTACATGTGCCAGCGCTGGGGGTCACCCGTTTTTTTCAGGCTCGCATCCTGCCTTACTCCATCGAGGAGGTCAGGACAGTGACCAGGGACTGCCAGGTCTGCGCGGAGTGCGAACTGCACTTCCATCGGCCTGACAGAGCACACCTGGCAAAGCCCTCCTGCCCCTTTGAGCGCCTCAGCATCGACTTAAAAGGGCCCCTCCCCTCCACTGACCGTAACGTGTACTTCCTCAACATTGTTGACGAGTAGTCACGATTCCCCTTTGCCATCCCATGCCCTGTCATGACCTCTGCCACCGTCATCAAGGCCCTGCACAGTCTCTTCACCTTGTTCGGTTTCCCCACCTACATCCACAGCAATCGGGGTTCCTCCTTCATGAGCGACGAGTTGCGTCAGTTCCTGCTTAACAAGGGCATCGCCTCAAGCAGGATGACCAGCTACAACCCCTGGAGAAACGGACAGGTGGAGAGGGAGAACGCGACGGTCTGGAAGGCCGTCCTTCTGGCTCTACGGTCTAGAAGTCTCCCAGTCTCCCGCTGGCAGGAGGTCCTTTCCGATGCGCTCCACTCCATCCGGTCGCTCCTGTGCACTGCCACCAATGAGACCCCTCACGAACGTATGTTTGCCTTCCCTAGGAAGTCCACCTCAGGGGTCTCGCTCCCTTCCTGGCTGACAGTCCCAGGGCCCGTCCGCCTCCGAAACATGCGAGGAGTCATAAATCGGATCCCCTCGTGGAGAAGGTCCTGCTCCTCCATGCCAACCCACAATATGCCTACGTGGCACATCATGACAGGGGACAGGACACAGTCTCCCTCCGGGGTTTGGCACCTGCAGGTTCCCCAGCGACCACCACCACCACACCCGACCCTACACCGTCTCGCTCCACCACTACCCGGCTACTTCATTTTTTGGCACCTGCAGGCCCACCAGCGACCATCACCACCACCCCCGCCCCTACACCGCCCCCCCTCCACCGCTCAACTACTGAGTGAAGAAGAAGACAACACGCTCTCGGACGCGCAGGTCTCGACACCAGTGCACACACCACAGCCAGGACTGAGGCGATCACGGCGGAAGGTCAAAGCCCCGACAGATTCGACCTTTAAGTCCACTTCACCTCCGCTGGACTCTATTTTTTAAACAGGAGGTGAATGTGGTAAACCACTGTTAGTGTATTATATGTATTGTGGTAAACTGTTACAGTCCTACATGTATTGTGGTAAATCACTGCCTGATGGCTCCGCCTCCCCTCTGGCTCGGTATAAAGGTGGCTGACCTCCGGACCTGCCCCAGTTCGGAATCAGTGGCCAGGAGGCTTTCTGTTTAGCTTATTAAAGCCACAGTTTTGTTCACTACTCGTCTTGTGTTAATTGATGGCACATCAGTAAGAAGGCACATTACCGAGACCTAGGGTCATGTGCTGGCGAGCTGAGACATGTAAAGACCCAGACATGGAGTTTGCCCTTGCCTCTACCCTGCAATGTACTACAAAGACTTATTTAAGAGACAACGTTCTGTAACCAACAGAGGCTGAAAGGCTAAGATAAATAAAAAGATTTCATGGAAATTCCGACCCGAGAGAAACTCCCAACAGAAACTGCTGAGGAAAGCCGCCAAAAAACATTCCCGAGGAAAGAGCCTGGAAGCTGAGGGCAGAGCATTTTACTGCAGCTATTGAATCTCCCATGGTTATCCAGCTTAGAATGCAGAGTCCACAGAGCTGGAAGGGATGAGCTAAAGTTCCAGGCTGCAGCCAGTCCTGAGAACTTTTTTCACTCATCCAGTTTGAATGAAAGCTAACACTGAAACCCCATTCCCGACTTGGAACCTCAAGGTGTCGTCCCCGCAAGAAAGAACAAATTACTTAAACCTCTCGGGAACATCGCAACTGTCCAACCCAGAAAACAGCAAGCTTATGTTTAAATTCAAATGCCTCATTATTCAGAAAAGCAAACCGCTGAACAAAAGAAGTCAACAAAACCCAGACAGCGATTAGTTAAAAACCTTCCATCAAGCATTTTGTGGAGGCCGCCAGCACCAGCTAGGGTGGGAAATGTTTAATATCGCAGTGAACAGCGATGGAATCTTGAAAGCCTGTAACCTCTTAAAGCTGCGCCCACAAGTTAAAAATCGTCAACTTGGGCCACAATTCAACACACCCAACTCAATTTCGATCAACCTAAAGACCAAATCCACCAGGAAATGTAAGAAGTCTTGCAACACCAAGTTAAAGTCCAACAGGTTTGTTTGGAATCACTAGCTTTCGGAGCACTGCTCCTTCCTCACTCGCCTGAGGAAGGAGCTGCGCTCCAAAAGCTAGTGATTCCAAACAAACCTGTTGGACTTTAACCTGGTGTTGTAAGACTTCTTACTGTGCCCACCCCAGTCCAACACCGGCATCTCCACATCATGACCAGGAAATGTGACTTCCTTGAGAAGCAACTTTTCACATGAGTGGAGTACATCAAGTTACGACCATCAATTCCATGGTTGGAATCGAAGCAAGAGTTGGGGAAACGCAACCAACTGTACATCCAGGTACAACAGCAGGCAGAAAGGGACTCACAAAACTTTGGGCCCTGAAAGACTCCTTAAAAAAACCAAACGTACCTCTGGAAAAACACTAAGGCCAGATAAAGAACAAGTATTGTTTCACCAGCAAGTTATAATTGACAATGCAGTGACTGGAAGGTGGAAGCAACTTTAATAGCAACATTCTAAAGGAAATTGGATATACATGTGAAAAACAGAATAAATTTACTGGGCTGTCGGGAAAGAACAGGGCAGCAAGACTAATTGGATGGGTCTTTCAAGGTGCAGGCTCGCTGGACCGAATGGCCTCCCTTGTTGTATGCTGCATTTCCTCAGCCTCAAAGTGGAAACACTGCTTGCAGCTGTGCCTTTCCCTACCAGTTAGCTGCTATTACCTCAGGCTGTGCTCCACCTTGTCCCGCGTGAGAATATCTGCAGAAGAGTACTAGCCCAGACAGAGGTACATGAAAACAGACAGGAAGGGAATGCACAACGGTGATTAATTGACATTGTATGCAATATGGAATGGTTTTATTTAGAAATTTGATTTGGAATATTTACTTTGCGCTGGCTTTCACTTTGGCATTGGAGCCAACCAAACACTGATGATCAGTGACAGAAAGAAAGTGAGGTTTGGGATTGTTGGTGAATGAGGAATTGGAGTTGCAATTACCGTAATTGAACTTAGTTGAGTCAATCATGGATAGCGCAGCCTGAAAAGAAGCTACGTTTGTTGCCTCCTCCCTCCCCTCCTCCACATTGTCCTCTTCTGCTGGTTGCCATACACCTGGTTGCAAGGGTTGTGCCCTCATGATGACCAACTTGTGCAGTATGCATCAGACTATCAGAAATCCTGACACCGTCGAGTACTGCAGGGCTCCTCCAGAGCAGCCAACTCATTGGAAACATTGTTTAATTCCCGATGGTCTCCTCTATCATATTTAATGTGGCATCAGGTGTTTCACTGCATGCATTTTGCCTATGCACCAGAATTATGTGCCATGTCATCAAAGAGTAACGCTTGTCACCCAGTAGTCATCCATTGGTTTGTCAGAAAGGTTGAATGGAGATGACACAGCAGACTGCCACATCACAATGGCATCATGATGGCCGTCAAGATACCAAGCATTGACCTGCATTAAAACGCTGAGAATGGTTGCACACCAGCTGGATGTTGAAGGAGTGAATGCCCTTTCAGTTGTGGTATGTTTCAGAGTTAGTATTTGGCGCCCGCAAAGTGGCATGTGTGCGGTCAATGGCACCTGTACCAGCCTGCAATCCTTACAAAGCTGCATGCACATTCTACCTACTTCTTTGTGGGATTTCCAAGTTCTCCTCAATACATTTACCTGGCAACAATGGATGGAAAACTGTTACACATATCACCAGCTCCAGCTTAGAAAGAACCGGACTCTCACAATTTCATAGCCAAAGTCACCGTCATGGCTCCCAGGTATCTGCTTTTCTTGTCCTTCTGGATGGTAGTGGTCACGTGTTTGGAAGGTGCTGTCTAAGGAACCTTGGTGAGTTACTGCAGTGCATCTTGTAGAAGGTACACACGGCTGCCACTGTTCGTTGGTGTGGAGGGTTTGAATGTTTGTGGAAGGGGGAGCAATCAAATGGGCTGCTTTGTCCTGGATGGTGTTGAGCTTTGATTGTTGTTGGAGCTGCACTCTTCCAGGCAAGTGCAAAGTATTCCATTATACTTGTGCCTTGTAGATGGCGGACAGGCTTTGGGAAGTTAGGAGGTGAGTTACTCGCCGTAGGATTTCTAGCCTTTGACCTGCCCTGGTAGCCACAGTATTAATATGGTTAGTCCAGATTCAGGGACGGGATTCTCCCCGAAAGGTCTTCGCCGCGGCTGCTGACGTCATCCCCGCACATCCGCAGGGGAGGGGGTCTCTTCCGCCTCCACCATAGTGAAGACCATGGCGAAGGCGGAAGAAAAAGAGTGCCCCCGCGGCACAGGCCCGCACGCGGATCGGTGGGCCCCGATCGCGGGCCAGGCCACCGTGGGAGCATCCCCCGGGGCCAGATCGGCCCGCACACCGCCCAGGACCCCGGAGCCTGCCCGTGCCGCCTTGTCCCGCCGGTAAGGTAGGTGGTTTAATCCACGCCGGCAGGAGAGGGTTGACAACGGCGGGACTTCGGCCCATCGCGGGCCGGAGAATCGCCGGGGGTGGGCCTGCTGACCGGCGCGGCGCAATTCCCGCCGACCGGCGTGGCGCGATTCCCACCCCCACCAAATCCCTGGTGGCGGAGAATTCAGGACACGGCGGGATTCACGCCAGCCCCCGCTGATTCTCCGACACGGTGGGGGGTCGGAGAATCGCGCCCCAGTTTCTGATCAATGGTAACCCCCCAGAATGTTAATTTCATAGCATCTACAATGAAGAAGTAGGCTATTCGGCCCATCAAGTTTGCACCGTACCTCCACCCTATCCCCCGTAACCCAGTAATCCCACCTAACCTTTTTGGACACTAAGGGCAATTTAGCATGGCCAATCCATCTTACCTGCACATCTTTGGACTGTGGGAGGAAACCGGAGCATCCAGAGGAAACCCACGCAGACACGGGGAGAACGTGCAAACTCCACACAGACAGTGACCCAAGCCGGGAATCGAACCTGGGACCCTGAAGCTGTGAAGCAACTGTGCTGACCACTGTGCTACCGTGCTGCCCCTATTGCGGGTGATTCTGCGATGGTAATGCCATTGAATGTCTTGGGGCTGGAGGTTAGGTCCTCTCTTATAGGAGATGGTTATTGCCTGGTACTTGTGTGGTGTGAATGTAACTTGCCACTTGTCAGCCCAAGCCTAGACTGCATCATTATCTGAGGAGTCATAAATGGTGCTGAACATTGTGCAGTCACCTGCAAATATCCCCACTTCTGACCTTATGATGGAGGGAAGGTCATTGAAGCAGCTGAAGATGATTGGGCCGAGGACACTATCCTGAGGAACTCCTGAAGTGATGTCCTTGAGATGATTGACCTCTAACCACGACAACCATCTTCCTTTGTGCCAGGTTCCCATTGACTCCAGTTTAGCTAGGGGTCCTATGTTATACTCAGTCAAATGCTGCCTTTATGTCAAGTGCAGTCACTCTCACCTCATCTCTGGCATTCAGCTCGTTTGTCCATGTTTAAGCCAAGGCTGTAATGAGATCAGGAGTTGAGTGACCCTGGCGGAACCCAAACTGAGTGTCCGTGAGCAGGTTATTGCTGAGTAAGAGCCACTTGATAGCACTGCTGATGACTCCTTCCATCACTTTGCTGATGATGGCGAGTAGACTGATAGGGCGGTAATTGGTTGGGTTGGATTTTTCCTGTTTCTTGTGTACAGAACACACCTGGGAAATTTTCCGCATTGCTGGCTAGATGCCAGTGTTGTAGCTGTACTGGAACAGTTTGGCTAGGGGTGCAGCAAGTTCTGGAGCACAAGTTCGGAACTGTAATTGTGGCTGCAGTGGGTGGCAGGTTTTTTGAGGATGACTTTAGTGAAGTTCAGGCAGCTGACATGTTGTTTCTTGCTGAGGATCAGATCAGAGAATTGTTCCCTGAACACCCTGAGCATCCATGTCTGGTATTCTGCTGAAGCCCCTTTGTCCTTTCCACCTTCTTCTATCAGCTTTTCAAGCTCTGCAATTCCTCCATTTATGCTCTCAATCATGCTATATACAAAGGGTGTCTTATGAGGAAAGTTTGGAGAGGCTAGGCTTATAACTGTTGGAGTTTAGAAGAGAAAGATGCAACTTGATTGAAACATAAGATACTGAGGCGTCTTGACAGGTTGGATGTGAAAACAATGGGCGCGATTCAGCAATTCGGCGCAGATCCAGGCACAGCGGGTGAATCATGCGCGAGCCCCAAATTGGTCCCTACGCGGGCGCCAGGCCGTTTGCGAGCCACTCGACGCCCTCCACCCATCGGAATCTGGATCTCGCCCTCACTGGGTAAGATCCAGATTTGAATATTTAAATAAGCCATACGGCTCATTTAAATATCCGAGCGCCGGTTTCACCCGGCACCCAGGACTCACCCGGCGCACCTGGGAGATCTCACCAGAGCACCGGTTAATACTGTTCAATACAAACGTGGTTAAGTCATGATGGTACCTGGAGGGATCTCCCAGTGCATTTTAGACCCCCGGGTGGTTGGGATTAGGCAGGGTGGCACCTTGGCACCCATCCTGACACCTGGGCTTCTTAGCACTGCCAGGTTGGCACCAACATCTGGTCACCCTGGTAGTGCCAGAGTATTGGGAGTACTTCCAGGGTACCAGGGTGACACTGCCAGGGTGTCCAGGTACCAGTTTGGCACTGCCAGTGGTCATGTCCTGGAGTGGGGTCTTGCCAAGAAGGGGGGGTGGGATGAAAGGGGATGGTTCACTGTGGGCTACCCAAGTTTGGGGGGTAAGGGGGTATCAGAAAAGCAGGTGGAGGTCTGAAAGGGGAGGGGGGGGGGATATCAGGGCTGTCGAACAAAATGGCGTGCCAATCTGCGAGGAGCCTTTCCTGCTGGCCAGCTTGGAAATTCTTCTAAGTGCAGCCTCGGTGGAGGGAAACTCCCCAAGGCTAAAAGAATAGCAAAGTGCGGTTGGGTAGCGGGATGTTTCCCGGCGCTGCAGCCACCCAAAAACCTAGCTGAACCCGCCATTCAGCAAACTTTAATTGAGTCCGCTGAATCGGGCCCAATGTTTCCTCTTGTGGCAGCATCTGGAACTAAGGATCACTGTTTAAAAATAAGGGGTCGCCCATTTGAGACAGAGATGAGGAGAAATGTTTTCTCTCAGAGGATCACGAGTCTCTGGAACTCTCTTCCTCAGAAGGCAGTGGAACCAGACGCTGTGAATATTTTTAAGGCCGAGCTAGAAAGATTCTTTGATGAGCAAGGGGCTGAGAGGTAAGCGTGGGTCAGTGGGAATGTGGAGTTGAGCTAACAATCAGATCAGCCATGATGTTGTTGAATGGTGGAGCAGGCTCGAAGGGCAAAGTGGCCTACTCCTGCTTCTCATTCGCATATTTAAATGTTTGTCTGTACATGCCCGGGAGCAAATGGTTCGTGCAGCTACTACCAAAAAACGATGAATGCCATTTTGGAGGCAAAGCAACTTGTTGCGCCAATATACCAAGCACTAGGAGCTGAATTTCACTGCCAGTGTCACCTTATTTACCCCGTCAAAATCTTTCTCAGTTTTAATACCTCTGTTAAATCTCCCCTTAACCTTCTCTGCTTTAAAATCAATTGCAGCTTCAGTCTCCTGATATAGTGGAAGTCCCTCATCCCTGGTACCATTCTAGTGAATTTGCCTCACAGCTGCCTACCTTGGTGATGCACTATCAATTACCACACAGACGAGAGTAGTGGAATAATCGAGGCTTTATTGAGCAAAGATGTGGTGCCTCCTGGAGCTGGAACGAGAATGGCTGCAGCACCGGCGAGCACCCACATTTATACTCCGCTTACTGGGCGGAGCCAGCAGGCAGGGATTTACCCATGTACCTCTACTATACAGGCAATGCCGTAATACATGTAATATACTACTAGTGGTGACTACCACATTCACCCCCTGTTAAAAAAGAGTCCGGTGGAGGTGGTGGAAAACATTACAAGTTAAGTCCGTCGGGGGCCTTGACCCTACTCTGCGATCACCTCAGTCCTGGTGGTGATGTGGGCGCCGACGTGGTCAGCTGTGACTCCGGGAGCGTGTTGTCCTCGTCTCGTCTTCGTCACCCCTGAGTGGAACCAGTGGGAGGACGGATCCTACTAGGGCGGGGCTGCGGTGAGGTTCGCTGGAGGGAGGGTGAGTGGCGCAGGGGTGAATGAGGCAACCGGGGGGGGGGGGCTGTCAGGTCGGGGGTCGTGGGTGGGGATCTAGCGGGTGCCAGGTTGCGGAGGGAGACTGTGTCCTGGCGCCAGTCGGGGTGTGCCACGTAGGCGTACTGCGGGTTTGCATGTAGGAGGCGGACTTTTTCGACCAATGGGTCCAACTTATGGGTCCGCACATACTTCCGAAGGAGGACGGGTCCAGGAACTGTCAGCCATTTTGGGAGCGAGACCCCGGAGGTGGACTCCTGGGGAAGGCAAACACACATTTGTGAGGGGTCTCGTTAGTCGTGGTGCAGAGCAGCGATCGGATGGAGTGGAGCGCGTCGGGGAGGACCTCCTGCCAGCGAGAGACCGGGAGATTTTTAGACCGCAGGGCCTTCCAGACCGTCCCGTTCTCCCTCTCCACCTGCCCGTTTCCCCGGGAGTTGTAGCTGGTCGTCCTGCTCGAGGCAATGCCCTTGCTGAGCAGGAACTGACGCAGCTCATCACTCATGAAAGAGGATCCCTGATCACTGTGGATGGAGGTGGGGAAACCGAACAGAATGAAGATGCTGTGGAGGGCTTTAATTACCGTGGCAGAAGTCATATCGGGGCATGGGATGGCGAAAGGGAACCGGGAGTACTCATCAATCACGTTCAGAAAGTACGTGTTGCGGTCGGTGAAGGGAAGGGGCCCTTTGAAGTCCATGCTGAGGTGTTCAAAGGGGCAGGTGGCCTTCACCAGATGCGCTCGATCTGGCCGGTAGATGTGCGGCTTGCACTCTCTGGTGACGGTCCTGACCTTCCTCAATGGAGTAGGGCAGGTTGCAGGCCTTGATGAAATGGAAGAACCAGGTGACCCCCGTGTGGCAGAGGTCATAGTGAAGAGCTCGGTGTCGGTCCGCTTGTGCGCTGGCACATGTACCACGGGATAGGGCATCAGGGGGCTCAATGAGCTTCCCCGGGCGATACAAGATCTCATAGTTATAGGTGGAGAGCTCGATCTTCCACCTCAAGATCTTGTCATTTTTGATCTTGCCCCGCTCTGTATTATTAAGCATGAAGACAACCGAACGTTGGTCAGTGGGGAGAGTGAATCTCCTGCCAGCCAGGTAATGCCTCCAATGCCGCACAGCTTCCACAATGGCTTGGGCATCCTTTCGGAGGCATGGAGGGTGCGGGAAAAGAAGGCCAAGGGCCTGCCCGCCTGGTTGAGGGTGGCGGCCAGAGCTACGTCCGATGCATCACTCTCCACCTGGAAGGGCAGGGACTCGTCGACCGCGTGCATTGTGGCCTTGGCGATGTCTGCCTTGATACGGTTGAAGGCCTGGCGGCAACTGTGGATTGAATGAGTGGGCGGGCTTTATCCACATAATTAAGGATCCACTGGGCATAGTAGGAGAAAAACCCCAGACATCATTTCAGGGCCTTGGGGCAGTGGGGAAGTGAGACTTCCATGAGGGGGCGCATGCAGTTGGGGTCGGGCCCTAGGACTCCATTTTCCACGACATAGCCAAGGATGGCTAAGCGATTGGTGCGGAACACGCATTTCTCCTTATTGTATGTGAGGTTAAGGAGTTTGGCGGTCTGGAGGAATTTTTGGAGGTTTGCGTCGTGGTCCTGCTGATCGTGGCTGCAGATGGTTACGTTATCTAGATATGGGAAGGTGGCCCGCAGTCCGTACCGGTCAACCATTCGGTCCATCTCTCGCTGGAAGGCCGAGACCCCATTAGTGACGCCGAAGGGAACCCTAAGGAAGTGATGGAGGCGGCCATCTGCTTCGAACGCAGTGTATTGGTGTTCCACCGGGCGGATGGGGAGCTGGTGGTAGGCGGACTTCAGGTCCACTGTGGAAAAGACTCGATACTGCGCAATCTGATTGATCATGTCAGATATGCGTGGGAGGGGGTACGCGTCGAGCTGCGTGTACCGATTGATGGTCTGACTGTAGTCAATGACCATCCTGTGCTTCTCCCCAGTCTTCACTTGAGCTCTCCAGGGGCTGTTGCTGGCCTCAATGACCCCTTCCCGCAGAAGCCGTTGGACCTCCGACCTGATGAAGGTCCTGTCCTGGGCATTGTACCGTCTGCTCCTAGTGGCGACGGGTTTGCAATCCGGGGTGAGGTTCGCAAACAGGGAAGGTGAATCCATGAGGGGCTGCAGACGGTGAGGGGGGTAGGGGTCCGCCGAATTTTATGGTTAGGCTTTGGAGATGGCACTGAAAGTCCAGGCTGAGTAACAGGGCAGCGCAGAGGTGGGGGAGGACGTAGAACCGGAAGTTGCTGAACTCTACGCCTTGGACGGTGAGGGTCGCGATGCAGTACCCCCGGATTTCCACAGAATGGTATCCGGAGGCCAGGGAGATTTTCTGGGTGACGGGGTGTACCGAGAGGGAGCAGCGCCTTACCGCAGTGGGATGGATGAAGCTCTCTGTGCTCCCGGAATCAAAAAGGCAGGTCGCCTCGTGCCCATCGTTCTTCATCGTCGTCGTCGTGGTCGCGAGGTTGTGGGGCCGGGACTGATCCAGGGTGATAGAGGCGAGCTGCAGCAGATGCTGGGAGGTCCTGGGCTGGTCAGCGGTGGTGGAGGTAGTGACAGGTGATGAACGGCCAGACAAGCAAGGGTCCTGAGGCGCGTCCAAAATGGCGCCGAAGATGGCGGCGCCCACGGGGTGCACATGGCGGGCGGCATCAAAGATGGCGGCATCCACCGGCCGCACGTGGCTTGCGGTGAAGAAGATGGTGCCGCCTACGGGCCGCACGTGGCTTGCGAAGGGGAAAGTGGTGGTGCCCCTGTGGGGGGTGGAGGAACGCCAGGCCTGGAAACAGCGGTGACCGACCAGGACTGGAAAACAGAAACAAAGTGTCCCTTCTTCCCACAGCCGTTGCAGGTCGCGCTCCGCGCCGGGCAGCCCTGCCTGGGGTGTTTGTTTTGCCTGCAAAAATAGCCCTTGGGCCCCCCAGAATTGGCTGGCCGCCGCATGATGCAGGCTTGCGGTGAGCTGGTGGGGCCCACGATGCCCACGAGGGTGCCGCGCGGTCGGGGGTGTAGGATTGGACGTTACGGGAGGCCACTTCTAACGAAGTAGCGAGCTGCCTAGTTCCCGCAAGATCAAGCGTACCCCCTTCCAGTAGCTGCTAGCGGATGTACACAGACTTCATGCCCATAACGTAAGCGTCTCAAATTAAAAGTTTGGTGTGCTGGACTGCCGAAACTGCCTGGCAGTTGCAGTTCCTAACTAGGATGTGCAGAGCACGCCAGAAATCGTCCAGAGACTTCCCGGGGAGTTACTGTCTCGTGGCCAGGAGGTGCCTGGCGTATACTTGGTTGACTGGTCGAACATAATGACCTTTCAGGAACTCCATCGCTTCGGAGTAGGTGGGCGCATCCCGGATGAGAGGAAAAATGTCAGGGCTCACCTGTGAATAGAGGACTTGGAGCTTCTGCGAGCCCGAGGGTTCCTCAGCGGCTATTCGGAGGTAGCTTTCGAAGCAGGCTCAAAGGCAGACGTAGGGCTTGAGGGCTCAGCTGCAGGCGATTAGGCTTGATGCGGAGATCCATCGTTTTAAAAAGCTTGCTCAATAAATTGATGCACTATCAATTACCACAAAGCCGAGAGTTGTGGAATAATCGAGGCTTTATTGAGCAAGATGTGGTGCCTCCTGTAGCTGGAACCAGAATGGCTGCAGCACCGGCGAGCACCCACATTTATACTCCACCTACTGGGCGGAGCCAGCAGGCAGGGATTTACCCATGTACCTCTACTATATGGGCAGTGCTGTAATACATGTAATATACAACTAGTGGTGACTACCACACTTGGACTCACTTGTGTGCATGCAGTTATATTTATGAAGTAATTGGGGTGGAGGGGGGGGGGGGGGGGGGGTGCTCGGCTCCCGGTACCACGGGAAGTCAGCAAGTCCAAAGTCCATGCTGGAGATTCTTTGGGTAAAAGATTATCTGCCTCTGACTCCTGAATTATGCCAGTTATTCCTACTCTTCAAGAGCATTGGTGAGATCGTGACGCCTGAGTGCGTACATCAGTACAGCATATGCTGCACATTGATTCAGAGATTGAATCCATTGCCAAGTTCAGCCCCGAGTGGTGGCTGTCGGGTAAACTGGGCCCATCGCACAGTGATAAAGGAATAGCTGAGGAAGCAGACCAGATTCTTGAAATGATTCAGGAGCATTGTAAACTGAAAACGGGCCAAAGGAAAACCCGATGCTGAAATAATCTTTGGGAAAGGTGTGAGGGAATAACCAAAGGGGTTGGACATGTACCCGTTGAATGCGGTCTGGATAACATCCAGGGAAACGTTTTCAACTTGTCACTGTGGAGTGGAGCCAGCCTTGCGTTTCAGCCGCTGATTGAAGTAACTGCCTGCTTTTTCATTTTGTTGAGCATCAACGTCCCAGCACTCAGTTGAATGTCTACTCCTGTGTGTTGGAAACAGATTTCAGCTCATCTTTTCCATGAATATCTCTGAAAGCCAAGATCAAATGTACAGGCTTTCACGTCACAAAGCTGCTCGCAGAGGCAGGAGGGGATGGAGGGAGATGGCTGGGGTCAAACACACTGGTGTTAGGAATCTTGATGTATTTGATATCCAAACAGCTGCTGTTGATTGGTGGAGTAATCTGGGACTGCAGTTGAACTGAAATGTCAGGATTCTGAGCCAACAGCAAGTGTGGAAGTTATTTATACACTGGGCTGGGGATGAAGCGGAGCAAAAGAGGGAGGGAGGGGGAAGAAAGGGTGTGTTAGGACGTTAGTCTCCTACAGTGAATCAACTATTTGTAAGAAGATATCTATGAAATCAATTTGTTTCACCTGGTCAGATCTATGTCTGAAAAACAACCCTGACAATTTTCCCATAACTTTTTCTTTAGTTTACTTCTTGGAAAATTATTTTCTTTTCCGGTTTCTACTTTTTGTCATGATTTGTTCCACATGCCTTCTTGGGCAGTGCTAAGTCTGTTTTTCTTTGCATTCTGCAACAGCCATGTGATTTATTGAAGTCCGTGCCTCACATTTTAAGTTAAGAGTCTATTAGTGTAAACAGTGTCATAGCAGGTAAGGCTATTCTCGTGTCTTCTTCAGCGAGTGCTAACTTTAGCTCTTCTGGTAGAGGGTTCTTCCTTTCCCACAATGCACTCGTCCCAGTCCAGGACAGATCAATTGTCGTGAAGCCCTTCGTTCAAACAGATCGCATTGCAGAGCATGTTTCTGGGTACAACACAGCAGTGAAACTTCAAGAGTCAAAGGCGAGAGTGAATGTCAGCAGTGGACTCTGACCTCGTTGGGGAGGTACAATGCATGGACATTGTCAGCCTGTGAGAATACAGGAAACAGTGTGGTCTTTCAAGAAGGAAATTCTCACTCTTCTCTGGAAACTGGGACCCGGAGTGCTTTTCAGTCTATATTTGCCACGTTAGGAAAGGACATACGCACAAACACGGAAGCATTGCTGAGCAAGGCTTTTCAAGATGATGATTAAGGAAACTTCACTACGGAGGGACCCCGACTTACGAGGGGAGTTTGCTTTCCTCGCCCGTGGATGTGATTTTGTTTTGCCGTCACGATTCAAGAAGAGGTTGAAATCGTTCCAGCAAGCACAGGTTTGAAGTGTTCTCAAAGCCTTGAATCTTGGTTCTATTGCAGTTTAGACAGTGTCCCTCTCTGCTGGTAGCGATCAGCGCATGAATGCCTTTAAAGACAGCTATTTGCACTTGTACCAACAAGTTTATAAATAGACCCCTAGGATCTGGTTAAAAATGCTGAGCCTGATTCATCCTTCAGGGTGGGGGGGGGGGGGGGGGGTGGGGGGGGGGGGGGCTGCGGTAAGAAGAGAGAGAGCGAGAAGAGAGTATTTTGATTGCTACTTTTTTTTTTAACAGCTTCTTTTGTCAGTTTTAACTTTAACCATATATAGACTTACCCTTCAGATAGTGCATGGAGGGAGGGAGGGAGGGTTGGGCTGTGTATCTCCTTACACTGGTATGGATGCTGCCTTTTATATGGAGATTTGGTGAATTGAAATACTCGTGTTTTATTGTATATCCCACTTTGTGAAACCGTCCAGTCCACTCAAACAAGATATGTCTCAGAGTTGTCAAAACAAAAATGTTGCTGGCAATTTAAAGCAAAGCAAGAAACTCATTTTATTTGGGGAAAATGTAATTTAAAGTATATGCGCAGAAACTGCTACTCCTGTGTTTTCCAAAGTTTCATATAACGTACTTAACCCTTTGACAAGCTGATTCAGCTAGAACAGAGCCACACAAATGCAGTTCGTTCCGGTGGTCTGTACATCATCCCTAACTGTTACTTTTTGTCTGTTAAGTTATTGTATATTCTCTGGCGTTTTCTCTTCCATTTTACTAACAACATTATGAATCATCTTGCCATTTGATTCATCGTGTCTGCACGGTTCATTGAAAGAGTTATCTCATTAGTCCCACTTGTCTGCTTTTTCCGCATTGCCCTATATACGTTTTTATCCTTTCAAGTACATACACAAGTGCCTTTTGAAAGTTATTACTGAATAGCTTCCACCATCCTTTCAAACACTGTGGTCCACATTGTATCTGTGTTACATAAATGAAATTCTCCTCATCTTTCCTCTGGCTCTTAATTGCTAATTAGTTAAATCTGTATCCTTCAGTTACTGACCCGTCTGCCAGTGGAGTTAATTTTCCATCTTATATTCGTTCAGACATATACAATGTGGGCATCATGTCGGCCAATATTCAGTACCCATCCCTAATTTACTTCCCTT
Source organism: Scyliorhinus torazame (assembly GCF_047496885.1). Taxonomy (NCBI): domain Eukaryota; kingdom Metazoa; phylum Chordata; class Chondrichthyes; order Carcharhiniformes; family Scyliorhinidae; genus Scyliorhinus; species Scyliorhinus torazame. The sequence goes on along the minus strand of NC_092720.1, from coordinate 111,228,056 downwards.
TTGATGTGCTAGGCCATTTTAGAGGGCAGTTAAGAGTCAACCGCATTGCTGTGGGTCAGGAGTCACATAGGTCAGCCGGGCAGCTTTCCACCCCTTACGGTGCAGTGGTGGACAGGTGGGTTTTCCAACAATCTAGGAGTTTATGGTCACCATTATCGCCGCTAGATTTTCAGACGAGACTTACTTGAATTTAAATTCCCCTAGCTGCCATGGTGGGGTTTGAACTCGTGGCTCTGATTCTTTCGTCCAGGCCTCTTGGACTGCTACGTAACCAAGATGCTGCCATACCCCGTGACCCAGTTAATTAAAAATCTACACATTTGCAAACTTAATATCAAGTTAGCAATTTCCTGGTAGGTTAGTGGGTTCCTGCCATCTCAGAGGGCTTAGTACAAAGGTCTGTGAAACAGTAAAAATCATTTTCTATCTTCTGACTAGTTTTTCTTTACAATGGGAAAATGTGTTCAGGTGAGAGCTTTCAGTTTGAAGCACAACATCGTAACGAGGAGAGTAAAAATAGCCTGTTACTCTTCCAACTGTAACAGCTGGCATGTATAATATATAGACCACAAGGCGAGGATCATTTACAGATAAGATATTATGATCAGAATTTGGCCAGGTTGATAGATTAAAATATCACATTTGCTTTAGGTTTGGGCCTTCAAACATTTGGATTTCCAACATGGAGGCATTGCCCATACAGTGGAAAATTATTGTTCCTACCAGAGGAGGCAGCAGAACATATAATTAGTAATACAATGACATTGGATAATGTGTGCTATGATAGGTGTGCAATATGCAACTAACTAAATCCAGTTTGGACTCCACACCATATGGAACATGTAACACATGTTAACCCAATGTGTAACACATAAATGCAGTCCGCATGCAATGTGTGACAGAATGAATCCAGTGCATGCCCCACTCTATAAAGAATGTGCAGCACCACAAATCATTTCTGGACTCCACTCCATGGCAATTCGTCAGACTTAACCCAGGGCAGCACGGTAGCATGGTGGTGAGCGCAATTGCTTCACAGCTCCAGGGTCCCAGGTTTGATTCCCGGCTTGGGTCACTGTCTGTGCGGAGTCTGCACGTTTTCCCCGTGTGTGCGTGGGTTTCCTCCGGGTGCTCCAGTTTCCTCCCACAGTCCAAAAATGTGCAGGTTAGGTGGATTGGTCATGCTAAATTGCCCTTAGTGTCCAAAATTGCCCTTAGTGTTGGGTGGGGTTACTGGGTTATGGGGATAGGGTGGGGGTTGGGCTTGGGTAGGGTGCTCTTTCAAAGAGCTGGTGCAGACTCGATGGGCCGAATGGTCTCCTTCTGCACTGTAAATTCTATGACAAATTCTACAATTCACACAATGTAGAAAGTGTAAAAAGGTGAATCCATCCTAAGCTCCTTAAGGAACAGTTCCACTCTTAAGTGGAAATCGGAAACTGGACCCTGTGGGAATGTCTAATGAGGGAATTTAGAATGGATTTGCCAAAGATGGAACGTGTCGTGCACGGAATCCAGTGTAAAGAAAAATAGACAATGTTTTACTGTCACCTGGCTTTAGTCTGAAATGCCACTAGTACAGTAAATGGATCTGGTGGCGGCAGGGTGGTGCTGCACCCTGGTGGTGCGGCAGGTTAGCACTGCTGCCTCACGGCGCTGAGAATCTGGGTTCTATCCCGGCCCTGGGTCACTGTCCATGTGGAGTTTGCACATTCTCCCTGTGTTTGCGTAGGTCTCACTCCCACAACCCAAAGATGTGCAGGTTATGTGAATTGGCCACGCTAAATTGCTCCTTAATTGGAAAAAAAATAATTGGGTACTCTAAAAAATTTTTTTAAAGTAAATGGATCTGGGAGCAAACTTATACCACCCCTCCCCCCCAGCAGGATCCTCCTGTCCTTTCAAAGTCAATGGATTTTGTACGGCTCACTGCATTTCCCAGCTCCACCCCCACTGCGACAGGGCTGTAGAATTCCGCCCTTGGTCTTTCTTCATCTAACAACACCTATGATTTGTGGCAAATCCGATACCTTGGTGCACATTTCCCAGAACTTATTTATTGGATGCGATCTACCGGCCACATCGCACGGGGCGTGAATTCGGCAACCACGCCAGGCGCCGATCTGTTTCCGATATAACCAGCCAGCTCCCGTTGGCAATATCCGGATCCCCTGCGGCATGGCGAGAAACCAATAATCACCAATTAGAGCTAATCTCCGTACCATTACCAGGAATACCCCCTATCGAACAGCCCCCCGAGATCAGTACACCTATTTAAAAACACAAAGCCAGCGCAATGGCTGTTGTGGGGATCCAAGGAGGTGAGTAGACACCTCCAATATCAGGCAGTCTTCATAGGGGCACGGGGCCACTGCCACAGTGCTCAGGAGGGGTGGGGTGCCGGGCTCGGTTGGGGGTGAGGGTGCTCCGCAACCATTGTGAGTGCCACCCCTGGACTGGGGGTGTGGCTTAGCGCCCAAGGATCCACCATGCCATCCCCTAGATTGTGCATACTCATAACATGGGGCAGTTCCAGCTGCTGCGTGTCTGTCCCACTGAGCACCCCTATGACAGAGCTCCCGTCCATGGTCATATGGTGACGTTCACTTTAACCCCTGCTGACCATGGCGGCCACTGGACACACAGCTGAAGGCGATTGCTAATAGGGAAATTAGCAATTCTGGTAATGTGAGCACTTCACAGCTCCCTGGACACTTGTTCTGAACTTCTGAGACATCAACATCACAGAGGCAGAACCAACATTTGAACACACAAGAGCTGGGCTCAGCATTGGGGACAAGCCCACAACCAGAGGGTGTGTGTGGGGCGGGGAGGGAACCAGTGCCCTGCCCAGGTAATATTTCCAGCGGGTGCCGAGGGTATAAGGTCTGGGGTCTGTTGCCCAGGGGCCACCGCTGTGGCCAGGGGGGGATGTGAGGGTGGAGAAAGCCTGGGAGACCCAAGGGTACCACGATGGAAGCCTCAGCTGATTGTCAGTCTCACACCCTCTCCAATTCCTTTAAGATATTATATTATGGATGATATCCTGAACAACGGGGAAGCTGCCAGGCAGCCAGATGCCGGAGAAGGCGGCAGCAGCAGTGTTGGCAGAGGCTCGAGGCAGTGGCCTACGTGCAGGGCAGTGCCCCACACCCTGAGGACTCAGCTGCCCATCAGGACAGCGGGGGACCCAGAAGGGGAGGCCGGTGATAGTCTGAGGTGTACAGGCATCCCTGGTCCTTCGAAGAGATGATAGAGAGCATGTTTCATAGGAAGCTCTGCTTCAACAAGGAGATGGTGCGGCACCTGTGCCATATCCTTACGGACCTGGCTCCTGGTGGCCGTCAAGGTCACCACAGCCCTGAACCTTTACGCTTCAGGATTATTCCAGGGCTCAATCGGGGACCTCTGTGTCATATTCCAGCCAACCGGCTCCCAAGTGAAGTTATGGATGCCCTGTTTGCCCAGGCAGCTGACTATATAAATTTTGACCGGGACATATCTCAATAAGGTACCTGGGCGGCAGGATTCTCAGCCATCACCATATGCCCCAAGTCCAGGGGGTAATAGATGGCACGCATGTCACAACATGCGTACAACATGCGGTCCAGGAGTGCCCTTCATTAACAGGAAGAGATTCAACTCCCGAACTTTTAACTCGTGCGCAACCACCTGAAGATCATGCACGTGTGTGCATGCTTCGAAGGGAGTGTCCACGACAGCTACATCCTGGGGCAGTCCGAGATCCCTCACATCGTCAAGGGACACCCAGGATGGCTGGCTAATGACGCCAGTGCGGAGGCCAGTTACCGATGCAGAGACCCGACATAACGAGGCCCATGTGGCCACCCAGACTGTTACTGAGCGGTGCAGCAAACTGCTGAAAATGCGGTTCCGATGCCTCGACTGCTCTGATGGTAATGTGCAGTGCACGCCCCTGGAGAGTCGCTGGCTTTGTGGTGGCCTGCTGTGCCCTCCACAACCTGGCACAGCAGTGGGATGACATGTTGGAGGGGGAGGAACATGCGGCCATCTGAGGAGGAGGAGGAGGAGAATTTGGAACAGGAGGGGCTAGAGGATGAGCACGGGGAGGACCCACGGGACCAGCCAGAGAATGGAAGACAGGTGGCGAAGGCGAGGGACCAGCATGCCCGGAGGGCCATGAAGGCCCTCATTCTTACCTCCTTCTCATAGGATGTGGCTCCATCCGTCATCCCTTTCACCCCCCTCCCCTTCGCACCCACCCGTCCACCTCATTCTACCCCCTCCCTTCCCCCTTCCGACCATTCCCCACCCACCACCTGAGACTAGGACACATCTCCCAGCAACTGGGAAAGGCTGTGAAGCACCTTGGCAATGCCCACCGAGACTGGGACATACCTCGGAAAGGTCCACCTCCTCAGAGACACGTACCCCGTGACTCGAACATGCTGTTGAGGCGCTCCGCCATGGCTGTCACTGACTGAGTAACACCTTGTTCACCACCACTCACGGTGCTGTTGTCGTGAATAGGCTTTCCACTGCGGTCGCCACCCTAGCAGTGCTGGCCTCGGTGCCAGACCTCCGACTGCTGTCACTCCTGGACGTTCCTGCTTCCACCTGATGCGCATCTGCAACTGTGAGGTGCTCACCACATTGTGCCCCAGAGGCCTGACCACTATTTTCGCCCACAGAGGTGTGCGTTTCTGCGCAGGTGGAGGTTGGTGATAATAACAGTGACGCATCGAGGGTGGCTTCCTCGGAGCTCTCCTCTGAGGTGTTCTCTTGGGAAGCTGGGACCCACCCCAGATGTGTCGGCACTGCCGGATTACGATCCTGCAGGAGAATGGACATATGTTCAGTGAGAGGAAAGATCATCATTCTGGCATGAACAACTCACATGTGTCAGGCCATTTGGGTGGGGGCCGGTGGATACTCACCTCTGTGGACAGGCCAAGCTCAACGTTGGTAACCAATCTGTCCTCAGCTACCCCTGCAACCTCCAGAGCATGGTCCTCATAGGGTGTGAGGACCCTGAGGTCCAGCACCCCGCTGCCCATGTGGGCCCTCTCCCATCTGTTGTGGGTCAACTGCTCCTGCAAGGTAACAGAGGAGGCATTGTGAGCTGCACACTTCAAGCATCACGGGTGGGGTATGGCAAGGGACAAGTGGGTGTGCCATTGCTGGGCATCGGTGGGGTGTGCTGGTGGGTGCCAAGTTGTGCTGGGCCGCGTCGCGATATTGTACTGGGGGTGGGTGCCAGGTGCAAGGTCGTTGGGGGAGGGTCCTTTGGGGTAGCAGACAGCTACCATGGGGCCATGGGGCTGAAGATAACTCACCCTTGCAGCCCGTTGGAGGTTGTTGAGCTGCTTACGACACTGGGTGGCAGTCCTCCTGGTGACACTCACTGAATTGACAGCAACTGCCACTCCTCCCAGGTGGCACTGGCTGCCCTATGGCTGACTCTCCTCGCCCCTCTGAGGAACAGGGTATCCCATCTGGACTCGAGTGCGTCCATCAGTCTGGCTGGGTCGGCATCTCGGAATCGTGGAGTTGGTCTGGGTGGCATGGCGGAGTGCTGTCTGGGGTTTGCTCTGCGGAATCGGTTTAAGTGCTTCTCCCCTCGTTAGCGCGGAGAGCTTCCGGGCGCAGTCCCAGCGAATCAGTTGGCGGGGCAGTCATTTGCGGCGTAAAGTTCGCGGGACATCATTAGGTGCCCTAATTAAGGTTGGATACTGATGACAGCCTCACCGGGTCGGCTGTTGGGAAACACCCGGCACTTTCCCATCGCTACCACACTTAGAAAGGTTTCTCTGAGATCGCGCCCATTATATCTAATCCCTTTTTTTAACCACCTTGGGTTTGGTCAGGTCAACAGGGAACTGCTGATATAAATGTAATCCCAATCGATGTGAAACAAAATCATTAAGATTTTGCTCATTAAGAACAAATTGCTCAAGGTTGCTAAGGGAACAATCAAGAATGAATGACAGTGCTGTACATATTGATCTTTGATACAGCATCATCCTTATTCTGTTTGAAATTTAAATTTAGCAGATGTCCATTGCTAGTTCATCCATCTCCATCCTTGCTGTGTGTTTAAGTGGTATGATTAAAACTCATTTTGTTTTTCATTTCCTTGGGCTTCTAGTGACGAGCACATTGTTTTGGTACTCAGACAGATGGATACAACTGTTTTCAAACCCATCATGCCACCAGGAGTATAACTACAAATGTTCTAACTATTTGCAAAATAATTTAAGAGGGAGTCATTTTGTGGAGGTTTGTGGAGCACAATGTTGATAAATATCCGCTTCGGTAGCAAAAATAGGAAGGCAGATTTATTTTTAAAATTTGGACTACCAAATTATTGTTTTTCCAATTAAGGGGCAATATAGTGTGGCCAATTAACCTACCCTGCACATCTTTGGGTTGTGGGGGTGAGTCCGAGCAGATACGGGGAGAATGTGCAAACTCTACACAGACAGTAACCCCGGGCCGGGATTGATCCCGGGTCCTCAGCGCCATGAGGCAGCAATGCTAACCACTGCACCACCGTGCCGCCCTGAAGGCAGATTATTATTTGAATGGATGTAAATTGAGAGCGGTGGATACTCAATGAAACCTTGTGTCCTCGTGCATCTATCACTGAAAGTAAGTGCGCAGGTACAGCAGGCAGTAAAAATGCCAAATGGTATGTTGGCCTCTGTAGCAATAGGATTTGAGTATAGGAATAGAAATGTTTTACTGCAATTATATAGGGCATTGGTGAGACCACATCTGGAGTATTAGATGCAGTTTTGGTGTCCTTATCTGAGGAAGGATGTTCTTGCTATGGAAGGAGTGCAGCAAAGGTTTACCAGGCTGATTTCTGGGATGGGGGGGACAGTCGTATGAGAAGAGACTAAGTCAGTTAGGTTTATATTTATTGGAGTTTAGAAGAGTTAGAGTGGATATCATAGAAACTTCTAAAATTCTAACAGGATTAGACAGGGTAGATTCAGAAAGAATGTTCCCGATGGTGGGGAGTCCAGAACTAGGGGGTCATAATTTGAGGATAAGTGGTAAACCTTTTAGGACTGAGGGGAGGAGAAATGTCTTCATCCAGAGAGTGATAAATCTGTGGAATTCACTACTACAGAAAGTAGTTGAGGCCAAAACATTGTGTGATTTCAAGAAGGAATTAGATATAGCTCTTGGGGCTAAAGGGATCAAGGGATATGGTGGAAGGCAGGATCAGGGTATTGAACTTGATGATCAGCCATGATCATAATGAATGGTGGAGCAGGCCCGAAGGGCCGAATGGCCTCCTCCTGCTTCTATTTCCTATGTATTTTTTGATGTATGTAACAATGTCAGCTTGGTTTAGTTTGTAACATTCTCACCTCTCGGTCAGATAGTTGTGGGTTTCAAGCCACATTTCAGAATTTGAGCACTTTATTAAGATCTACTTTTAATTGATCTTACCATCGGGAACATTCTTTCTGAATCTTCCCTGTCTAATCCTGTTAGAATTTTAGAAGTTTCTGTGGCAGCACGGTAGCACAAGTGATTAGCACTGTGGCTTCACAGCGCCAGGGTCCCAGGTTCGATTCTCTGCTAGGACACTGTCTGTGCGGAGTCTGCACGATCTCCCCGTGTCTGCGTGGGTTTCCAGTGGGTGCTCCGGTTTCCTCCCACAGTCCAAAGTCGTGCAGGTTAGGTGGATTGATCATCATAAATTGCCTTTAGTGACCCAAAAAAGGTTAGGGGGGCTATTGGGTTACGAGAATAGGGTGGAAGTGAGGACTTAAGTGGGTCAGTGCAGACTCGATGGGCTGAATGTCCTCCTTCTGCACTGTATGTTCTATGTTCTCTTTCACCCCCGGCGTGTTTTACTCCGGCGTCGGCGCCCGTTCCCAGACCGGTGGGACTAGGCCGTTTATGCGCGGCCGCTCGGCCCATCCGGGCCGGAGAATCGCCGCTCGCCGTTTGCGGCGATTCTCCGAGTGGCGTGGCGCTGGTTTCGGCGGGGTGGGAGGATCGCGTGCAGGTGTCGGGGCGGCATAGTGTGATTTGCGCGCCCTCCCGGCGAGTCTCCCACCCAGCCGGGGGGGGGAGAATACCGCCCAAGATGTTTAATCCAGGATCTTGAGCGAGATTCTCCGACCCCCCCGCCGGGTCGGAGAATCGCCGGGGGCTGGCGTGAATCCTGCCCCCGCTGGTTGCCGAATTCTCCGGCACCGGATATTCGTCGGGGGCGGGAATCGCGCCGCGCCGGTTGGCGGGACCCCCCCCCCCCCGATTCTCCGGCCCGGGTGGGCCAAAGTCCCGCCGCTAAAATGCCTGTCCCGCCGGCGTGGATTAAACCACCTACCTTACCGGCGGAACAAGGCGGTGCGTGCGGGCTCCGGGGTCCTGGGAGGGGCGCGGGGCAATCTGGCCCCGGGGGGTGCCCCCACGGTGGCCTGGCCCGCGATCGGGGCCCACCAATCAGCGGGCGGGCCTGTGCCGTGGGGACACTCTTTTCCTTCCGCCTTCGCCACGGTCTCCACCATGGTGGAGGCGGAAGAGACTCCCTCCACTGTGCATGCGCGGGAATGTCGTCAGCGGCCGTTAACACTCCCGCGCATCGCCGCCCGGAGATGTCATTTCCGCGCCAGCTGGCGGGGCACCATAGGCCTTTTCCGCCAGCTGGCGGGGCGGAAATTCGTGCGGCGCCGGCCTAGCCCCTGAAGGTTGGGGCTCGGCCCCCAAAGATGCGGAGCATTCCGCACCTTTGGGGCGGCGTGATGCCCATCTGATTTGCGCCGTTTTGGGCGCCAGTCGGCGGACATCGCGCCGATACCGGAGAATTTCGCCCCTTGTCTTGCTAGTTTGGGGGATTAAGGTGTACAGTAACTATTCTGTGACACGGCTGAAGGGCCTGCTGTTGCTGCCCTCATACCAACCACCATTGGACTTCAACAGTGATTCTTTGTGTGGGGCATTTTAATGGTCAGCATTGGACTCATGCCCGATTGTTTTTTTCTCTTAAGAGGAGAGGCAATTGTTTATTTGTCCTTTTTAAGTGTTGTCCTTTTCAGCCAGAACCATTCTGACTGAGATTCGCTAATTCAGTTCACAGTAGGGATCAAACTTTAGATCGTTCCTGCTCCGCACAATTCAACATTGCACCACGGATGAATTTTTCCATTGAGTCACCAGTAGATGAGAAAATGTTCCCCTCATCCCAGCTTTGAAATCTGTATGTCTAGTTGCAGTTTTAGGATGTGATTAATTTAGTGCACAATTGGACAGTTATCTATCATTACAACCATTTTAAATTCCTAATATGTCCCTTGCTTCCTCAATTATTCAGTCTGCAGTTCATATAAACAGCATCTGGCATGTCCAAACATGAATTGGTTGTTAAGATCTTAGGTAGAGCAAATAGATTAATGCGTGTCATGTGCCTCAGTGGTGAATGTAAAGACTAACGTCCAAACAAGTTGTATTGCTGTGACAGTTTTATGGTAACATAGAACAGACCCAACATTCTACCCAAGACTAAAACTGAATACGTCCATAGACACAGCTTTGAGGCACCAAACAGAATCCCTAAATTAGATTAGCATGAAATTATTTATTGAATCCTCTTAACTACTCGACTCTGCTGTTGACAATTATTGCACCCACATTCACATATGTGTATGGCCTTTTTCCATTATGCTATTCAGAATATAGGGGCTGGTTTAGCACAGTGGGCTAAACAGCTGGCTTTTAATGCAGAACAAGGCCAACAGCGCGAGTTCAATTCCCATACCGGTCTCCCCGAACAGGCGCCGGGATGTGGCGACTAGGGGCTTTTCACAGTAACGTCATTGAAGCCTACTTGTGACAATAAGCGATTATTGTTATTATAGTATAAAAAGACAGCTGTGAATTAATAATGAAGTGATGGCAGCACAATAAACCAATACTTGTAGCCTTGTATAACTTGTCTCAGGTAAGCGAGAAGCACTGGCTAGGTACATTGCACAAAATGAGTAGAAGCATAGAATGGTTACAGCACAGAAAGCGAAATTTAGCTTGTTGTACCCATGCTGGCTCTCTTCAAGATCAGCTCAGCACGTCACTCTCCACCGCGCTTTCTCCGTAGCCCTGTAATTTCATTCTCTTCAGGCATTCATCCAATTCCCTTTTGAAAGCCCTAGTCTCCATCCTCCACATACTCAGGCAGTGCATTTGAAATATGAAACACTTTAAAGATTTTGCTGCTCATGTCAATTTTGGTCCTTTTGCCATTAAATTCCTGTCCGCTGGCTCTTGATCCTTCTGTCAATGGGAACAATTTTTCTCCATCCATTTCTAGGTCCATCATGATTTTGATTACTTCTATCAATTATCCTCTCAGCTTCTTTCTTAGTGAGAACAAACCCAGCTTGTCCAATCTATCTATGCAACTGAAGTTGCTCAAGCATCAAATCTTTCTGCACCTTCTCACAGCCTTCTTAAAGTTTGGACACATTACTCTAGGTGACGTCGCTCCAGAGTTTTATGATGGTTCATCATAGCTTCCTCGCTTTTATGCCTCTATTTATCAAGCTCAAGACCTTGTCTGCACTTTTAACTACTTTCTCAACCTGTCTTGCTACCTTCAACGATTTGTTCCTTTCGACTGTGTCCTGAATTCTATCTTGCCACACCTCATTCCTCTTCTTAAGTCAACCTCTTCTCTGCATTGAATTTTATTTGCCACATGTTTGCCCATTCCATCAGCCTTTCTATATGCTCTTCTATCACTGTCCACCTCACAGTTCATGATACTCCCAAGTTTTGTTTCATCTGCAAATTTTGAAATGTGCCTTTTCCACCAAGGTCTAGATCATTAATATATATCAAGAAAACAGAGGCCCTGGGATCTGTAGTACCCCACTGAACACCTTCCTCTGGTCCAATATCAACTATGCACCAATATTCTTTCCTCCCTGTCACTTACCCAACTTTGTATCCATCCATCTTTCACTTGGGCTTCAATTTTGCTGACGAGTCAATTAAGTGACACTTTATCATGGGGGAGGTGGTGGCATAGTGGTATTGTCACTGGACTAGTAAACCAGAAACTCAGGGTAATGCTCTGGAGACCTAGGTTCGAATGCAAATGTTGAAATTTGAATTCAGTAAAAATCAAAGTTTAGTGATGACCATGAAACCATTACCGATTATCGTAAAAACAGGTCAGGTTCACTAATGTCTTTGAGGGAAGGACCAACAGCAATGTGGTTGACTCTTAACTTCCCCCTCAAGGGTAATTGAACAAATAAATTAAAAAACACCTGTTGGAAGTCCATGTCAACGGCATTCTCCTCAGTAACCTACCCTGTTAACGCTTCAAAAAATGCAGTCAGGTTTGTTAAATATGACTTGCCTTTAACAAATCCAGGCTGCCTTTCCTTAATTAATCCACACTTGTCCAAGTGATTGTAAATTTTATTCCAGATTAATGTCTCTAAAAGCTTTCCCACCATCAATGTTAAGCTGTAATTTATCTGGGTTTATCCTCTTTTTGATCGAGGGTGTCACATTTGAAATTCTCTGATATCACCCATGTGTCTAAAGAAGATGAAAGATTATGCCCAGTACCTCTGCAATTTTCATCCTTAATTCCCTTTGCATCATCAGATGAATTTCAGCCAACCCTGATGATTTATCAATTTGAAATATAGCCACTCTTTCTAATATCTCCGCTCTTTCGATCTTTAGCAATCCAGTATCTCAACTACCGTCTCTTATGACTTTGGCTCCTTCCTTGGTGAAGACAGATGGATAGTAGTTATTTAGTACCATGTTCCAAGACACAATCATGAGTGCATCTATATGGAGCAGGCATAATACTAACAGGTGAAATTCTTCGTTTGGGCGACTAAGGGTGCAATTGTTGGGAAAAATGTATAAGTGTTGTTCTGGGCGAGATTGGTGAGGTGTTTACACATGTGACACCTGGGGCGTCATTCTCCGACCCCCCGCCGGGTCGGAGAATGGCCGTTGGCCGCAGTGAATCCCGCCCCCGCCGAAGTCTCCGGTACCGGAGATTGGGCGGGGGCAGGAATCGGGCCGCGCCGGTTGGCGGGATCCCCCGCTGGATTCTCCGGCCCGGATGGGCCGAAGTCCCGCCCAGGAATTGCCTGTCCCGCCGACGTAAATCAAACCTGGTATTTACCGGCGGGACCAGGTGGCGTGGGCGGGCTCCGGGGTCCTGGGGGGGCACGGGGCGATCTGACCCTGGGGGGTGCCCCCACGGTGGCCTGGCCCGCGATCGGGGCCCACCGATCCGCGGGCGGGCCTGTGCCGTGGGGGCACTCTTTCCCTTCCGCCTCCGCTACGGCCTCCACCATGGCGGAGGCGGAAGAGACTCTCCCCACTGCGCATGCGCGGGAAACTGACAGCGGCCGCTGACGCTCCCGCGCATGCGCCGGGAAACTGTCAGCGGCCGCTGACGCTCTCGCGCATGCGCCGCATTTCTGCGCCAGCTGGCGGGGCAACAAACGCCATTTCGGCCAGCTGGCGGGGCGGAAATCCCTCCGGCGTCGGCCTAGCCCCTCAATGTTGGGGCTAGGCCGCCAAAGATGCGGAGCATTCCGCACCTTTGGGCCGGCGCGATGCCCGTCTGATTGGCGCCGTCTTTGGCGCCAGTCGGCGGACATCCCGCCGTTGGGGGAGAATTTCGCCCCTGATTCGTGTGCAGCCTCTGTCACGTTAATCTTCACAGCCGGCCTGCCTGCATCCGCATCCCCTGTTGCCTCCGACCCCCACCCCCCTCCCCCCCCCGTACCCCCCGCAGGCACAGTGGTCCAAGATCAAATGGACCCCGCATTTTGAGCAGTCCAATGCAGCACTCAATGATAGCACGAGTGGCAACATGGGTATCGTTATATAGAGTTTCCACTCGGTTTCCGGCCTCCGTACTGGTGTCACCAGCCAGGACCTCAGCGGGTACTCCTGTCCCCCAAGAACTAACCCGTCATCCAGGGGGTGATCGTCAAAGGTGCCGGGATCTCCATGGGTGGGATTCTCCCAGCCCTGGGCCGGGCCGGAGAATCCCCGCGAACGGGCCAAACCGCCCCGACGCAGAGCGGAGAATCGGCGCCATTGGCGCCGGAGTGGTTGGCGTGGTGGATCCTTGGGCGCTGAGCCCCACCCCCAGCCCAGGGGTGACACCCCCAATGATTGCGGGGCACCCCCATCCCCGACCGAGCCCTGCACCCCACCCCTCCTGAGCACTGTGGCAGTGGCCCCGTGCCCCTATGAAGACTTCCTGATATTGGAGATGTCTACTCACCTCCATGTATCCCCACAACAGCCATTGCGCTGGCTTCGTGTTTTTAAATAGGTGTACTGATCTCAGGAGGCCGTTCGATAGGGGGTCTTCCCGGTAATGGTACGGAGATTAGCCCTAGTTGGTGATTATTGGTTTCTCGCCATGGTGCGTCGGGGCGCGGTTGCGGCGATTCTCTTGCCCGGCGCGGGGCTCGGAGAATTGTCCCCCTGATCACAGGGTTAGGTGAAATAGATGAACTGGATCCAGCAGGTAAATGGAAAGGCATTTACCTCCTCGATTCAACAGTCCTTATCTCCTTGAAGCTAATAGGGTTTCCCTATAGCCCTGGGAACCCTGATTGTTTTGGGTTAGAGTTTAAACATGCGGAAGGCAGTCTTCGTCGCGTTTGTTCAAATGGCCAATCAGCTTCCTGGAAGCAGGCTGGTTGCTTACCCAGAAACCAATGCAATGTCCCCTCCCGCATCCCATCTCTGCTAAAATGGAAAGTGGGCAGGTTGGAGTTGGGAATCAGGGGCGAAATTCTCCGGAAATGGCGCGATGTCCGGCGACTGGCGCCCAAAACGGCGCAAATCAGTCGGGCATCGCGCCGCCCCAAAGGTGCGGAATGCTCCACATCTTTGGGGGCCGAGCCCCAACCTTAAGGGGCTAGGTCGGCGCCGGACGAATTTCCGCCCCGCCAGCTGGCGGAAAAGTCCTTTGGTGCCCCGCCAGCTGGCGCGGAAATGACATCTCCGGGCGGCGCATGCGCGGGTGCGTCAGCGGCCGCTGACGGCATTCCCGCGCATGCGCATTGGAGGGAGTCTCTTCTGCCTCCGCCATGGTGGAGACCGTGGCGGAGGCGGAAGGGAAAGAGTGCCCCCACAGCACAGGCCCGCCCGCGGATCGTTGAGCCCCGATCGCGGGCCAGGCCACCGTGGGGGCACCCCCTGGGGCCAGATCGCCCCGCGCCCCCCCCCGGGACCCCGGAGCCCGCCCGCGCCGCCTTGTCCCGCCGGTAAGGTAGGCAGTTTAATCTACGCCGGCGGGACAGGCATTTTAGTGCTGGGACTTCGGCCCATCCAGGCCGGAGAATCGCGGGAGGGGGGGCCAGCCAACCGGCGCGGCGCGATTCCCGCCCCCGCCCAATATCCGGTGCCGGAGAATTCGGCAACCGGTGGGGGCGGGATTCACGCCAGCCCCCGGCAATTCTCCGACCCGGCGGGGGGTCGGAGAATCTCGCCTCTGGTTTTTAAAATTTTTAGAACCCCACTGAACCCAAACCCATCAGTTCTGGGGTTTAAAACCCCCACTATTGCTCCCCCATGCAGGCATACATCAAATGAAAGCCTAAACTGGGGAAATAACATTTGAAGGAAGTATGTGAAATTTAAGACCTTCTTTGCCAGCACAGATTATATGACAACGGAGTGGGATGTTTACATTTCTAAAAGGGTATATTGAATCTGATGGTGTCTAGAATCAGAAGTCATAAGGGCAGCATGGTAGCATAGTGGTTAGCACTGTGGCTTCACAGCGCCAGGGTCCCAGGTTCAATTCCCTGATGGAATGTCCGTGCGGAGTCTGCACGTTTCTCCCCGTGTCTGCGTGGGTTTCCTCCGGGTGCTCCGGTTTCCTCCCACAGTCCAAAGATGTGCAGGTTAGGTGGATTGGCCATGCTAAATTGCCCTTAGTATCCCCAAAAAAAGGTTAGGATGAGTTATTGGGTTAAGGGGATAAGGTTGAAGTGAGGGCTTAAGTGGGCCGGTGCAGACTTGATGGGCTGAATGGCCTCCTTCTGCACTGTATGTTCTATGTTCTATATAATTACATGATTCAATGCAAAGAAATTGGAGCAGAGTGCATGAAAAAATTCTTCACACAGATTTGCAAGATGGTGGAATTCACTAACAGGGTTAGTGGTTGAGGAAAATACTGAAGGTCCCAGGGGAGGTGAGGAGATGGGAAGGGTCACCCCCATACTTGGGGGTAGGGTGGGGCACCCAGACAATCCAGGGGCGGGGAGCTGCTGTGTGGTGGGCAGGGGGAGGTGGGGGCGGGCCGATTTCCAGTGCTGTGGGGATCGAGCCCGGTTTGCGGTGCGGGGGTGGGGGCCACGGGAGCTTGCAATCGGGCCGCTCGCTCAAGGTGGTAGCCCGTTATCAGGATTCCCCCAGGAATTCCTCATATTCCACACCATGCAGGCCCCGCACCAGATTCCAGCGTAAAAAGAGATTCTCCGCCCGATCACCAATTACGAAATCGGCGTCAGGGAACGGAGAATCCGGCCCAACGTTTCCCAAATAGAGAAACCCGCCCACAGAATCACACACACATAGAATCACACATGCACATGCACACACACACTAGCCCAGAAACATTGAAGACAACTGTAGTCGTCCAGTAGGTGTGTAAGTTGAATTCAGCTGATGCCATACAGTCTAAGTATCAAACCTTCAGTTCTAAATGGCTTAATGTTAGACAAAGTACAGCATAATTTGTTACATGTCTGTCGTAATATACACCAGTATATCATGGTGCAGACACACTCGCACACACACTGATGGACATGCAGTGGGACGAATCAGCATACACAACACCGCAGCCAATCACCAGTGAGAGCACACGCACTATAAAGACAGGGGACAGGAGAGTTTCGCTCATTCTAGCAACAGCCAGCTCGGAGCACAGAGCTCACAGCCTGCAACACAGACATTCACCATGTGCTGAGTGCATCACCTGGTTAGGACTAGGCAAGGGTCAACAGTTAAAGCTGGTATTGCATTTACCCACAGTTCAAGTATGTTAATATAGTTAACCTTATAATAAAATAGAGTTGCACCACTTCCAGTGTTGGTGACCTGTTTGTGATCCAGAACACCCAACACATCAATGTCTACATCTCAAGTGACAGAAAATTCAGAGACAGAACCAGTACCTCTACAGTACTTCAGTCTCATTAGGCCCATCGTGTCAGCCTGTTCCTGCCCCACCAAAACCTTTTCTTCCTATCTTGACGCCATACTCTCTCCTCTTGTCCTGTACCTTCCCACCTACATCCACAATTCCTCTGATGCCCTACATCATATCAACAGCTTCCAGCTCCTTGACCCTAACCGCCGCCTGTTTACTATGTATGTCCAATCCCTCTATACCTCCATTCCCAACGAGGGTGGGCTGAGGGCTCTCCGCTTCTTCCTCAAACAGAGGCCTGAACAATCCCCATCTAACACCACTCTCCTCCGTCTGGCTGAACTTTGTCCTCTCACTGAACAATTTCTCTTTTAACTTATCTCACTTCCTCCAAACCAAAGTTGTGGCTATGGGTACCCGTATGGGTCTCTTTATGGGGATGTGGAACAGTCCTTATTCCTTATTCCAGTCCTACTCCAGCCCCAACCTACAATTCTTTTATCGGTACATCAATGATTGTTTTAGTGCCGCTTCATGTTCCCATCTAGACCTGGAAACATTTATTAATCACCTTCACATGGTCCATCTATGACACCTCCCTGTGCTTCCTTGACCTCTCTATCTCCATTTCTGAGGATAAACTGCCCACTAATATCCATTACAGGTCCACCAACCACAGCTACCTTGGATACAGCTCTTCCCATCCCACGTCCTGTAAGGACTCCATCCCATTCTCCCAATTCCTTCGCCTCCCTCGCATCTGTTCTGATAATGCCACTTTCCAAAATTGTGCTGCTGACATGACTTCCTTCTTCCTCAAACATGGTTTCCCACGTATTGTGGTCGACAGGGTTCTCAACTGAGTCTGATCCATCTCCTGCACTTCGGCTCTCATCCATTCCGCTCCCTCCCAAAACCAGGGTAGGGTCCCCCTTGACCTCACTTTTCACCCCACCAGCCTCCGCATTCAAAGGGTCACCCTCCGCCAGTTCTGCCGACTCCAGCATGGTGCCACCACAAAGCATATCTTCCCCTGACTCTCCCTGCCAGCATTCCACAGGGATCGTTCCCTCTGGTATACCCTGGTCTATTCCTCCATAACTCCCAACACTATACCCTCTTCCCACGGCACCTTCCCATGCAATCGCAGAAGATTCAACACCTATCCTTTACCCCTCCCTGCTCACCAAACAAGGGCCTAAACTGGGGGACTGGCCTTAGTAGGGTGATATTTCAGAGGGTCGGTACAGATTCAATGGTGCTATGGGTTTAAGGCTCTAAAGAAGTCTTGTTGCATTTGTATAGAGCTTTTGTCAGACCGCACATTGTGTATTGTGTACAGTTTGGTCTCATTACCTTGATATACTTTCCAAAGACAGGGCAACAAGGTTCATTAGACTGATGCCTAGGATGGCAAGATTGTCCTATAAGGAGTTATTGAGAAGACTGGACCTGTATTCTCTAGAATTTTGAAGAATGAGTGATGATCCCATTAAAGTGTACAAATTTGTATAGGGTTGGACAGGGGAGATGTAGAATGGACGTTTCCCCCATCTGGGGCGTGTCTAGTACCAGCTTCAAAATAAGAGGTAGGCATTTCGGAATGAGATGAGTAGTTTCTTCACTCCGATGATGAAGAATCTTTAGCATTCTCTATCCCAGTAAGTTGTGGAGGCTCAGTCATTGAGTATGTTCAGGACAGAGATAGATTTTGACATATTAAAGATGTCAAAAGGATATGGGGATACTGCGGGAAAATGGTACTGAGGTAGAAGATCAGTGATGATCTAGTTGAATGGTGGACTAGGCTCAAGGAGCCGAATGACCTACTGCTGCTCCTATTTCCTATTAATGCCATTGTTAAGTTAGAGAGGATTTTCACACACACAGGTCCACTATTAATACTATGCAATGGAATTTGTGCCTTCTCACTTCTACAACTTTCTAATTACTGTTCATTCATTAAAGCCCAAATTTCTTTTGTTAATTTGATGACCTGTTCTGTTCAGAGTGTGATCAGAACCATGATAAATGATAGTTACCTTAAATGGAAAATTCATGGCATACTTTCCAAGTGTGCTTAGCTACACATTTAGTAATGGTATAATTCAAATTGAAATATTATCATAACATTTCAAAACATGATTGCAATCCTTGCACAGATCAACATTGTGAAAAAGTTACACTGACCTTGTCTGGATTCCTCCTCTCCCCAAATCGTGAAAATTTGTTTCTGAATCCAACAACATGAGGTAACAACAAGGCCAAAAGAAGGAGTTACTGAACTTGGCAAGAGGAATGAGCAGAATTACTTTCAACAGATACTATAATTAGCTAAAAACACTTCTAAACATCCTTGTGATTTAACTCTGCTCATTAACACAGCACTGTCACTGATTGACACAAGTACTCCTCGGTCAATTCTCCACACATATTCAGGACTTCCTGGTTAAACCAATGTTTTGAGTTATTACTGAGGAAGGGCCTCAAATAAATGCACATTTTGTCTTTTAACCATCTTTGACCTTGGGAGTTTGGGTCATGCATGGCAGCACCACTTAACTCCCAGGAGACAGTTTGTGTTATATTGGCTGTGGCCAGGTAGCAGAAAAATACTTTTCACTGTACCTCTGTACACGTGACAATAAACAAATCCAATCCAATCCAATCCAATCATAGCTACAGATAGTGACTAGTACAAGAAGATGGATTGCTGGACGAGAGGAACACACATACTCCAAAAAGAACCAGCCCTACAGCAAAGTCACTTCCTTCTAGAAAGAAAAGGATCCGAGACACATACCATATCCGAACATTAAGATGAGTGAGGGCTTCAGAATCTAATTCAGACTGGCCACCACCTGTAAAACCAGTTACATCCTGCACTCACTCCATCACCCAGCATGAATTTTGAAACACATAGGTCTGATACACTTGGATCAGACTGACTTTTTCCTTTAGATCAGAAAACACCATAACGCTTTGAAATTGATTGGGCAATGCCAGCTGAGATTAGAAGGGTTATTCTCCCCTGGAACTATGGAGTACAATATAGATATTAAGGCAAATAGCCCACTGATTAACAGCATCAAAAAGAGCCATTTGAATCTTGGGTTAGCACTCAGAGTGCTAAGAATTTAATTGAAGACACAAGCTGAAGGACCAAGGACCATGCTGCAGGACAGTCGCTAGAACAAAAAAAATCAGAGAATAAATAACGTCAATCAAAAATCAGCACATGGTGGGTTTTAAAAGGGAAGGAAGAGAAGATTTGAGTTTCTCAGTCATAAGGGACTAGACAAAAATGAGTTGGAGCAGGAGACAGTGCGAGGATGTGGAGAGCAGGCAGTCCATATAGGATGGAATATTTGAAGATTAGAAAAGAACAAAACAGTGAAGTTCAGAAGAGGAGTGCTAGCGATACTTAATTTCGATTCCAATGTTGCGGTAACTGACTGGTGTTGGGAATACTAATGGTTCCTGCACTGTTCAAACTATGGATTATTTTAAAATGGAGGAAAACTAAGTAGGTTCCTGTTGTGCACTCCACCAAATTTATCTGCTGCTCTCAGTTTCCAGAGGAGCGGGTGCAGGCTGGGGACCATTGCCCCTATCATGTCGAGAAAAGCAACTGTGTTCATGCAAGGATGACTGCTCTGAAGTTCTATTTTGAGTTGACATAAAGCAAACTTTGAAGAACTTTGCAGGAGAATAAATGGTCATTCAATGGCATTTTCTCCTCTTTTGAAAAACAGGGACATTTCATAGAATCGTAGAATCCCTACAGTGCAGAAGGAGGCCATTGGGCCCTTTGAGTCTGCACCGACCCTCTGAAAAAGCACCTCGGCCCATTCCCCCACCCTATCCCCATAACCCCGCACATTGATCAAGGCCAATCCACCTAAACTGCACATCTTTGGACTGTGGAAGGAAACCAGAGTACCCGCAGGAAACCCCATGCAGACACACGGAGAACATGCAAACTCCACACAAACAGTTACCCAAGGCCAGAATCGAACCTGGGTCCCTGACTCTGTGAGGCAACGGTGCTAACCACTGTGCCGCCCAGTCCAGAAGGGAGCCACTGTCCCCAGACTAGAAGAATTGAACATGATGAGCCGAATGATCTTACTTCTTTTCAACATTTCTTCCCATTTAAATTGCGTCCAAGCAAAATAACAAGAAAAAGAAGCCAAGCTCTGACTGATGCTATTGTGCATTGCTGTGTCAATGGGAAAGTGCTCCAGTTCTCTGACAGATCAGAGCATGACTGTTTCGGGAAGAAAATGGCTGTTTGAAGGTAAAGAACAGAGGAGCTCAGAAAGAAGCTAGGAAAAATAAGAGCAGACCAACCAACCGAATCCCTATAAGTGTAAAATAATTTATATTCATAAAGATTTTAAGCCACTTAATTGGTAACTTTAGAACCAGAGTTAAATACTTACCCAATGTTGTTCTAGTGTCTTGATATTTAAATGAGGCTGGGGCCCTATTTGTAGCCCTATGTCAGCAGAGTTAAATTCTGACCATTTTACTTAATTGTTGTACACAATTTGCAGTCATTTCCCATCAAGTCTGATTGCAATTCGAGACCAATGTTAGATTATTTTATTCCATTTTCATGAATCTAGTAAATTCATGTGACAGAGAAAGTTACGCAGTGGTCACAAGTTCGAAGCAACAGGTGCAAATATGGCTGAGTACAGCTGAAGGCACGCAACCTAAAAAAATAAAGTCAGGCATTCAAAGCTCCACACAAAATCACTGGTGTAAGTGCATTCAGTCAGAATCGCTCTTTGTGGATAAAATGCATTGATACTTCTGACTGGATATGCTTTTTTAACTCAAGTGTGTCTGTTTCAGCGTGTGCTCCTGTAAATATACATACATTTGAGGCCTTTTTTAAAGAAGAAAATTAAACTGCATTCTCACACCCTGATCAGACTCTTTCTCTGTATAAAGACTGGGTGCAAGATTTCTGCCCCTAGGACAGAGGTTCCACCTCCGAGGCTACCAAAGAGTCAGAGGACATCAACTGTCCCGTAATGGCAATGCCACCAGGAATGGTGGCCACATCCAGTATTGCACCTGAGACTTGAGGAAGCGAGTTGTGCTTGATCATGCTGTCAGTGTTTGGTGGTTTCTTTGGGTGCCAGGTTGGCAGGCCAAGTGAGGGGGCTGGGGTCAAGCCATGGGGAGAAGGAAACATGGGGGGGGGGGGCATTTTGATGGATCCGGGAGGCCCATTTAGGACAGGCCCCCTCTCCTGCTACTAACCCACGCAAGGAAATCTTTTGGTTGATGTTGGTTGTGTGCTTCTGATAGTGGTGGCAAAATGAAGACCTTCAGCAGGCATTAATTGCCCTTGCCAATGATAAACTTTCAGTAAGGGAAGGGTTGGGTGGGCTGAAGGCAAACAGGCCACCCACTGTATTTTAGGTGTCTCCCCCAACCCACTTTCCCCTCTTCCCACTGCCTTCAAGCCTGCCAGCGGGGCAATGTAAAATTCAGCTTTGAATGTCTAACAGTAAGATTCAAATTTTGCAATATGTAAAGATGATGAATATGTTTCAAACACTTAAAAGTTTTGTTCAAACTCAAAACATTAACTGTATTTGACAGAGATCCTAAAATAACTTAAGCTGAATGGCAAATTGTGGATTTGTGCCTGTACTTGGCACATTTCCAATTGACAACAAGGAACCTTGGTATAATATAGCTCCTTCTTTTGAATGAAGACACATTCACTTTCTAGTACTTTGCAGCTGAGGAAGGAGATGAACTACTATTGCCTGCTCCGGTTCACTGACATATTGGGCGAAGTTTTGTGGAGGTGACTGGTCTTGGCTGCCAGCGAGAGTGCTGGCGGGACCCCTGTTTTACATCTTTTAGAGAAATCCATCACATCTTGTGCCAATCGGACACTTAACAGGCCAATGGCGGGACTTCCGCAGAATCAGGTCCCTTCCTCCCCCGCCCCCTCCCCCACCAGATGCAGAGTTCTGCCCATCAAGAGCTGCTGGCCAGTCAAAGACGAGAAGGTCCTTTGGACTCAACAGCCCCACTGGGAAAGTGGTGGCTACTGCCAGTACTTTTCCCACCCAAAGGCCTCGACTTGAGGAGTAATCCAGACACATGTCAGTGATGGCAGATAAAGGGGGGCCACAGTGGAAGGGGGTGAGCAGCAACGGAAATGAGGGCAATGTGTGGCTCAGTGGGTCACCCCTTTCTTGATGCCAGAACTCTTGATAAGGTACAGAATTCCCCCTCACCCCCTGACACAGACCCTCTTCGCCCACTTCCATGAGACTGCAAGCACACACACCAGGGTTTGCATGTTGTGCTCACTACATGGAAAGACCCTGCCTGCTGCTGGGTTAATGCCAGCAATGGTGAGACGAGGACCTTGAGTGGAGGTTATTTGCCCACTTCATAGTCTAAATGGTGGCAGGGCGGGAATGCTGTCCAGGAGCCTGCGCATCCTGCACTTGATCAGAGTGGAGGTAAGAAGGTAGTGGAGTGCACCTGTCACCCTCCCGCCTGATTAAATTATCCCCCCAACCCCACCGCCAAACTAACCACAGGGAAGGACACAAAATCGTACCCAATTCTCACTTGGTGTGCGAACTATCCAAATCTCTGAAATAAACATACGTGTGCTGGTTCTTTGCTGTAGAAGGACTGATTGACACAGGATATTGTGCAAAAATTACTTCTATTACCACTGAGACCATGGGCTTGCCAGTAAAAAAGAAAGAGGTTATTTGTTAATAAAGTGTTACATGGTGGAGTGCTGGAAATGGATGCATGTAAGGATGAAATACGCATAATAGTAAATAGATGTTATATTCCAAAGCTTCATGCTGTTCCACTCTCATTATGTCCTTGGACCCCAGAATAACTTGTTCAAGCTATCCAAATGGTCTACAATTAGGAGGCTCTGCTTCAATTCAGATTTCTCCCTCTTGTTATTCACATCACAGTTACGCATGCAGACAGCCAGCAGAGAGACATTGGAAGTTAGAGAAATACCTGTGGATGGAGACCCAAGTGCCCACCCTACATTCTGGCTACCGCTACAGTGCAAAAGGAGACCATTCGATCAGCGCGGTGGCACAGTGATTAGCCCTGCTGCCTACGGCGTTCAGGACCCAGGTTCGATCCCGGCCCTGGGACGCTGACTGTGTGGAGTTTGCACATTTTCCCCGTGTTTGTGCGAGCCTCACCCCCACAACCAAAAGATGTGCAGGTTAGGTGGGTTGGCCATGCTAAATTGCCCTTCAATTGGAAAAAAATAATAATTGGGTACGCTAAATTTTTTTAAAGGAGGCCGTTCGGCCCATTGAGTCTACACTGACCCTCTGAAGGGGCACCCTACCTCAGCCCACTCCCCCACTCTATTCCTACAACCCCATCCAACCTGCACACTTTTGTGTCACTAAGGGGCAATTTATCATGGGCAATCCACCCAACCTGCTCACCTTTGGGCTGTGGGAGGAAACCCACGCAGACATAGGGAGAACGTGCAGACTACACACAGACAGTCAACCGAGGCCAGAATTGAACCCGGGTCCCTGGCGCTGTGAGGCAGCAGTGCTAACCACTGTGGCACCGTGCCGCTTTGTTCGTTCGTTTTCACCAGAGCCTTAGTGAAACCATTGATGTTGTATTGCTTCTTCTCTGGATTTCCACAAGTCCACGTCTCAATGTTATCGAATTTTTCTTCATCCTTTTCTGTTTTTATGTTGTCCCATATGTCCACAGCCAATGAACAAATTTTTCAAAAAGGAAAATATCTACTAAGTCTAGGACCCGATTTACCAGCCACGTCCTGCCTGAATCGGACTAGGGGCGGAAGGTAGATCCCGGGAGTGGCCTCTTCCGGGATCCCTGACAGTCGTTATGCCATTTCCCATGAGATGTCGCAATCTGAATCCCGCCCCCTTTCACAGTGCTGACGCCGGATCGAACGACCAGCCGGTATCTATTGGCCTCACTGAGGAGACTGTCATGATATGCGGACACACACATAATGATATACAGACAAGCAGCTAATGGACACAGAGAACAGCACATGACAAATAAGCAGGCAGGACACTCAGGGGTGGGATCTGACTATAAAAGACACGAGGCACTCACGCTCCGCCTCTTTCCACTGATGAACATCTAGAGAGTCAGTCAAGGATGTTGTTACAATCTCATACCCCCACCATGTGGCTAAGAGCTAGTCTGGTTCAGTCAGACAGAGTAACCACACTTAAGTTAGCAGAGAGTCGAACTCACAGAGAACTGTGCTAACTGTGCTATCAGTTCAATAAACCTGATTGAAATAACTTCAAGGTTTGGACTATCTTTTTGATCTATGCTGCATCCAGTTGCAGCCAGTGTTATACCAGTGTACCTAACACGACATTATACCAGGAGACTACTAATTTAAGGTGGCTTACCTCAGTCCGTTCCGTGATGACCAGCAAATGTATCCCGGCACCATGGAGAAGATTCAGGCTCCTCACCAGCTCAGGACCTCCGGCAATCTCAGTGCCAACTGGCGGATATTCAAGCAAACGTTTCTGCTGTACATCGAAGCTTCAGACCTTGAGGGTGCGTGTCTGATGCAAGAAAGGTCGCGCTTCTTCTCTCGACAGCGAGTGATCAAGCCATCGAACTCTTCAACTCGTTGAACTTCACCGAAGGCCAGGACAAGACAAAGTTTCAGACCATCCTGGACAAGTTCGATAGTCACTGTGAAGTGGACACCAATGAAATCTTCGAGCGCTACATATTCAAACAACGTCTTCAAGGTGATGAATCTTTCAGTGCCTTCTTAACTAACCTTCGCCTGCTAGCGCTGTCCTGCAGCTTTGGTGATATTGCTCACTCCATGATCAGAGACCAAATCGTGTTTGGGGTTCACTCTGATCTCTGAGAGAGCAGCTCTTAAAAATCAAGCATATGACCCTGCCAGTTGCGATTGAAACATGTACAGTGAAACATGTTCTTTTCCCGGAGCCCCACGCAGGCGCGATGCGAACGGGATAACAAAGCGGCTGACACCCACACTGCGCAGGTGTAGACGTCTGCCGACCGCACTGCGCATGTGCAACGACGTACACCGCATCACGACGCCGACGTCATGACGTGCCCAAACTGTGGCAATGCCCACTTTAAGGGACACTGCCCTGCAAGAGGCAGGCGATGTTTAAACTGCGGGAAGCCTGGACACTATGCTACCTTGTGCAGGTCTGTACCACCAGTCAGAGGCCAGCGCTCCCAATTCCGACAACGTGCGTCCAGAATGTGCAACGACGATTGCAGGATTTTGATCCTGGCAGCACAACGGATCCAGAGGACGAGTGCCTAGAGTCCGCCAACCGAGTGGGCATCATTACCACACGTGAACATGCCACACCTAACTCATCCCGCATTCAGTCCATCCTCGCTGTGGATTCGGAGGACGAATGACGTGCGGTGATGCAGGTCAACCGCTGCTCCATCCAGTTCAAGCTGGACACAGGTGCTTCTGCCAACCTGCTCTCACAGGCAGACTTCAAAAGCATCAAGAAGACCCCCAAGGTCCTTCCAGCAGCCTGCCAGCTCCTGGACTATAACGGTAATGCCATCACAGCACTGGGGTCCTGCCATCTACTCGTCTCCAACTGGAGCACCCATGTAAGGCTAAGGTTTGAAATTGTCAAGCCGGACAGGGCATCCCTACTGGGCCGGCATGCCTGCAAAAAGCTAAACCTGGTGCAGTGGTTTTATTCAACGACATCCTCCAACGTGGATCTTCAAGCTGGCATTGACAACATCCTCGCTCAGTATCCAGATGTGTTTGATGGGATGGGCACTTTGCCATATCGGTACAAGATCCTACTGTGACCTGATGCCAAGCCAGTGGTCCATGTACCACCCCGGGTCCCGGCTCCGCTGAAGGAGCGCCTGAAGGAACAGCTCAAGGAGCTGCAGCAGCAGGGAATCATTTCCAGGATAACCGAACCGACTGACTAGGTCAGCTCGATGGTGGTGGTTAAAAAACCCTCTAGAGACCTGCGCATCTGCATTGATCCCAAGGATCTCAAACAGAATATAATGCGTGAACACTACCCCATCCCGAAGCGGGAGGAACTCACCAGTGAGATGGCACATGCACGGTTTTTCACGAAGTTAGATGCGTCACATGGATTCTGGCAAATCCAGCTGGATGAGTCCAGCAGAAGGCTCTGCACCTTCAACACACCGTTTGGCAGGTACTGCTATAACCGTATGCCGTTCGGCATCGTCTCGGCATCGGAGATATTTCATCGCATCATGGAGCAGATGATGGAGGGTATCGAAGAGGTTCATATGTACGTGGAAGACGTCATCATCTGGTCCACGACACCTGAGGAACATGTTTCCCGT
Source organism: Scyliorhinus torazame (assembly GCF_047496885.1). Lineage (NCBI taxonomy): Eukaryota > Metazoa > Chordata > Chondrichthyes > Carcharhiniformes > Scyliorhinidae > Scyliorhinus > Scyliorhinus torazame. The sequence continues at coordinate 111,201,487 of NC_092720.1, read as the reverse complement.
CTCCAGCAGGTATTCCGCCATGTCCACGCCAATGGCCTGAAGCTGAACAGGGCCAAATGTTGCTTTGGCATGTCGATACTCAAGTTCCTAGGAGACCAGATCTCTCAGCAGGGCGTGTGCCCTGACATAGATAAGGTCAATGACATCGCAGCCATGAAGGTCCCGGAAGACAAGAAGGCGATATTGCGCTTCCTGGGCATGGTCAATTTTCTGGGCAAGTTCATGACAAACATGGCCTCACACACCACGGCCCTACGAAACCTAGTGAAGAAGTCCACTGCCTTCGAGTGGAAGGCGGCACATCAGGCAGAGTGGTTGGAGCTGGAAGCCAAGCTCACCACTGCACCTGTATTGCCATTTTTCGACCCAGACAGGGAAACGAAAATCTCGACAGATGCGAGCCAGGATGGCATCGGTGCGGTCCTGCTGCAACGCAATGACACCTCATCCTGGGCGCCGGTTGCCTACGCATCAAGGGTAATGACGCCCTCCGAATAAAGGTATGCACAAATCGAGAAGGAACGCCTGGGCCTTCTCACTGGCATTCTCAAGTTTCACGACTATGTCTACGGCCTGCCGACATTCACAGTCGAGACGGATCACAGGGCCCTGGTCCACATTATCCACAAGGACCTTAATGACATGACGCCTCGGTTGCAGCGCATCCTCCTCAAACTCAGAAGGTACGACTTTGACTTGGTCTACACGCCTGGCAAGGAGCTCATCATTGCCGATACACTGTCCCACTCCATCACCGTGCCCAGTGAACCACTGAACGTCATCCAGCAAATTGAGTCACAGGTGCAGCTGTATGCTAGCACCCTCCCGGCATCTGATGAGAAGGTGATTTGTATCCGTGAGGAGACAGCCAAAGACCCCCTTTTGCAGCGTGTTACGCAACACCTAGTCAATGGCTGGCAAAAAGGGCAGTGCCCTCAATTTTTCGATGTAAAGGACGACCTGACGGTGGTTGATGGCATCCTCCTCAAACTGGACCGGATTGTAATTCCACACAGTCTCCAGAGCTTGGTGCTCCGTCAAATCCATGAGGACCACCTGGGTGTGGAAAAGTGGAGACGCAGAGCCAGGCAGGCTGTCTACTGGCCCGGGATCAGCCAGGACATCGTGAACATGGTCCTTAACTGTGCGACCTGTCAACGCTTCCAGCCAGCGCAGAGTAAGGAGACACTTCAGCAGCATGAAATCGAAAACTCTCCGTGGTCCAAGGTTGGCATCGACCTCTTTCATGCAAATGGTCGTGATTACATGTTAATCATTGATTACTTTTCCAATTACCCTGAAGTTGTGAAGCTCTCAGACCTCACATCTCAGACCATCATCAAGGCTTGTAAGGAGACGTTCTCCAGGCATGGTATCCCACGCACTGTCATAAGTGACAATGCCCTGTGCTTCAGCAGCCATGAATTGTCTCTGTTTGCCCAGTCGTATCAGTTCAAACACCACACTATTCGCAGTCAAACGGAAAAGTTGAGAAAAGGGTGCACCTAGTGAAGCAGCTCATCTGCAAGGCCGCGGATTCTGCGTCTGACATTCAGACGCTGCAGAAGGTGCAGCAACTCCGAGACCGGCAAAAACAGGGCTATGATGCTCATGCCACCGATTTGCCCATGTTATCCCCGTCAGACGCTGTTCGGGTCAAGATCCCTGATGGAGGCTGGTCAGCTCCAGCTGTCGTTGTTCAACAGGCTGCCCCCCGCTCGTATGTTGTGCGTTGGCTGATGGTTCTGTTGTGCGAGGAAACAGACGGGCATTGCGCAAAGTTGCCTGCCCGCAACCACATTCTTCTCCATTTCCTTCTGTTGTTTTGCCACCTCCTGATACCTCGACCCACGAGGCCACCAGTCAGGCTTCAATCCCACCCATCAAGGTGCTGTCGTCCCCATCACCACCTCTCCGGTGGTCGACCAGGATCAGACGCAAGCCACAGAGACTGGACTTATGAGCATTTGTTTTGTTTGCTATGTTCTGTGTTCTCGCATCAGACAGCTGTTTTCACATGTACATATGTTCACATCCACTGCATGTATATATGTTAATATTGGCCTATTATTGTAAATACGTTCACATATGTCATCCAAACATAAAAAAGGGGAGATGTCATGATATGCGGACACACACATAATGATATACAGACAAGCAGCTAATGGACACAGAGAGCAGGACATGACCAATAAGCAGGCAGGACACTCAGGGGTCTGACTATAAAAGACACAAGGCACTCACACTCTGCCTCTTTCCACTGATGAACATCTAGAGAGTCAGTCAAGGGTGTTGTTACAATCTCACACCCCACCACGTGGCTAAGAGCTAGTCTGGTTCCGTCAGACAGAGTAACCACACTTAAGTTAGCAGAGTCGAACTCACAGAGAACTGTGCTAACTGTGCTATTAGTTCAATAAACCTGATTGAACTAACTTCAAGGTCTGGAGTATCTTTTTGAACTGTGCTGCATCCAGTTGCAGCCAGTGTTATACCAGTGTACCTAACACGACAGAGACCACAATCGGGCACTGTTTAACACTGATCCCCACAAACCAGGACCAGGCGTAATGCCATTTGGGGGGGTCTCTCAGGCGATTGGAGCCTACGGGTGGCTGACCTTCAGGCAGGGTGGCACCCTGGTATTGCTGGTGCCACCCAGGCACTTTGGCACTGACAGCCTGGTACCCTGGCAGTGCCACCTGGGGGTCACCCTGGCACTGCCAGGCTGGCAGGGGCACTGCAAATGTGCCAAGCTGGCATTTTTCCCGCACCGGGGACCAGGCCCGGGGTGCCCTGCCCATGTGAGGTGGGGTGCCCCAAGGATCCCCTTAAAGGTGAGTTGGGACATTGGAGGTGCCCGGGGATTGCATTGGGAGATCGGGGCGCCATTGCAGGAAATGTGACTGAGTACGGCCTCGGCAAGGCATTCCACACCGGGGCTCAAAGTAAAACAAAGTGCTGTTAGATAGAAGCACCAGGAACGGCCCTACTAATCCCACCCAGAACGGACTCTGGGTTTTTTTCCAGTTAAATGCCGCCCCTCTCGTCCGGTGAAATTCTGGCCAGCCCTACTTTGGCAGACTACATCACGTTGTCAAACCGCTTTGTCATCCACTCCCACGTCGTTTGGCTGTCAGAGAGAGCATTATGTCAACCACCAATGAGACTGGCTGGAGTTCCTGCTTGTCAAACCAAAAAAAGGCTTCCTTGCTCAACTATTCTCATGAGAATGTCACAGGCAATGTCTGAGATCAAAAGTGATCAGCACCCTAAATCAATTAGTATCCAACTTTGAGCCTAGCTAAAACTAAGAAGCACTTTTTAAATAGCAGTCACAGCTATGCAGTTACATGATACTTCTCGCCAACAACTCCCCTCCCCCATTAACTTTAAGCTCCTATTGATGGCCTCAGTCCAAGCCAGGAGCTGGCTACGCTTAACTAATTAAGCTGACCCCATGAATTTTAGTGCTGGGGCCAGAGAATTTAGCCTGTAGTACATTTGCTCACAATGAGCTATTTCTCCCTTAGGAAAAAGCACATTTACTCCAAAATGATTGTCAGAAACACAGTGAGCAAATGAAAACAGACAATGGAGAGACATCTTGTTAACATGTGGATTGTGGACAAGAATTTCTCGCTTCTAATTTTCTTTTAAATGAATTGGCTGTTGGGAACAAAACTATATTTTTAGCATTTCATTAAATTAACAACTGCCACGTTTTTAGAAGAGTGTGAGCTATCCTGGAGGAATCAGCAAATGTGGAGGCAGTACAATCACTATAATTAAAGTCATTTTCAATATGTGACACCAGCCACATCCAGACTCATTGGGGTGGGGGGAGTTATCTTAAATTACTAGCAATCATAAGAAAATCTGGAGCGATGCAATGGTACATTTTGGCAACATTCTCTCAAATGTAAAGAATTAATTAAATTTCATTTATGTACACTCATCATATGCACCCATGCACATCATGAGGTAAAAGCAGGCAGTGACAAACACCCAGGTGAGCCAATCAACATACAGAACAGAACACGAGCAATCACCAGACAGAACACCAGAGGCGGGCTTCCAACTATAAAACACACGAGGCATCAGCACTCTGCCGCTTTCCACTGGTGACAACTGTAGTGACAGTCAGGGTGTACAAATCATTCAACACCTACTACAGAGTGGATCAGAGCTAGCCTGGTCTAGATAGTTAATGTTAGTTGACTTAGAGAAGTAGAGGGTCAACCAGGCAGCTGTGTGCTTTGTTACTGAAGTTCAATGAATCTTATTGAACCAACGCCTACGTTTGGTGTATGCTTGATCATTTCACTGCATTGTGTTGCAGTCCGTGTTACCCCAGGGTGAATAACACGACATACACCTTTTACAATCTCAGAACAATTTGAAATCAATGAAGTCATTTTAAAGTGCAGTCACTGTTGTCATGTAGAAAACGCAGCAGCCCACACTCAACCCCCGGACACTCCCCATAGCAAGTTCCCACAAAATAACACTGTTTTAGTGATGTTGGTCCAGACGCCCAGCAGAAAGCCTACCTCTTGTTGTGGTAGTGCGGTGGGATCATTTATATTCACCTGAGAGGGCAGAGGAGCCTCGGTCTAAAGCCTCATCCATGGAGCTAAGAGCTTTGTACCTTAAAAAGTGGCAGACATGGGTTTCAGTTGTGGTGTCTTTCACCCAAGTACATTCCACACACAATTTCTTTATTCGTTCATGGGATGTGGGCATCACTGGCTGAGCCAGCATTTATTGCCCATCCATTTAAGAGTCAACCACATTGTTGTGGAGTCACATGTAGCCCACACCAGGTAAGGATGTTGTGGAGTCACATGTAGCCCACACCAGGTAAGGATGACAGAGTTCCTTCCTAAAGGACATACGTGAACCTGATGGTTTTTTACGGAATCGACAATGGTTTCGTGGTCATCATTAGACATTTTATTCCAGATTTTTATTGAATTGAAATTTTACCATCTGCCATGGTGGGATTCGAACCCTAGTCCCCAGAGCATTATTACCCTGGATCTCTGGATTACTAGTCCAGTGACAATACTACATCACTGCCTTCCCGACAATGGCTAGAATATTACTGGCATGCTGTTTTGAGCCCCAGTGTGGATAAAGTGGGCCCTGGGTCCATGTGGGCAAATAGCGAGACTGTGGAGTGTAGGGTATTTTACTGGCAGTAACGAATTAAGAAGCCTCCGCCAGGACTGATAAATTACAGGACCAGCTGCGTGGCAGCCAGCAATAGAGGTGGCTGCTGCACACACTGCAAGGGACAGGAGTCAGTGCTTCCATGTGAGGTGCCCTGGAAGGACTGAGAAATGTGAGATATCCTGGAAGGATTGTGAGAGATTGTTTTAATGTACCAGGGCCACACAGGCCCCAATCATCCAAGGGACGAAGTCTCAAGTGACGCTATTGGAGTCACAGTGGCAGCCATTTCCACAGAGGAGCTCTTGAGGGCCATTGCACACCATTAAAGTGAGGATCCCTTACCTGTAGGAAGCTGCTGGGTGGCCGCCGTGATGTGCCTGGCAGTCTCCCCGCTTAGCGGTAGGGGGGGGGGAGCACTATCAATGCCACTAAATTGCCAGCGGATGTGTGAAATGGCTATTAATAGGCCTATTAACTGGGCACCCACTTCCAGTCGGTGGGCAGCCAAATTGTTGCTATTCTCGCCTTTCAGAATCTGCCATGTCAACAGGAAGACATCAGACTTAATCCCACCTGACACCTTCTGCAGAGATTGTTACAGCCCTCCTGCCTCCTACTCCAACTGCAAAGTGCCAGTAAATGTTTGGCGTATGTTTGAACAGTCACACAATTTCAAGGATGTTTATATTAGAGTAGTGTTACCCATATGTAGATAGCACACAGTTACAAGTATATATCAAATGGAACATCAATTTATAAGGGGCCTGGACCTAGTCTTTGGCCTTGGGCAGTCCCTCAGGTTCGAGGATGACTTGCTTCCACTCCGCGGAGGTGGGTTCTGTGGTTGCTGAATAGTCCAATCCTGGATCCGCAGACTCTGCCACAGGTTTGGCAGGTGATGCTTGATGAGGTAGGTAGTTGGGACGCCCTGGATTCTGCGCTCTCTTCCTGCTGTTTACATTTGGCCTCCTCCCTGTGACGCTCAAGGTGATTGGTGCCTTTGTAGATGCTACTCCTCCAGTTTATGCGTTCTAAGGCTAGCGATTCCCATGTGTCAATGGGGATGTTGCATTTATTTAGGGAGGCTTTCAGAGTGTCCTTGTAGTGTTTCCTCTGCCCTCCTAGTGATCGCTTGCCATTATGGAGCTCAGAGTAGAGCACTTGTTTCGGGAGTTTTGTGTCAAGCATGCGGACACTGTGGCCCATCACAGCTGGTCAAGGGTAACCAGTGCCTCGATACTGGGAATATTGGCCTGGGCGAGGATGCTCACGTTGGTATGCCTAACCTGCCATTGGATTTTCCGGGTTTTGTGGAGGCAGCGTTGATGATATCTCTCCAGGGTGGCTGCTGTGACTGCTCTGTGGACAATGAGCTTGGTACTGGATTTGAGGTCTTGGTCTTCGAACACTCTGTTCCTCAGACATCTGAAAACAGCACTGGCACACTGGAGCCGATGCTGGATTTCATCGTTGATGTCCACTCATGCCGAGAGGAGGCTCAAGAGGTATGGGAAATTAACTCCATTGTCCAGGTGCTAACCGTGGATCTTGATGGTCGGGAGCGGGGGGTGGGGGGGCAGTTTTGTGTGACAGGAGAAGGATGGTAGAGAACCTTTGTTTTCCGAATGTTTGGTCTGAGGCCCATTCCCTCATGTGCCTTGGTGAATGCCTCGACAATGGTTTGTAGCTTGACCTCTGAATTCGCACACACACAGGCATCGTCTGGATACTGCACCTCAATGACAGAAGTTGGGGTGGTCTTGGTTCTGGCCAGGAGGCATCAGAGGTTGAACAGTTTCCCACTTGTCCAGTAGGTTAGCTTCACTCTTCAACCACTGGGAGGAGGCGATTGAGGAGGAATCTCGTGATGACCTTTCCCGTGGCGGAGAGTAGGGAAATCCCTCTGTAATTTCTGCAGGCGGACCTGTCTCCTTCCTTGAAGACGGTCACAATTAAGGTGTCTCTGAAATCACCCGGCATGCTCTCTTCCTCCCAGACAGGTTGATAAGGTTGTGGATCCTTACCAAGAGTGCCTCTCCGCCACATTTTAGTACTTCTGCGGGGATTCCATTTGCGAGAGGCCTTGTTGTTTTTCAGCTGTCCACTGCCTTTTTCGACCTACCAGCGAGCTGGTGTTGCACTGAGATGGTGGCGGGTAGCATGTTGCGGGATGGTGTCGAGTGCACTTGCATCAAAGGCTGTTTCTTGGCTGAGGAGGTCCTCGAAATGCTTTCTCCAGCGAGCATTGACTGCCTCTCTGTCTTTGGCTCTCAGTGGGGTGGGTCCCTGGGTACTCGAACTTCGATGGTTTTAACTGTGCTGAAGAAGCCACGTACATCGTGGTTGCTGAGTCCCCTGTGCTCTTTCTATCCACTATCTGCTCTTTAAGTTGAAAGTCCTTCAGTTGCCTGTAGGCTTGTTTCCTCTCGCTCGAGTTTTGGTGGAGCTGCCAGTTCAGGGATGCCTTGTGTTTACCATTAAGGAGATCCTGGATCTGCTGATTGCTCTCGTCGAACTGTTTTCTGGTCGAGAACCCGAGCGTCTCCTCACAGTCGCTGACTATGGTGGCTGTTCAGGCAGTCCAGGCGCTGAATGGATGGTCCACTACTCATCACAACCGTTCAGCAATATCAAACATGTAGATTAATGTTTGTCCAACTGTGAAATTCCTTGAAAGCAATTCTCGAATGGATAGCTTTGGTTTCTTAAGCAAATTGGGAAACATCATTCGGCGCGTCTTAAAATTCTCTTTTGAATGCTTATAGACATAGAATCACAGAATTTACAGTGCAGAAGGAGGCCATTCGGCCCATCGAGTCTGCACTGGCCCTTGGAAAGAGCACTCGACTTAAGCCCATGCCTCCACCCTATCCCCATAACCCCACCCAACCTTTTCTGTGCACCAAGGGCAATTTGTCATGGCAAAATACACCTAACCTGCGCATCTTTGGACCTTGGGAGAAAACCGGAACACCTAGAGAAAACCCACACGGACATGGGGAGAATGTGCAGACTCCGCAGACCCAAGCCGGGAATCGAACCTGGGACCCTGGAGCTGCGAAGCAACTTTGCTAACCACTGTGCTGCCGTGCTGCCCCTATGTTTTGTAATTAATATCATGAAAACTTTTTAAATCTTATTCTACCGTCCCTCTTTACAACACACAAAATCAGAGCAGACTCCAGGAACAAAATCAGCACTCATATGCCAATATTATACAATTAAACATTTTAATGGTAGCAGAGATATATTGATCATTTAAGATGTCACCTTTCAAACAGGTTACTATTTACATATGGGTCGAATAGCATGTATGTGCAGCTAGCATATTGGAGTGCTATATCCACACATCAGGACACCATCAAAGGAGAGAGTTATATTAAGCAGTCGTGGTTAGGCATGCCAAGCTGGAGTTTTAAAAGGCTGCAGACTGTGGGAGGAAAGGATCTACCCAGTGTTATTAGAGGAATGCTAAAACGCCTGACACTTTTAGTTTAGTTGTTTATTTTCCTGATAAATGTTGTAACGTGTTTAATTCCAATTCCTCTTTGCAGTGAACTACTTCTAGATATAGATAAGTTTATTTCAACGCAGGCATCTTTGTGGTACACTGGGGTCCTGAGAGGAAAGGGAGGGGGTCTCAGCTTCTTTGTTCAATCTTTCCTAGGCAATGAATGGAGCAGTGAGTAATGTGCTAGGAGATAGAAGGCGCTTAGTTGCAAGGCTTGTGGAAACTGGAAACTCAAATCTCACAAGCCAGGATTCATTTTGTACCTGGTCCATGGCCTTGGTTTTAAATTTTTAACCCTTTGAGGACAGCAGTAGCATTTTCTGCTCTCAAGATCTCACCAGGCTGCAACATTGGCTCTTCACTGCAAGGATTGTCGATGGTTTCTCTGCATTTTCCTACTTATTCCTCATGATGTCGGTCTTTCAAAATCTACAGAAAGTCACTTCTGCAGATGCTATACGAAACAAAAAAGGTGCGTGACAGTCTTTTAAAAGTTCCCAAAGGGTTAAAGTCTGAAGGAATCTGTGGAGCTTACTCTGTTGTCTTGTATTCAGAGGGCACTGATTTACGATGCCTGTATAAGTTGAATTATTTTATAATGTGAAGCCCTGGGATTCTTTACTGTGGATATGTGAGAGACCTTTCACCCTTTTAGCGTTGGGCTCATCGATTTCCAACGCATGAATAAACAGAGCCCTTTTTATTTACTGAGGGTTTTTTTAATCCATAGATCGTATTCCGTGCTTCCGTCCATTCCTCCGTGAAAGCCTAAACTCAGGAGTTTTTGTTCCTTGTTCAGGAAAACAGTGTAGAATGTTGCTCAGGGTATTTGTCTCGATATCCAGGTCGGCTGGGCGATCAGCAGTCTGCCGCTGGGACCACAGTCCTTACACGGCTCTGTGGCGCAGGCTGAACTGAGTTGCAGCAACTGATGCCTGAGGTTTTTGCGGGTTTATTTCTCACTTTCAGCCGAACTCATACAATTCAGCATTCACTTTCAAAACAGGAGCACTTATAATTTGCAAAGCTGCCTACCTCCATTGCTGCACTGTTGTCCCTTACAGGTCCCAGAGATGATATTTTATGTTGGTAGGTCATGGAATGTTTCAATTGAATTCTCTACAATATGGGTTTCAGGTTAACCAGTCAGGTTAATGCGAAATACTACAGCTGTTGATTAAAGAGGCAGTGTCTTCATTAGGAAAGTGCATGTCAAAACTTTTTGTGTGTGTGTGTGGGGTGGGGGGGGGGGAGCAATGGCTTACTCTCATCGCAGTGACTTACTCTCATCGCAGTGACATTAACACACGAGTAATAGGATGATTTCTTTGCATTGTGCTTTTGCAAACAAAGATAAATAGTTTGTACAACATACAGTTTGTTAAACAAAAATTTGTTGCAATACTACATAACATTGGTCTTGTATAATATTTAAAGCACAGAAACCAAGTAAATAGGTGCACCGTTGTTAATATTCCACCAAAGCCTCCTCCCACCGTACTTCATCTTGCCTTATCAATATATCCTTCCAATCCTTTCCCCCTCTTGGACGGATCCAGCTTCTCCTTAAACGCACCAATCCTAATTACCCGAGATGATCCCAAGTAGTCATGGGTTCCTCACTCTAACCATTTTCTGAGTAGACGTTTCTCCTGAATTCCTTATAGGATTTATCGATGATGATTTTATATTTATAACCCTAAGGCCTGAATTTCAGCTCCAGGGTCGGGAGTGCAGAGTCAAACCAACACCCGGCTCTGCAAACCTGACCCAGGAAAAATTGTCCCGGAAGTTCGGATTTTCGATCAATGAAAATGTGAATTATGGCGGGTGACCCTGGAAGCAGCTCCGAGGCTGCTGCAGCAGAGGCTGGCCAAGCGGAAGGCCGGCCTCGGTGCTCCGACACTTTGTCAAAGATATGAAACCATTAACAAAACAAAAAGCGCCTTCATCCCTCGTCCTACCCCCACCACGTCACCCCCCATGCACACCCCGTGCCAATCCATGCCATTTCATGATGCCCACCGATCCCCATGGCTCCTTGTACTCCTATTACCAACCTCCAGGGGCCACTTTGCTAATTAATGTCCCTCTACCCATGACATGCCCTTTATAGCCCCAATGCCAATTTAGTGTTGTCTCATCCTAATCCATGCCCCAGCCCCACCGCCATCTGTCCTTACATTTACCAAGCCAACTCATCCAGTATCCACCATGGGCTGACCTGAGGAATCCTGCTGAGACTTTATCAAGTTCTTACGGGTCTATTGATAGAATTCACTATTTCAAAGAAAAACGCTTATATTGTTAAAAGCCCATTCACTACACTCAGCTTCATTTAAATCTCTTTGTGTTTATCGTCCCACTTAAAGACTTTATATGCACTTTGAGCTGTCGGTCAAACTGTGAACTGACAGGCACCCCACTGTGATAATGAAAGGTTGTGAAATATGTCATGCAGCATTAATCCTATAAAGCAACCCCATAGGCCTATGTTAACAGACAGAGTGAAATAGCAAACGTTTATTTATTTAAACATTTCACACAGTTTTTCCAAATATTTAAGGGGAGATTTAAATCCCTTGACAGCTTAACAGTTTTCTTGACAGTTCCAATGAGCTTGACAGTTATAATGAGTTTATGAATTCCTTACTCACATTCATGTACTCTTTTAACAATCCCAAAGGCTACCTTGCCTAACCCAAAGGCTACCTTGACTCGAGCACCGTGCCTCACGCAAAGGGCACTTTACACCACCCAAAAAGTGTCCCATGACATATTCAAAAGTGTGTCCTAGCTCTCCAAAGAATTCCGACAGCTTTAGACCTTTTCCTACCAGGCCTAAAGTACATAAGAACATAAGAACTAGGAGCAGGAGTAGGCCATCTGGCCCCTCGAGCCTGCTCCACCATTCAATGAGATCATGGCTGATCTTTTTTGGTCTCAGCTCCACTTTCCGGCCCGAACACCATAACCCTTAATCCCTTTATTCTTCAAAAAACTATCTATCTTTATCTTAAAAACATTTAATGAAGGAGCCTCAACTGCTTCACTGAGCAAGGAATTCCATAGATCCACAACCCTTTGGGTGAAGAAGTTCCTCCTAAGCTCAGTCCTCAATCTACTTCCCCTTATTTTGAGGCTATGCCCCCTAGTTCTGCTTTCACCCACCAGTGGAAACAACCTGCCTCATCTATCCTATCGATTCCCTTCATAATATTATACGGTTCTATAAGATTCCCCCGCATCCTTCTAAGTTCCAACGAGTACAGTCTCGGTCTACTCAACCTCTCCTCGTAATCCAACCCCTTCAGCTCTGGGATTAACCTAGTGAATCTCCTCTGCACACCCTCCAGCGCCAGTACGTCCTTTCTCAGGTAAGGAGACCAAAACTGAACACAATACTCCATGTGTGGCCTCACTAACACCTTATACAATTGCAGCATAACCTCCCTAGTCTTAAACTCCATCCCTCTAACAATGAAGGACAAAATTCCATTCACCTTCTTAATCACCTGTTGCACCTGTAAACAAACTTTTTGCGACTCATGCAGCACACCCAGCTCTCTCTGCACAGCGACATGTTTTAATATTTCATTTAAATAATAAACCCTTTTGCTATTATTTCTACCAAAATGGTAACCTCACATTTGTCAACATTGTATTCCATCTGCCAGACCCTAGCCCATTCACTTAACCTATCTAAGTCCCTCTGCAGACTTCCGGTATCCTCTGCACTTTTTGCTTTACCACTCATCTTAGTGTCGTCTGCAAACTTGGACACATTGCACTTGGTCCCTAACTCCAGATCATCTATGTAAATTGTGAACAATTGTGGGGCCAACACTGAACCCTGAGGGACACCACTAGCTACAGATTGCCAACCAGAGAAACACCCATTAATTCCCACTCTTTGCTTTCTATTAATTAACCAATCCTCTATCCATGCAACTACTTTACCCTTAATGCCATGCATCTTTATCTTATGCAGCAATCTTTTGTGTGGCACCTTGTCAAAAGCTTTCTGGAAATCCAGATATACCACATCCATTGGCTCCCCGTTATCTACCGCACTGGTAATGCCCTCACAAAATTCCACTAAATTAGTTAGGCATGACCTGCCCTTTATGAACCCATGCTGCGTCTACCCAATGGGACAATTTCCATCAAGGTGCCTCGCTATTTCTTCCTTGATGATAGATTCCAGCATCTTCCCTACTACTGAAGTTAAGCTAACTGGCCTATAATTACCCGCTTTCTGCCTACCTCCTTTTTTAAACAGTGGTGTCACGTTTGCTCATTTCCAATTCGCTGGGACCACCCCAGAGTCTAGTGAATTTTGGTAAATTATCACTAGTGCATTTGCAATTTCCCTAGCCATCTCTTTTAGCACTCTGGGATGCATTCCATCAGGGCCAGGAGACTTGTCTACCTTTAGCCCCTTTAGCTTGCCCATCACTACTTCCTTAGTGATAACAATCATCTCAAGGTACTCACCTGTCATAGCCTCATTTCCATCAGTCACTGGCACGTTATTTGTGTCTTCCACTGTGAAGACCAACCCAAAAAACCTGTTGTTCCCCAGCCATTTCCTCATCTCCCATTATTCAATCGCCCTTCTCATCCTCTAAAGGACCAATATTTACCTTAGCCACTCTTTTTTTGTTTTATATATTTGCAGAAACTTTTACTGTCTTTTTATATTCTGAGCAAGTTTACTCTCATAATCTATCTTCCTCTTCTTTATAGCTTTTTTAGTAGCTTTCTGTTGCCCCCTAAAGATTTCCCAGTCCTCTAGTCTCCCACTAATCTTTGCCACTTTGTATGCTTTTTCCTTCAATTTGATTCTCTCCCTTATTTCCTTAGATATCTATGGTCGATTTTCCCTCTTTCTACCATCCTTCCTTTTTGTTGGTATAAACCTTTGCTGAGCACTGTGAAAAATCGCTTGGAAGGTTCTCCACTGTTCCTCAACTGTTTCACCAGAAAGTCTTAGCACCCAGTCTACCTTAGCTAGCTCTTCTCTCATCCGATTGTAATCTCCTTTGTTTAAGCACAAAACAATATTGTTTGATTTTACCTTCTCAACCTCCATCTGTATTTTAAATTGCACCATATTATGATCGCTCCTTCCGAGAGGCTCAATAACAATGAAATCATTAATCAATCCTGTCTCATTACACAGGACCAGATCTAGGACCGCTTATTCCCTCGTAGGTTCCATTACATATTGTTCTAGGAAACTATCGCGGATACATTCTATAAACACCTCCTCAAGGCTGCCTTGACCGACCTGGTTAAACCAATCGACATGTAAATTAAAATTCCCCATGATAACTGCTGTACCATTGCTACATACGAGAGATATTGTAGGCCTTGTCAAAAAGAAAAAGGAGCCATTTGTCAGGGCTAGAGGGCTGGGAACAGACAAAGCGTGTGTGGAATATAAGGAAAGTAGGAAGGAACTTAAGCAAGGAGTCAGGAGGGCTAGAAGGGGTCACGAAAAGTCATTGGCAAATAGGGTTAAGGAAAATCCCAAGGCTTTCTACACATACATAAAAAGCAAGAGGGTAGCCAGGGAAAGGGTTGGCCCACTGAAGGATAGGCAAGGGAATCTATGTGTGGAGCCAGAGGAAATGGGCGAGGAACTAAATGAATACTTTGCATCAGTATTCACCAAAGAGAAGGAATTGGTGGATGTTGAGTCTGGAGAAGGGTGTGTAGATAGCCTGGGTCACATTGAGATCCAAAAAGACGAGGTGTTGGGCGTCTTGAAAAATATTAAGGTAGATAAGTCCCCAGGGCCTGATGGGATCTACCCCAGAATACTGAAGGAGGCTAGAGAGGAAATTGCTGAGGCCTTGACAGAAATCTTTGGATCCTCACTGTCTTCAGGTGATGTCCCAGAGGACTTGAGAATAGCCAATGTTGTTCCTTTATTTAAGAAGGGTAGCAAGGATAATCCAGGGAACTGCAGGCCGGTGAGCCTTACGTCAGTGGTAGGGAAATTATTGGAGAGAATTCTTCGAGACAGGATCTACTCCCATTTGGAAGCAAATGGACGTATTAGCGAGAGGCAGCATGGTTTTAGTGAAGGGGAGGTCGTGTCTCACTAACTTGAAGAGGTCACTTGGGCGGAGAGATGGCAGGTGGAGTTTAATCCGGACAAATGTGAGGTAATGCATTTTGGAAGGTCTAATGCAGGTAGGGAATATACATTGAATAGTAGAACCCTCAAGAGTATTGAAAGTCAGAGAGATCTAGGTGTACAGGTCCACAGGTCACTGACAGGGGCAACACAGGTGGAGAAGGTAGTCAAGAAGGCATACGGCATGCTTGCCTTCATTGGCCGGGGCATTGAGTATAAGAATTGGCAAGTCATGTTGCAGCTGTATAGAACCTTAGTTAGGCCACACTTGGAGTCTCGTGTTCAATTCTGGTCACCACACTACCAGAAGGATGTGAAGGCTTTAGAGAGGGTGCAGAAGCGATTTACCAGGATGTTGCCTGGTATGGAGGGCATTAGCTATGAGGAGCGGTTGAATAAACTTGTTCTCACTGGAACAACGGAGGTTGAGGGGCGACCTGATAGAGGTCTACAAAATTATGAGGGGCATAGACAGAATGGACGGTCAGAGGCTTTTTCCCAGGGTAGAGGGGTCAATTACTAGAGGGCATAGGTTTCAGGTGTGAGGGGCAAGGTTTAGAGGAGATGTACGAGGCAAGTTTTTTACGCAGAGGGTAGTGGGTGCCTGGAACTCGCTGCCGGAGGAGGTGGTGGAAGCAGGGACGATAGTGACATTTAAGGGGCATCTTGACAAATACATGAATAGGATGGTAACAGAGGGATATGGACCCAGGAAGTGTAGAAGATTTTAGTTTAGACGGGCAGCATGGTCGGCACAGGCATGGAAGGCCGAAGGGCCTATTCCTGTGCTGTACTTTTCTTTGTTCTTTGTTCTACATGCATCAGTCATTTCTTTGTTTATTGCCTGCCCCACCATAATGTTACTATTTGGTGGCCTATAGACTACTCCTATCAGTGACTTTTTCGCCTTACTATTCCTGATTTCCATCCAAATGGATTCAACCTTATCCTCCACAGCACCGATGTCATCCCTTACTATTGCCCAGATGCCATCCTTAAATAACAGAGCTACACCACCTCCTTTACCATCCACTCTGTTCTTCCGAATAGTTTGATACCCTTAGATATTTAACTCCCGGTCGTGACCATCCTTTAACCATGTTTCAGTAATGGCCACTAAATCATAGTCATTCACGATGATTTGTACCATCAACTCATTTACCTTATTCTGAATACTACGAGCATTCAGGTAAAGTACACTTATGTTGGCTTTTTTACCTCTGTTCTGAATCTTAACACCTTGATCCTTGATCAGTAACCTCTCCTAAGTTATTTTTCCTCTTAACGTTTCTCTTAATTTTCCTTGTCGTTGAACCCATATCTCCATGTAACAACCTGCCGCGTCGCTTTCCATTTATGTTTTTAACTTCCCGTTTTATTTCTTTTCGTATTCCTGGTCTTATTCACTGAGCTCCCCTCAGTCACTGTACCTTGTACTGTCACCCTTTTTGATTTTTGACTATGGCTTCTCTGCCTTACACTTTCCCACTTACTGCCTTTTGTTTCTGCCCTTGTTTTACTACCTTCCGACTTCCTGCATCATTTCCCATCCCCCTGCCACATTAGTTTAAACACTCCCCAACCGCTCTAGCAAATAGCCCCCCTAGGACATCAGTTCCAGTCCTGCCCAGGTGTAACCCATCCAGTTTGTACAGGTCCCACCTCCCCCAGAACCGGTCCCAATGCCCCAGGAATCTGAAACCCTCCCCCTGACACCATCCCTTCAGCCACATATTCATCCTATATATCCTGTCATTTCTACTCTGACTAGCACGTGGCACCAGTAGTAATCCTGAGATCACTACCTTCGAGGTCCGATTTCTTAACTTCTTCCTAGCTCCCTGTATTCTGCTTTTAGGACCTCATCCCTTTTTTTACCTATGTCGTTTGTACCTACGTGTACCACGACCACTGGCTGGTAACCCTCCCCCTCTAGAATGTCCTGTACCCACTCCGAGACATCCTTGACCCTAGCATCAGGGAGGCAACATACCATCCTGGAGTCTTGTTTGTGGCCACAGAAACGCCTGTCTATTCCCCTTACAATTGAATCCCCTATAACTATTGCACTGTCACCCTTATCACCCTTCCCCTCTGCAGCAGAACCAACCGTAGTGCCACAAGTTTGACTGTTGCTATTTTCCCCTGAGAGGCCATTCCCCTCAACAGTACCCAAAGCGGCATATCTGTTCTGCAGGGGAATGGCCACAGGAGACTCCTGCACTACCTGCCTTGCTCTCTTGCTCTGTCTGGTGGTCACCCATTCCCTTCCTGCCTGCGGAGCCTGAGCCTGCGGTGTGACCACCTCTCTATACGTGCTACCCACGATGCTCTCCGGCTCGCGGATGCTCCACAGTGTCCCCAGCCGCCGCTCCAGCTCTGAAACTTGAGCTTCCAGGAGCTGCAACTGGAGACACTTCCTGCACACATGCTGGCCCCCGGGGACTGGAACTGTCCCCAGCCTGCCACATGGAGCAAGAGGAGCAGACCACGCCTTGGAGCTGTCCTGCCATGAATTTTTCCTGTAAATTAAACCTTTAAAATTAAACTTGAGAAAGATGTTTTTGTGTCAGATTAAATCCAATCCCTGTGTACTATTTAATTAGCTGTATCCCTGAGTATTTATCTTGCTTGATCATACAACAAATTAAATAGTTATTTAATTAAAATTAAAAAGTTACTTAAATCAACTTAAAAATAGTAAATTAAATCAACCCAAAATAGTTATTTAAGTGAGATTTAAAAACTAAGAAATAGTAATTCAAATCAACTTAAAAATAGTAATTTGAATCAAATTAAAACTAGTAACTCCACAAATATTCAAATTTAGCCCAGTCTGCCTTTCAGCCAATCAGGTCACAGTCTCCTGTGACGTCACTTTACCGGGTTTTTTTCAATTTTGCAGCTGTCCTACCGGCAGCACAGTGTCCCGTAAAATAGTGCGACCCTATAAAAGGAACACAGTGTCCCGCGCAGTGTCCTGTGCAGGTCTGCTCCTCTCTGCTTAGCCCCGAGCCTGGCGCTGCCTTTATCCTCTTCCCCACAACAGTGTCCAGCGCAGGTCCGCTCTTCTCTGCTCAGCCCCGAGCCTGGCGCTGCCTTTATCCTCTCCCCTGCAGCAGTGTCCCGCGCAGGTCCGCTCCTCTCTGCTCCCGGAAGGTAAGTGAAGGCCTCGAGCCTGGCACTGCCTTTATCCTCTCCCCTGCAGCAGTGTCCCGCGCAGATCCGCTCCTCTCCACTCCCGGAAGGTAAGGCATGTTTTGAACATCCCACTGGCCAAAATCCGATCTGGTTGAGGCAGCTGCACTTTTAATATGTGTAGTTGCCCCTATGAAGCATGGATGTGCAATTTGGAAATGGCTCCCATTATGTACCCCACCTCTGACGAAAATAGCGGGGGAATTGGGTGTTGGGCGGGACTTCTAGATTCGTGCCTCTGCTGCCGTTTTCGATGGAGTCTCTCCCTCTGCCAGAGAACTCAGGCCTTAGATTTAGACTTACCCACAAATGGATACATCTTATCAACATTTACTCTATTAAACCCCTTTGTAATTCTAAAGGCGGCTATCTAATCTCTCTATATCCTTCACATTTCTGGAGAAAAGAACCTCCACCTGTTAAGTCTTTCTTAATGGTTATAACCAATTAGTTACAGTTATATTTAAAATGTACGGCATTTTTTATGAAAATAATCAGGAATACCAGTTAACAGTGCCATTAAGAATGGGCAACCTTCATAGGCTCACAAAGCTGGAGAAACCCCTGCATTATATGGTCTCAGCTTAGGCAATGGAAGTGTTGGTCTTGGCACCCACTTGGAAAGGGAAGTGAAGGGAAACTGGGCCAAAATTCCTGCTGCTGATTACTGGAGCTGATCATTGGGTGATGACAGAATTAAGATTGATTGTGACACCCCAGGGGTTCACTGATCAGCCAACATTCAAAGAGCAATCTTCTAGTTCCGCCCCAAATACTTATGAAACTGGTGGCGCAACCAAACCACCTCGCCCGATCTCTGGGAAATCCAAGGGAATTACAGCACTAATTGGAAGCAAGAATACTGCTCCAGGTCTCCTGGCTCCTGGGGATAGATTTAATTGCTACGCTTCACCCAGCAGGTTGGTAACCCTGCCCCCAAGAACTGGCAGCCAGTTCAAGGCCAGCAGCTCTCCACGACCAGCAGCCTCACCAAGAACGGTGGCTTCTGCCGGTAACACGTGGGCCTTCACCGGGGATTATCATGTGATCGCTGGAGAAAGGCAAGAGACCGCAGGGTAGGGGTCATGAAGAGCAGAATGCCAGCCGGGGGAAGGAGGCAGGATCGGAGGAAAAGCAGTGGAGTGACTCCCAGTGGCACACCCATCCCCACTTCCCGATGCTGGGTCCCTCATCCAGACATTGTGTGCTTTTTAATGAGGGACCTTCCACTACTAGCCACAAACAAACCCAACAGAACTTTCTGGGTAGCCTCCCTGCATGATGATGCCCCTGCTGGCCATTAGTTGAATACCAATGGCAGCAGGATGAGGCCCTTAAGGGACATTATTGCCCCATTTAGAGACATAATTTGGTGACCAGATGGATACAAACTTACTCCCAACCCGCCTGATTAAATGACACCCCTCACCTTGTGTGTAAAGGACGTGCGTGAAGCAAAGGAGGGCAGCTGGGACAATTAGAACGGTATCCCAGAATAGGCCTGTGTTTTCCTAAGGTGATGGTGGAAGATTAAACAGGAAATTGAATGAGTAAATATTTCTGGATCCACAGTTTTTTTGAAGCTACTTGATTATTTTATGTCCATGTGAACATAGGTTTGTAATCATAACTAAAACTGGCCTGATTTTTATAGCAGTGTGATGGAATATGGTCCACTTAGACCATGTGACCATAAGATATAGGAGCAGAATTAGGCCATTTGGCCCATTGGGCCTGCTCCGCCATTCAATCATGGCTGGTATGTTTCTCATCCCCATTCTCCTGCTTTCTCACCGTAATCGCTGATCCCCTTATTAATTAAGAACCTATCTATCTCTGTCTTAAAGACACTCAGTGACTTGGCCTCCACAGGCTTCTGCGGATTCACCACTCTCTGGTTAAAGAAATTCCTCCTCATCTCAGTTTTATAGAATCGTCTCTTCAGTCTGAGACTGGGCCCTCAGGTTCTAGCCTCTCCTACTGGTGGATACATCTCCTCCATGTCCACTCTATGCCTCTTAGTATTCTGTAAGATTCAATTAGTTCCCCCCTCATCCTTCTATACTCGATCAAATACAGACCCAGAATCCTCAACCGCTCCTCATGACAAGCCCTTCATACCCGGAAACCTCCTCTGTACCCCCTCAAAGGCACATTCTTCCTTAGATGCAGGGTCCAAAACTGCTCATAATATTACAAATAGGGTCTGACCAGAGCCTTAGACAGCCTCAGCAGTACATCTCTGCTATCATATTCTAGCCCTCTCAAAATGAATGCTGGTATTGCATTTATCTTCCCAACTGAATCTGCCTGTGAACCTTAAGAGAACACTGAACTAGGAATTCTAAGTCCCTTTGTACTTAAGATTTTCGAAGCCTTTTCCCATTTCGAAAATAGTCTCTGCCTCATCCTACCAAAGTGCACAACCTCACACTTTTCCACATTATATTCCATCTGCCACTTCTTTGCCCACTTTCCTAGCCTGTCCAAGTCCTTCTGCAGCCTCGCCGCTTCTTCGACACTATCTGTCCCTCTACGTATCTTTGCATCATCTGCAAACCTTGCAACAAGCCCTCAGTTCCTTCTTCCAGATCGTTAATGTATATCGTGAATAGTTGTGGTCTCAACAATGACCCCTGTAGAATACCACTAGTCACCGGCTGCCGTCCTGAAAAGGACTCCTTTATCGCCACTCTCTGCCTTCTGCCAGTCAGCCAATCCTCTATCCATGCCAGTACCTTGCCCCTAACACCATGAGCTCTTATCTTATTTCGCAGCCTGCAGTATGGCACCTTGCCAAAGGCCTTCTGGAAATCCAAATAGATCACATCCACTGGCTCTCCTGTGTCTAATTTCCTCGTTACCTCTTCAAAGAATTCTAACAGATTTGTCAGGCATGACCTCACTTGACAACGCCTGCTGATTCAGCCCAACTTTACCATTCACTTCCAAGTTCTGCCTCCCTCTCTTCTTAAACAGGGTTGTTCCGTTAGCCATTTTCTAGACCTCTGGGACCCTTCCTGACTCCAGTGATTCCTGAAAGATCACCATCAATGCCTCCACAATCTCCTCGGCTATCTCCTTCAGAACCTTGGGGTGTAGACCATCCTGTCCGGGTGATTTATCCACCTTTAGACCTTTGTTTCCCCAGCACCTTCTCCTTAGTGAAGGCCCCTACACTCACCGCTGCCCCTGACTCTTCAAGTTCTGGCATGCCACTGGTGCTACCATAAAGAATGAAGCAAAGTATACATTCAACTAGTTCCTCTGCCATTTCTTTGTTCCCCATTAGTAATAATAATGATCTTTATTGTCACTTTAACACTGCAATGAAATTATTGTTAGTACTTCTCCAGCCTCATTTTCCAGTGGTCTAATGTCCATTCTTGCCTCTCTCTTATCTTTTATATAACAAAAAAACCTCTTGCAATCATCTTTTCTATTACTAATAATAATAATCTTTTATTGTCACAAGTATGAAGTTACTGTGACACTCATATTTCATCTTTCCCCCCTCCCTTATTGCTTTTTTAGTTGTCCTCTGCTTGTTTTTAAAGGCTTTCCAATCCTCTGGCTTCCTACTAATCCTCACTACACTGTATGCTTTTTCTTTGGTTTTTATGCTGTCCCTGACTTTCCTTGTCAACTAGTGCCTCAAAAACTCCTACCATTGCTGTTCCACCATCTTCCCTGCTTGGCTCCCCTTCCAATTAACTCTGGCCAGCTCCTCCCTCATGTCTTTGTAGTTATCCTTATTTAATTGTAATACTGTTACATCTGGTTCCAGCTTCTCTGCAGGGTAAACATATTGTGGTCACTGACCCTAGGGGTTCCTTCACTTTAAGATCCCGAATCAAGTCTGCTTCATTACACATCACCAAATCCAGAATTGCCTGTTCCCTAATAAGCTCTACCACAAGCTGCTCCAAAAAATCATCTCGTAGAAATTTCACAAATTCCTTTTCTTGGGATCCGCTACCAACCTGATTTTCCCAGTCCACCTGCTTATTGAAGTCCCCCATGATTATTGTAATATTGCCTGTTTTGTATGCCTTTTCTATTTCCTGATTTATTTTCTGCCCCACATCCTGACTACTGCTAGGGGGCGTGTACATAACTCCCATCAGGGTCTTTTTGTTTTGTGATTCCTCAACTCTACCCACACAGATTCTATGTCTTCCAACCCTATATGGCTTCTTGCTATCGATTTAACTTCATTTCTTTCGAACAATGCAACCCCGCCCCCTTTGTCTATCTGCCTGTCCTTACGATAGGACATATATCCTTGGATATTTAGATCCCAGCCCTGAACCCATTGCAGCCACGTCTCTGTGAAACGTACAACATCGTTCCCGGTAATTTCAATGTGTGTTAAAAGCTCATTTACCTTGTTTCGTATACTGCGCGCATTTAGGTCCACCCCCCCCCCCCTCTTTAAACCCCCCCCCCCCCCCACACCCCCCCCCCCCCCCCTCTTTAACCCCCCACACACACACTAGTTAGTTTAAAGCCTATCTACAGCCCTAGTTACGCGATTCGCTAGGACTCTGGTCCCAGCATGATTCAAGTGAAGACTACCCCATTGAAACAACTCCCCCCTTCCCCAGTACTGGTGTCAATGTTCCATTTCTCTTACATCAATCTTGAAGCTACACATTTACCTCTTTTGACCCTGTGCCAATTAACTCGTGGCTCAGGTAGTAATCCGGAGATTATTACCTCGTTGGTTCTGCTTTTTAATTTAGCCCCAGCTGCTCATATACCTTCAGCAGAACCTCTGTCCTTGTTCCACCTATGTCGTTGTTACCTATGTGGACCACGACAACTGAATCTTTATCCTCCCACTCCAAGTTCCTTTGCAGCCCAGATGAGATAACCCGAACCCGAGCACCAGGTAGGCAACACAACCTTCTGGACTCTTGATCCTGGTCACAAAGAACAGTGTCAATGCCCCTAACTATACTATCCCCAATTACGATTACATTTCTTTTCTCTCTCTCTCTCTCTCTCCCTCCCTTTCTCCCCCCCCCCCCCCCCCCCCCCCCACATGAATGGCTCCTTGCACCTCGGTGCTGTGGTCAGTTTGCTCATCCTCCCGACAGTCTCCGCTTTCATCCGCACAGAGAGCAACCTGTCGGACAGGGACCGAGGCTCCTGTCGGACAGGGACTGAGGCTCATGCAACCCTCCCTCCTGTATTCCTCTACCTACCTCACTCATAGTTACACCTTCTTGTCGCCGACCACTGGCCGAATTGAAGGTAGTTAATCCATGGAGTGTGACTACCTCCTGAAACACAGCGTCCAGGTAACTCCGCCTCCCTAATGTGTCGCAGTGTCCGGAGCTCAGACTCCAACTCATCAACTCTGAGCCAAAGTTCCTCAAGCAACCAACACTTGCTACAGATGTGTTCACCATTACCCACAATAGGGTCCACCAGCTCCCACATCATGCAGATACAACATATCGCCTGGCCCTGCATCGCTATTTTATTTAATTTCCAGCTGGTGTTTAGTCTTACTAATCTGTAATATATTTCTTTTTACTTTTAATCTGAAAACAATTTTGTATGGGTAATACAAATTAACAGTTACTTACCAGCCAATGAACTTACTATTTTCCTCTCATATCACTCCTGGATTGTTTTTCAAAATCAACCAGCTGTCTAATGGTGTCCCTCACAGCGTCCACTCTCATTACATCTCTGCTCTGACTCTCAGCTCCAGCTCTTATTACATCTCCACTCTGACTCTCAGCTCCTGCTCTTATTACATCACCACTCTGACTCTCAGCTCCCGCTCTTTTTACATCTCCACTCTGACTCTCAGCTCCTGCTCTTATTAAATCTCCGCTCTGACTCTCAGCTCCCGCTCTTATTAAATCTCCGCTCTGACTCTCAGCTCCTGCTCTTATTACATCTCCACTTTGACTCTCAGCTCCTGCTCTTATTAAATCTCCGCTCTGACTCTCAGCTCCCGCTCTTATTAAATCTCCGCTCTGACTCTCAGTTCCCGCTCTTATTAAATCTCTTCTCTGACTCTCAGTTCCCGCTCTCACTGAATATCCGCTCTGACCCTCCGCTCCCACTCTCACTAAATCTCCGCTCTGACTCTCAGCTCCCGCTCTCACTAAATATCCGCTTGAACTCTTCCTGCACAGGAAGCAAGGTAAGTGCTGCCTTGGTTGGGTGTTCCTCACCAAGGCCAAAAAAAACAGAGTCCTGATTGATAACAGGATCATTCTGAAGTGCTGGAAGCACCAATAACACCCTGTTAAATGTGCTCAAAATGGGACTTTTTTTTCCCCATCAAATCACACCCATATTTCCATTCCTGGAAATATCACTGGGTCAAAATCCTGAAAACACTGGGTGCACCTATACCCACATAAACTGCAGTGGTTCAAGAAGGTGACTTGTCAATAGACTTTTTTGTGCTGGGAAGGGCGTAGATCCCGAAGGTGAGGGGAACGGAGTATACGGCTATAGCCATTTCGGATCACGCTCCACACTGGGTAGACTTGGAGATAGGGGCGGAAACAGGAGGGCGCCCACCCTGGAGAATGGACATGGGACTAATGGCAGATGAGGGGGTGTGTCTAAGGGTGAGGGGGTGCATTGAAAAGTACTTGGAACTCAATGATAATGGGGAGGTCCAGGTGGGAGTGGTCTGGGAGGCGTTGAAGGCGGTGGTTAGAAGGGAGCTGATATCAATAAGGGCACATAAAGGGAAGCAGGAGAGTAAGGAACGGGAGCGGTTGCTGCAAGAACTTTTGAGGGTGGACAGACAATATGCTGAAGCACCGGAGGAGGGACTGTACAGGGAAAGGCAAAGGCTAAATGTAGAATTTGACTTGCTGACTACGGGCACTGCAGAGGCACAATGGAGGAAGGCACAGGGTGTACAGTACGAATATGGGGAGAAGGCGAGCAGGTTGCTGGCACACCAATTGAGGAAAAGGGGAGCAGCGAGGGAAATAGGGGGAGTGAGGGATGAGGAAGGAGAGATGGAGCGG
This sequence comes from Scyliorhinus torazame, assembly GCF_047496885.1. Classification (NCBI taxonomy): domain Eukaryota; kingdom Metazoa; phylum Chordata; class Chondrichthyes; order Carcharhiniformes; family Scyliorhinidae; genus Scyliorhinus; species Scyliorhinus torazame. Next base: position 111,176,439 of record NC_092720.1, on the reverse strand, counting down.
GGAGCGGAGAGAGTGAATGGAGTGTTCAAGACATTTTATAAAAAATTATATGAAGCTCAACCCCCGGATGGGAGGGAGAGAATGATGGGCTTCTTGGATCGGCTGGAATTTCCCAAGGTGGAAGAGCAGGAAAGGGTGGGACTGGGAGCACAGATCGAGGTAGAAGAAGTGGTGAAAGGAATTAGGAGCATGCAGGCGGGAAAGGCCCTGGAACCGGATGGATTCCCAGTCGAATTCTATAGAAAATATGTGGACTTGCTCGCCCCGGTATTGACGAGGACCTTTAATGAGGCAAAGGAAAGGGGACAACTGCCCCCGACTATGTCTGAAGCAACGATATCGCTTCTCTTAAAGAAGGAAAAGGACCCGCTACAATGCGGGTCCTATAGATCTATTTCCCTCCTAAATGTAGATGCCAAGGTAATGGCAATGAGAATAGAGGAATGTGTCCCGGGGGTGGTCCACGAGGACCAAACTGGGTTTGTGAAGGGGAGACAGCTGAACACGAATATACGGAGGCTGTTAGGGGTAATGCTGATGGCCCCACCAGAGGGGGAAACGGAGATAGTAGTGGCGATGGATGCCGAGAAAGCATTTGATAGAGTGGAGTGGGATTATTTGTGGGAGGTGTTGAGGAGATTTGGTTTTGGAGAGGGGTATGTTAGATGGGTGCAGCTGTTGTATAGGCCCCCGATGGCGAGCGTGGTCACGAATGGACGGGGATCTGCATATTTTCGGCTCCATAGAGGGACAAGGCAGGGATGCTCTCTGTCCCCATTATTGTTTGCACTGGCGATTGAGCCCCTGGCGATAGCGTTGAGGGGTTCCAAGAAGTGGAGGGGAGTACTTAGAGGAGGAGAAGAACACCGGGTATCTTTGTATGCGGACGATTTGCTACTATGCGTGGCAGACCCGGCGGAGGGGATGCCAGAAATAATGCGGATCCTTGGGGAGTTTGGGGATTTTTCAGGGTATAAATTGAACATGGGGAAAAGTGAGTTGTTTGTGGTGCATCCAGGGGAGCAGAGTAGAGAAATAGAGGACCTACCGTTGAGGAAGGTAACAAGGGACTTTCGTTACCTGGGGATCCAGATAGCCAAGAATTGGGGCACATTGCATAGGTTAAATTTAACGCGGTTGGTGGAGCAAATGGAGGAGGATTTCAAGAGATGGGATATGGTATCCCTGTCACTGGCAGGGAGGGCGCAGGCGGTTAAGATGGTGGTCCTCCCGAGATTCCTCTTTGTGTTTCAGTGCCTCCCGGTGGTGATCACGAAGGCTTTTTTTTTAAAGATTGAAAAGAGCATCATGGGTTTTGTGTGGGCCGGGAAGACCCCGAGAGTGAGGAAGGGATTCTTGCTGCGTAGCAGGGATAGGGGGGGGCTGGCACTACCGAGCCTAAGTGAGTATTATTGGGCCGCTAATATTTCAATGGTGAGTAAGTGGATGGGAGAGGAGGAGGGAGCGGCGTGGAAGAGATGAGAGAGGGCGTCCTGTAGGGGGACTAGCCTACAGGTTATGGTGACAGCCCCATTGCCGTTCTCACCAAGGAACTATACCACAAGCCCGGTGGTGGTGGCTACACTGAAGATTTGGGGACAGTGGAGACGGCATAGGGGAAAGACTGGAGCATTGGGGGGGGTCCCCGATAAGAAACAACCATAGGTTTGCCCCGGGGGGAATGGATGGGTGATATGGAATGTGGCAAAGAGCAGGAATAACGCAACTGAAAGATCTGTTTGTGGATGGGACGTTCGCGAGTCTGGGAGCGCTGACCGAGAAATATGGGTTGCCCCAAGGGAATGCATTCAGGTATATGCAACTGAGGGCTTTTGCGAGGCAACAGGTGAGGGAATTCCCGCAGCTCCCGACACAAGAGGTGTAGGACAGAGTGATCTCAAAGACATGGGTGGGGGATGGTAAGGTGTCAGATATATATAGGGAAATGAGGGACGAAGGGGAGACTATGGTAGATGAACTAAAAGGGAAATGGGAAGAAGAGCTGGGGGAGGAGATCGAGGAGGGGCTGTGGGCAGATGCCCTAAGCAGGGTAAACTCGTCGTCCTCGTGTGCCAGGCTAAGCCTGATTCAGTTTAAGGTATTACACAGGGCGCATATGACTGGAACACGGCTCAGTAAATTTTTTGGGGTGGAGGATAGGTGTGCGAGGTCATCGAGAAGCCCAGCGAATCATACCTATATGTTTTGGTCATGCCCGGCACTACAGGGGTTTTGGATGGGGGTGACAAAGGTGATTTCAAAAGTAGTGGGGGTCCGGGTCGAACCAAGCTGGGGGTTGGCTATATTTGGGGTTGCACAAGAGCCGGGAGTGCAGGAGGCGAGAGAGGCCGATGTTTTGGCCTTTGCGTCCCTAGTAGCCCGGCGCAGGATTTTGTTAATGTGGAAAGAAGCCAAGCCCCCGGGGGTGGAGACCTGGATAAATGACATGGCAGGGTTTATAAAGCTAGAGCGGATTAAGTTTGTTCTAAGGGGGTCGGCTCAAGGGTTCACCAGGCGGTGGCAACCGTTCGTCGAACACCTCGCAGAAAGATAGATGGAATGGAAAAAAGAAGGCAGCAGCAGCAGCACAGGATCGGGGGGAGGGGGGGGGGGGAACCAGAAGGACTCTCAGGGTTGTTAATATATACTGTATAATATGTATAGGTCGTTGCGACAGATAATTATATATTGGACTGTTAAATTATATTTTTGGAGCGTGTTACTTGTGATAAGGCAGTTGCTAATTAGGGCTAGTTTTCATTTTTGTTATTTATTATTTATTCATTTTTTCTTTATAAAATAGGTCGTTCTTATAATATTGTGTAAAGGATGCACAATGTACTGTGTTGGTTGACCAAAAATTTTCAATAAAATATTTATTAAAAAAAAAGGTGACTTGTCACCACCTTCTCAAGAGCAGTTAGGGATGGGCAGTGTGCTAGCATCGCCAGCGAGGCCCACATCCCATGAAATAATATTTTTTTAAACGACAAAGTACCAATCTGGATATTTGGCACATGTACAATGAATCTGCAGTGTACAGTGCAGTTTCAATGTGCAATACCCACCAGAATATAATACAGTATATTAAAATCATATGGTTTATAAGATTAAATTAGATTTCATTAAATAAATTAGAAGACCTGAAAACAATTTTCAGTATTAAGTTGTTGCAGCTCATCAACCTTGGCAACTCATGTCAGAAATGGAGATGGCATTGGGACTAATAAAGAAACAAAACATAGGCCTTGAGGAGATAGAAGTGGGAATAGAATCATTGCCCACTGCTGCTGTACAAAAAATATTGGGCAGAGGTTCTGGTCTGAAACTGCTGAACTCGGTATTGAGTGTCAAAGACTGTAAAGTGTGTAATTTTAAGATGAGCTGTTGGTCCTCAAACTTGCACTGAGCCTCGTCAGAAAAGTGTAGGAGGCCAAGATCTGAGAGGTCAGAGTATGAGTGTGGCAGATGATTAGAAGCTTGGGATTGCACCTGTGGACTGAATTAAGGTGTTCCACAAAGTGGTCACCCAACGTCATTCGTCTCCCCAATATAGAGGAAGCCCATCATGAGCAACCTATTCAGTATGCTAAATTGAAAGGAGGTCAAGTAAATTGTTCCTGTTGAAAGAGTGCTTAGGACCCTGGATGATGGGAAAGAGAGGTTGGTTAGGTGTAGGGCAGGTGCTGCATCGCATGTTCTTGCATGGAAAGATGGAGGGGGTGACGGAGGAGTGGAATGGCTTGTCACGGAGTGAACAGTCTGTTCAGAATGTTGAGGGGGGAGGGGAAGGAAAGATGAGCTTCGTGGAGGCACCATGCTGGAGGTGGTGGGGATGGTGGAGGATGGTTTGTTGGGAGCTGGTGGAGTGGAAGGCTAGGACAAGGGGGATCCTACGTGTGGGCAAGAGCGGAATGCGTAAAATATTTCCTGCCAGTTTTGACATCTGCTACAGAGAAATAATACCATTATACAAACAGACAAAAGATTTCTCCCTCCCCTATTATGGGAATTGAACTTTCGTAGAGAATTGGATAGTTACAGAGAGATTCCTCTCTCACAAGAACAGATCTGTACACATTTTAACATGTTTCTCATTGCATCCACTTAGCAGCTCTATCTAAAATCCAATTTTTTGTTGGCCCAGATGTTTCACAGATACCGACATGCTCAGATATCTAAATTAGTGTCAGTTTAGGGAGCACCGAGAGGCTTTTTTGATCATCACAGCGGAGCTCAATGTTGACCTCACTTGATGTCCACTTCCCAATAGGAATAACTAATTAACAATTCGGAGTAAGAGCCCAGAATCACTTCTCCACCCCTCCCAAGCAAGGATTAAAGGGATTTAACTGAGATTTCTAATTGGTTCAGTTAAGTAGACACAGGCCAAGATTTGAACCTGAGAGTTCCTGAACCATGTCTTGGATTTTCATGGAATTGGGCTAAGTAGGGTGACCTTTAAAAATAAAAGGAAATTAGGGCAGCACGGGGGCGCAGTGGTTAGCACTGCTGACTCAGGGTGCCGAGGTCCCAGGTTTGATCCCGCCTCTGGGTCACTGTCCATGTGGAGTGTGCACATTCTCCCCGTGTTTGTGTGGGCTTCGCCCCCACAACCCAAAATATGTGCAGGCTAGGTGAATTGACCACGCTAAATTGCTTCTTAATTGGAAAAAATTAATTGGGTATTCTAAGTTTATTTTAAATTAAACTAAAAAAATTAATAAAAGCAAATTACTGCAGATGCTGGAATCTGAAACCAAAGAGAAAATGCTGGAAAATCTCAGCAGGTCTGGCAGCATCTGTAGGGAGAGAAAAGAGCTAACGTTTCGAGTCCAGATGGCCCTTTATCAAAGCTTTAAACCCTTAAAAAATGGCAGGTGGCACCAGATTACAGGATCCCCGTCACCATTCCCATTTCTGGCAATTTGGGGCAGGGTAAGGTTTCAGGCAGCCAGTCCCATGCTGCACTTCAGCCCTTGCTAGCTCCATTGTATCAATTACATGGGGTGGAATTCAACCCTCCCTACATTCCCGGTGTCCTATGCAATTTTGATAGAGTCACGACCAACCTGTTAAAAGGCAAGGTTCATGGCACCTCAGCAGCATTGTGAACTATGAGGGAACCCTGATCCTGAGTCACAAAAATAAAATAAAAAGCCACTCAACATTTCTTTTGAAATTGCCCCTCTTATCTTCTCATAAAGCTGCCAAACAAACCCAGCCATGCATAGTTTTGACTTAAAACCGCTTTTTTCCAGTTCTAACTTTTTAGTCTTGTGTGATTAAACACACAGGCATGGAAAAACCACATCAAAGAAAGTTAACTTATAACAAGGTAATAGAGGTGTCAACCAAATCAACCAAAGCTTATATTCTCCTCTGTAGCTGTGTCAACATGCCTGCTGAGCGAAGTAAAGTGGTCATTCCTGGAGTTCAACCAAGCATTCATAATGAAGCCAATGTCTGTTTCTAATTATACAGTTTCCAGGTGGCCTCGTTATGAATGCATAACTGTACATGCTGGAGACTGGAAAAGTAGGTATGAAGGATACATTGAGGAAGGGAAACTATATGAAGATAATAAAAACAATATGCAAGAGTCATGGGAGAAATGGAGGGGTGCACAATGGAGTGGGTGGGAGCTATAAAAGCTTGGGGGCCTGACAGTCTTGATTATAACAGGACAGATGTCCTAGCAAATGAAAGCGGGTCACCTTCATGGGGGCGGCATGGTAGCACAGTGGTTAGCACTGTTGCTTCACAGCTCCAGGGTCGCAGGTTCAATTCCTGGTTTGGGTCACCTGTGTGGAGTCTGTACATTCTCCCCGTGCCTGCATGGGTTTCCTCCAGGTGCTCCGGTTTCCTCCCACAGTCCAAAGATGTGCAGGTTAGGTGGATTGGCCATGCTAAATTGCCCCTTAGTGTCCAAAAAAAAAGGTTAGGTGGGGATAGGGTGGAGGTGTGGGCTTAAGTGGGGTGCAAGTCGGGTCCAAGGGCCGGTGCAGACTCTAGGGCCTCCTGCACTGTAAATTATATGATTCTATGATATGATCTTGCGCATCCACCTTTGCTGCTGCCGGTCCTGCCTTTGGAGGTGGCAGGCTCGACTCTACTCCTTCTCCACCTCCAGCGTGGCAGGCAGAGGCCTCCTTAATGAAGATGTGTTTGCAGAGTCAGCAACTTACACCAGCCATGCTTCTCTTCTATATTTTTTAATAGATTTAGAATACCCAATTCATTTTTTTTCCAATTACGGGGCAATTTAGCATGGCCAATCCACCTACCCTGCACATCTTTTGGGTTGTGGGGGCGAAACCCACGCATACACGGGGAGACTGTGCAAACTCCACACGGACAGTGACCCAGAGCCGGGATCGAACCTGGGACCTCGTTGCCGTGAGGCCGCAGTGCTAACCCACTGCGCCACCATGCTGCCCTTCTCCTCCTTCTCAACCATCCGACTCGATACCTATTTTTGATTAAACCAATGAAGTTACCAAAAAGTCAGTTCTGCAAGTGCCCACTCTTTCAAAGATACGCGACTTATAAAATATTTTGAGCATGATGTACCATGAAATGTGAAGATGTTTTACTTGATCCTAAATCATACATCATTATCTCTGCCGATTCAACAGTGCTGTGCCTTCCGATGGCATCAGTGTGGAAGGCTTCCTGAACCAAGTGACTTGGTACCACACTTGTTGATGCATTTCTGCATTAAATTGCTAAGGAAGCACACAAATCAATATATGTACAGTGTAAAACAATGACTATCTCGCCATATGAAAAGACTGGTGGGGAATTTATGTTTCATGTTCTGTTGTCTTTTACAGGTCCAAAGCAATAAAGAAAAGAAACCTGGAACTCCACCCCCCCCTGTGACAAACACTGCTCCCAGTCCCCCACCTTCAAACAAAGTTGTCGCCAGCACTCCTGCATCCATAAACATTCCACGCTTCTACTTCCCAAAAGGACTTCCTAGTGCTACCAACCACCAAGAAGAAACTGTTACCAAGATTCAAACTGCCTTTGCTGATTTTGAGGATGAAAAGGCCGATATATATGAAATGGGCAAAATCACAAAGGTAGGAGACAGCATATTTTAACCATAAATAATGCTCAAGTGTGCGGCGTGGAGGCACAGTGGTTAGCACTGCTGCTTCACAGCACCAGGGACCCGGGTTCAATTCCGGCATTGGGCGACTGTCTATGTGGAGTATCAAAACTCTCCCCATTTCTGCTCCGGTTTCCTCCCACAGTCCAAAGATGCGTAGGTTAGGTTGATTGGCCATGATAAATTGCCCCTTAGTGTCCAGGGATATGCGGGTTAAGTATGGTTATGGGGTTGCTGGGATAGGGTGGGAGCCTGGTTAAGGTGCTCTATCAGATGATCGGTGCAGACCTGATGGGCCAAATGGCCTCCTTCTACACAGTAGAGATTCTTTGGTTCTATGTTTTGTAAAAATTTACTTTTTCCCTTGTATACATTTCACCTAGAATTCTGGCAGTGATGCGTATGATTGCTAGGTTACAGATCATGGGCATCATTAGGAATCCTGCAGTCCACACTATCACTGTCTTCCAAAGCAAAATATTGCCAACCAAACTTAAGTACTAGTTATGAGCTGTAATTTCAACTTGCAGCCCAATTGTTTTATCTCCCGCCCAACCTTGTATAAATACAACATGAGAGGTAAATTCCTTTATTCCATTCCACCATCAGGGAGTAGTGCTCAAAGGGTTGATGCTGGGTTACAAAACTGATTGACCCTGCCACAGTTTCTCCCCTCTAATAGGGCAGATCAATGAATTAAGAGAACTTTCAATTCATAAAATCTTACGTTGCTGCAGTGGCAGGATTGGCAAGTGGATTTAGGTTCACAATTGACATTGCACTATATTTGTGCCGTAAATTGCTGGAATACCCATCCAAGGTCAGTGTCGCGTATGCGATTTCACAAATGTCGTGCCCAATGATTTATCTCTCTGACCAATGAAAGAAAAGGTGACAGAACGAAATGCCTAGCTTTTGCACTCATTCCAGGAAGTGAATTGAACCACAACTTTCTGGATCAGCTGGAAAGTGCTACCAACTGAGCTAACGCCGTTATATTCCAGTCATTATGTATAATGAAGGAAGTACGTTGCAGTGCGGGCTCCTCACTCCCGCCTCATTAATTTCCGTCAAAGGCAAAACAGCTTCAATTGCAAGCGGGGCAGAGATCTGAGTCAATTGCAGATGGATTTGAATTACCATCCATAACATTACAACTATTGTGTGTGTGAACGAATGAGTCTGCCATTATCTGAAAAGAGGAACGGTAGATTTGGGCCGAGACTCTATGTCAGAACAAGGGAGGAAGCAATACTGAACCCTCTGAACATTAAGAATCTGTCATTTAACAAGTAGTAATCTATTGCAACCAACATTTGGAAGAAGATCTTTTTAAACCTTTGACATTGGTGTGGTGACCCAGTGATGCAGCCTAATGGGGCCTCAACACAAGCCAAAATGTTTCATAAATCCCTTTGAACTGTAATCCTATATTTTTGACTATGATCTGTCTTCTTTCTCTCCCAGACATTATCATAAACAACAAATAAAGTAAAATATTTTTTTTTTGAAGCTCCACGCTGAGACCTGTACCATGTCTTTGTTACACTGCCACTACACATTAGTTTCAGAATAGTCAACTTCAAAAATGCCATTGATTCAATGTCAGACTTTTATATAATTCAGAATCTCTTGCGTTAACTTGGTGAATAAACACTTTTTAAAAATACCTTGTCATCGTTAGGAATCCACAGTTTTTGCTGTAATTGAATCCAAATGAGAAGAATGAGAGAAAAATGTTAACATGTTAGGCAGTTGGGGAAATAAAGCATTATTCTACCACACTCAATATCAGCTGGGCCACAGTCAAAACCCCAATTTATTCTAAGTATAGCTATGACTGTTTTATTCAAAGATTAATTGTTCCCCACAGGCCCCTGTGTCAGGGAAGTGATATTTGAAGCTTGGTTTTGTTTTCCCAGGCATGTGGCTGTCCTTTATACTGGAAGGCCCCCATGTTCATTTCTGCTGGAGGAGAACGGACAGGATTTGCGTCTGTGCACTCTTGTGTAGCGATGTGGAGAAAGTGAGTATTAGCCCCGGTCTGCATTTAACTATTGCAATCAGCAGCAGCGATCACTCAAAGATGCATATGCCTCACTTACATACACAATGAAAAGCCTAGCGCCTCTCACACGCTCAGCACATCCCAAAGTGCCTATTAAGGCCTTTTTTGGAAGTGTTGTAATGCAGAAATGTGACTTCCAATTTGTGCACCGCAAGATCCCACAAACAGCAATGCGATAAGTGACCAAGTTATATGCTTTCGTGATTTTGGTTGAGGGATAAACAAAGGCCAACATATCGGGCCAGCACATCTGCTCGTTGAAAAATGCCAGGCGATGATTTTTTTTTTAAAATCTGTTTTTATTCAAAATTTTTCATTGATTTTTACAAGCCACTACAAAAAGAAAAACAACGAAAGGAAAACAAAGCAATAAAACAGAAAACAACTTAACCATTTAACAATTTAAGAAAACAGGGTGGGGTATCTGCCCTTTACAAATGAAAACCATCCACTGCCCAAACCACTGCCCCCCCCCCCCCCCTGGTTTACTGCTGCTGCTGACCTCCACCTAACGTTCTGCGAGCAAGTCAAGGAAAGGTTGCCACTGCCTGGAGGACCCCTGCAAGGACCCTCACAAGGCAAACTTTATCCTCTCCAACCTGAGAAATCCCGCCATGTCACTGACCCAAGCCTCTACGCTTGGGGGCTTCGCGTCCCTCCACATTAACAAGAGCCTTCTCCGGGCTACCAAGGAGCCTAGGGCCAGAACTTTGGCCTCTTTCGACTCCTGCACTCCCGGATAGTCTGATACCCCAAATATCGCTATCCCCCAGCTCGGTTTTACCTGAGTATCCAAGACCTTGGACATAGCCTTTGCGAAGCCTTTCCAAAATCCTGTAAGTGCCGAGCAGGCCCAGAAAATATGGACGTGGTTTGCTGGGCTCCCTGAGCACCTCACACACCTGTCCTCCACCCCAAAGAACTTACTCATTCTCGCCACTGTCATATGCGCCCGGTTCACCACCTTAAACTGAATCAGGCTAAGCCTGGTGCAAGATGAGCAGGAATTGACCCTGCTCAGGGCGTCAGCCCACAGGCCCTCATCCAGCTCCTCACCCAGCTCCTCCTCCCACTTGCCCTTCAGCTCCTCCACCGAGGCCTCCTCCGCCTCCTGCAACTCCTGATATATTTCTGATATCTTGCCATCCCCATCCCACATGCCTGAGACCACTCTGTCTTGCATCCTCTGGGCAGGCAGCAGCGGGAATTCCCCCACCTGCTTTTTCACGAACGCCCGAACCTTCATGTAGCTAAAGGTATTCCCGGGTGTAGCCCAAACTTCTCCTCCAGCGCTCTCAGACTAGCAAAAGTTCCATCAATGAGCAAGTCCCCCATCCTTTTGATACCCGCCCTGTGCCAACTTAGGAACCCCCTGTCTATTCTACCCGGAACGAACCTGTGATTGTTCCGTATCGGGGCCCAGACTGAAGCCCTTGCCTCCCCCCTGTGCCGCCTCCACTGCCCCCAGATCCTCAATGTCGCCGCCACCACCGGGCTTGTGGTATACCACGTCGGTGGAAGCAGCAACGGTTATCAGTGCCCCCAAGCTAGTATCTTTACAAGATGCCACTTCCAACCGTTTCCACGCCGCCCCCTCTCCCTCCGTTACCCATTTCCGAATCATGGATATATTCGCTGCCCAGTAATAGCTGCAAAAGTTCAGCAGCGCCAAACCCCCCCCCCCCCCCCCCCGGACTGCGCTCCAAGAACTGTCTCTTAACACCCGAGGTCCTGTTTGCCCACACAAATCCCGTAATAATCCTATTTCCCCGCTTGAAAAAGGACTTGGGGATGAGAATGGGAAGGCACTGGAAGACGAACAAGAACCTAGGGAGGACCGTCATCTTTACGGACTGCACCCTGCCCGCCAGGGAAAGCGGCAGCATGTCCCATCTTTTAAAGTCCTCCTCCATCTGATCCACCAGCCGCGCTAAATTGAGCTTGTGCAGGACCCCCCAGCTCTTAGCCACCTGAATGCCCAAGTAGCGCAAGCTCCTCTCCACCACCTTAAGCGGTAGCTCTCTCAGTCTCTTTTCCTGGCCCCTCGCATGTATCACAAAAAGCTCGCATTTTCCCGACATTCAGCTTATACCCCGGAAAGTCTCCAAAATCCCTAAGAATCTGCATGACCTCCACCATCCCCTCCACCGGATCCGCAATGTACAGGAGCAGGTCATCCGCATACAGTGAAACACGATGCTCCTCCACCCCCCGAACCAACCCCCTCCAGTTTCTGGACTCCCTCAACGCCATGGCCAGTGGCTCAATCGCCAGGGCAAACAGCAGGGGGGACAGGGGGCACCCCTGCCTCATCCCTCGATGTAATCTAAAGCACCCTGACCGCAGCCGGATCGTCGACACTCGCTACCGGGGCCTGATACAACAATTTGACCCACCCTATAAATTCCTCTCCACACCCAAATCTGCCTAACACTTCCCACAGGTACTCCCACTCCACCCGATCAAAGGCTTTCTCCGTGTCCATTGCTGTTATCACTTCCGAATCCCCGCCTTCCGAGGGCATCATGATCACATTCAGGAGCCTCCGTACATTCGTATTCAACTGCCTGCCCTTCACAAACCCCGTCTGATCCTCGTTGATCACTCCCGGGAGACAGTCCTCAATCCTCGTGGCCAAAATCTTGGCCAACAGCTTGGCATCCACATTAAAGAGCGAAATCGGCCTATAGGAGCCACATTGCAGCGGGTCCTTATCTTGCTTGAGGATAAGCGAGATCAGAGTCTGCAACATCGTCGGGGAAAGGGTTCCCTTTTCCTTAGCCTCATTGAAAGTCCTCAACAACAGCGGACCCAGCAGCTCCGAGAATTTCCTATAAAACTCTATGGGATACCCATCCTGCATACCCCCTAACCAGTTTTTCCAGCTCAAATGGGGCCCCCATTCCCTCTACTCGCCCCTCCTCCACCTGTGAAAATCTCAGTTGGTCCAGGAACTGCCTCATCCCCCCCCCCCCGGGGTTCTGACTCGTACAATTTGCCATAAAAGTCCTTGAAGACCTCGTTAATCCTTGCCGAGCGCAGCACCGTGTTACCCCCCCATCTCTACTTCCTCCAATCTCCCTGGCCACCTCTCTCTTCCGCAGCTGATGCGCCAGCATAGAACATAGAACATAGAAAATACAGCACAGAACAGGCCCTTCGGCCCACGATGTTGTGCCGAACCTTTGTCCTAGATTAATCATAGATTATCATTGGATTTACAGTGCAGAAGGAGGCCATTCGGCCCTTTGAGTCTGCACCGGCTCTTGGAAAGAGCCCCCTACCCAAACTCAACACCTCCACCCAACACCAAGGGCAATTTTGGACACTAAGGGCAATTTATCATGGCCAATCCACCTAACCTGCACATCTTTGGACTGTGGGAGGAAACCGGAGCACCCGGAGGAAACCCACGCAGACACGGGGAGGATGTGCAGACTCCGCACAGACAGTGATCCAAGCCGGAATCGAACCTGGGACCCTGGAGCTGTGAAGCAATTGTGCTATCCACAATGCTACTGTGCTGCCCTTAAGAACAAATAAATCTACACTATATCATTTTACCGTAATCCATGTACCTATCCAATAGCTGCTTGAAGGTCCCTAATGTTTCTGACTCAACTACTTCCACAGGCAGTGCATTCCATGCCCCCACTACTCTCTGGGTAAAGAACCTACCTCTGATATCCCTCCTATATCTTCCACCTTTCACCTTAAATTTATGTCCCCTCGTAATGGTTTGTTCCACCCGGGGAAAAAGTCTCTGACTGTCTACTCTATCTATTCCCCTGATCATCTTATAAACCTCTATCAAGTCGCCCCTCATCCTTCTCCGTTCTAATGAGAAAAGGCCTAGTACCCTCAACCTTTCCTCGTAAGACCTACTCTCCATTCCAGGCAACATCCTGGTAAATCTCCTTTGCACCTTTTCCAAAGCTTCCACATCCTTCCTAAAATGAGGCGACCAGAACTGTACACAGTACTCCAAATGTGGCCTTACCAAAGTTTTGTACAGCTGCATCATCACCTCACGGCTCTTAAATTCAATCCCTCTGTTAATGAACGCGAGCACACCATAGGCCTTCTTCACAGCTCTATCCACTTGAGTGGCAACTTTCAAAGATGAATGAACATAGACCCCAAGATCTCTCTGCTCCTCCACATTGCCAAGAACTCTACCGTTAACCCTGTATTCCGCATTCATATTTGTCCTTCCAAAATGGACAACCTCACACTTTTCAGGGTTAAACTCCATCTGCCACTTCTCAGCCCAGCTCTGCATCCTATCTATGTCTCTTTGCAGCCGACAACAGCCCTCCTTACTATCCACAACGCCACCAATCTTCGTATCGTCTGCAAATTTACTGACCCACCCTTCAACTCCCTCATCCAAGTCATTAATGAAAATCGCAAACAGCAGAGGACCCAGAACTGATCCCTGCGGTACGCCACTGGTAACTGGGATCCAGGCTGAATATTTGCCATCCACCACCACTCTCTGACTTCTATCGGTTAGCCAGTTCGTTATCCAACTGGCCAAATTTCCCACTATCCCATGCCTCCTTACTTTCTGCAGAAGCCTACCATGGGGAACCTTATCAAATGCCTTACTAACATCCATGTACACTACATCCACTGCTTTACCTTCATCCACATGCTTGGTCACCTCCTCAAAGAATTCAATAAGACTTGTAAGGCAAGACCTACCCCTCACAAATCCGTGCTGACTATCCCTAATCAAGCAGTGTCTTTCCAGATGCTCAGGAATCCTATCCTTCAGTACCCTTTCCATTACTTTGCCTACCACTGAAGTAAGACCAACTGGCCTGTAATTCCCAGGGTTATCCCTAGTCCCTTTTTTGAACAGGGGCATGACATTCGCCACTCTCCAATCCCCTGGTACCACCCCTGTTGACAGTGAGGACGAAAAGATCATTGCCAACGGCTCTGCAATTTCATCTCTTGCTTCCCATAGAATCCTTGGATATATCCCGTCAGGCCCGGGGGACTTGTCTATCCTCAAGTTTTTCAAAATGCCCAACGCATCTTCCTTCCTAACAAGTATTTCCTCGAGCTTACCAATCTGTTTCACACTGTCCTCTCCAACAATATCGCCCCTCTCATTTGTAAATACAGAAGAAAAGTACTCGTTCAAGACCTCTCCTATCTCTTCAGACTCAATGCACAATCTCCCGCTACTGTCCTTGATCGGACCTACCCTCGCTCTAGTCATTCTCATATTCCTCACATATGTGTAAAAGGCCTTGGCGTTTTCCTTGATCCTACCCGCCAAAGATTGTTCATGGCCTCTCTTAGCTCTCCTAATCCCTTTCTTCAGTTCCCTCCTGGCTATCTTGTATCCCTCCAATGCCCTGTCTGAACCTTGTTTCCTCAGCCTTACATAAGTCTCCTTTTTCCTCTTAACAAGACATTCAACCTCTCTTGTCAACCATGGTTTCCTCACTCGACCATCTCTTCCCTGCTTGACAGGGACATACATATCAAGGACACGTAGTACCTGTTCCTTGAGCAAGTTCCACATTTCACTTGTGTCCTTCCCTGACAGCCTATGTTCCCAACTTATGCACTTCAATTCTTGTCTGACAACATCGTATTTACCCTTCCCCCAATTGTAAACCTTACCCTGTTGCACGCACCTATCCCTGTCCATTACTAAAGTGAAAGTCACAGAATTGTGGTCACTATCTCCTACTTGCATCCTACTTGCCTTCTCCCCATACTCGTACACTGCTCCCTATACCTTCCTCAACTGAGCCTCAGCCTTCCCCGTGGTAAGCAAGACAAACTCCGCCTGCAGTCTCCGGCGCTCCTTCAAAAACCCGATTCAAAAACGGGGGATTCTGCATATCTCCTGACAACCTTAAGTATCGCACCTACCAATCTCTCCCTCTCCATCCTATCCCTCTTCTCTCTGTGGGCCCTGACTGAAATTAGCTCCCTTCTGACAACTGCCTTCGGTGCCTCCCAGACCTCCCCATTATCATTGGTCTCCACATATCTTTGGATACACCTCCGAACCCGCCCACCGATCTCCTCGTCCGCCAATAGTCCCAGGTTCTTTCTCCACAGAGGGCGTTGGCCTCTCTCCTCCCCCAGCCCCAACTCCACCCAGTGCGGGGCATGGTCCGAGATCGCAATGGCCGAATACTCCACCCCCCCCCCACTCTCGGGATTAGTGCCCTACTTACCACGAAAAAAATCAATCCGCGATTAGGCCTTGTGCACATGGGAGTTGCCTGCCGATGATTTAAATCCTCCTGAGAGAGAGCAGATGGGACCCTTGTGTAACAAAATAAGACATTTCTGCCAATGCAGCGCTCACTCATCTGCACTGAAATATAAATCTGCATCATGTGCTCAAGTGTCTCTCTCTGGAATGGGGTTGGAGGTCATGAACTCTGACCCTGAGGCAAGATTAATAACCCTGAACCACGGCTAACCAAATCAAATAAAATTTTTCCTTGTTTTATTTTGTACTATAAAATATAACTCTTTTTACCTGGTAGTGCTATTGCACTGAGGTATAAAGTTGCCTTAATTTTGTTTGGAAAAGACAAGCAATCCTGAACTAAATTTATCTCATAGTGGGAATCAAGCTAGTCCTTCCACACAGCTTTCAGGCAGGCTCCCTTCCGGAAACTGGGCGTGTGTTAACGTTGGAAAGATCAATTCAACACCGTTATGTTGGCTAACAACAATTTGTATTTACATAATATTATTAATAAAGAGAAACATCTCAAAGTGCTTCACAGAAGTGTAATCAGACCAAAATAGATACCAAACCAAAGAGTGGTGACTATAAACTTGTGCTGCTCCTCTTGCATCACCCTGATTTTATTCACTCCACCATGGGTCGCCATGCTTTCAGCCAGCTAAGCTCTGGAATTCCCTCTCTTACCCTCTGAGACTCTCGAATTCTGCCTCCTCCTTTAATGCGCTCCTTAAAACCTCCCTCTTTGACAATCCTTTAGTCACCAGTCTTAATATCTCCTTATCAGGATCGATCTCAAATTTTGTTTGCTGACATTTTTGTGAAGCGCTTGGAGAATGTTACGTGTGCTATATAAGTGCAGGTTGTTGTTGGTGAGATGGGTCTTAAAGGAAGAAAGGAAAATGGCGAGGTAGAGAGATTTGGAGAGTGAATTCCAGAAACTAAGGTTTAGATAGCATTTTAATAAATTTAGAGCACCCAGTTCTTTTTTTCCCAATTAAGGGGCAATGTAGCATGGCCACCTACCCAAATCTTTGGTTTGTGGGAGTGAAACCCACGCAGACACAGGGAGAATGTGCAAACTCCACAGAGACAGTGATCCGGGGCCAGGATGGAACCCGGGTCCTCGGCGCCGTGAGGCAGCAGTGTTAACCACCGCACTACCATGTCACCCCAAGGTTTAGATAGTTGAAGGCAAAGACACCAGAGATGAAGTGAAGGGAATGGGAGATATACCAGAGACTTTTACTGTTCACATTCATTTCTTTTAGTTCCCTTCTTTTGTCCTTAATGTGGCTTTTCCTGATTCTTTCAGCTATCTGAGAAAGACTTTCATGTTATCAGTTTGGGCTGGATTGGAACCCCATCCTGGAATAAAGAATTGATTGTACCGTGTCCTATGATCCTGGAGGTCTCTGGTCAATTCAATCTCCAGTCAGTACTGAGTTATTCTGGAGATTTTCTTTACAGGGTGATCTATTTTTGTGTTTTTCTTGAATTTGTCTTTTCTCTCCAGCCCCAGTTGATACAATATTAAACATGGCCCTTCAAAGGATTTCCCAAGGCTTACTCCCTCAGTATATAGTTCTACTTTCAGTTTCCAAGTTTTACCTTAAAGTTACGGCTTATCAAAATTATTACAGTGGCACAGCGGTTAGCATTGCTGCCTCACAGCGCCAAGGACTTGGGTTCAATTCCACGCCTCGGGTGACTGTGTGGAGTTTGCGCTTTCTCCCCGTGTCGGCGTGGGTTTTCTCCGGATGCTCCGATTTCCTCTCACCATCCAAAGATGTGCAGGTTAGGTGGATTGGCCATGCTGAATTGCCCCTTAGTGTCCAAAAGATTAGGTGGCAGTGATGGGGTGGGCCTCGGTAGGGTACTCTTTTCGAGGGGTCAGTGCAGACTCGATGGGCCGAATGGCCTCCTTCTACACTGTGGGGATTCTATGATTAGTCAAGGGATGCACAAATTTGAATTAATGTGAAAAGGTTTTCAAACGAACATTAAGAAGCAATTATTTTTTACTCAAAGTTATGTATGTTTTGAACAATCTTCCAGATTTGTTAGTAGAGGCAAAGACAGGCTCTAAATGTAAAAATCAGTATTCTGTGAGAGTGGAGGGGAGAAGGCAGATAAAATGCAATGGGCCAAATGGACTTTTCATATTCTTGGCTTTGTCATAATGTTTCCCACTGGCTCAATGCAACTATAAAGGGTTCTGGAATATTGGTTATAGCCTATAGTCACCGAGCAGTGAGGTGATACTGCACTTGTATTGCCCTTCCCATGTCCTTCACACAGGTCAGAGAGCTCTCATAGCAATTTGAGTAGTTTTGCCCTAAGGCGTATACAATGGGGTAATGAAAATGTTGCAAATTCTAAACCACTCTACTTAGTGTGAGTCAAATTACTTTTATAGACTGAGGTGGAAAGGCAATTTCACTTGTGGATATAAAACTTCCCTTTTACTTCTGGAAATTTGTTGAATTTGCTTTGGATCTATAACATTTTTATCTGTTGGATGCAAGAGCAGCTGAGCTGAACTGCACTTTAAATCCCTTTTGTAGTAATAAGTGGCCATAATACATGTTAATCTTATTCAAACAAACTGCAAGGCTGAAATGAGAAATGGAAGAATTTACACTGGTGCAGAAGAGATTTTTGAATTGACTTTAAGGCGTGGGGAATAACGTAGGCAGCTTTACCTTGCATATGAATGTTACCCATTTAACTGATACTCTCACTCGGGGTCAACTGTATAAAAGTAAGCGAAAGGCTTTTAATTATGATGTCTCAATGAAGTACTTTGGGCTGGATACTCCATTTGGGAGACTGTGATGACGACTGAGTGGGAACAGAGGCATTTTACGCCCGTAAAAACGGCGCAAAAGCTGCATCGATCCTCCGCCTGGTGGGGGGCCAGCAGGCACGCACCATAGAGCCCCCGGCTCTAGCTGCAGATACGGCCGGAGAATTGCCGGGTCCGTGGCCGTGCATGCGCACGACGGTGGACGCGCCGTGCAACATGGCGCCGGCCGCGCACGGACCTGGCCTGCCAAAAACTGCCCCGCTTTGGCCAAGGTTGGCACCCTCGGACCACCCCCTAACAGTGCCCCCCAGCCCCCGTCAAAGCCCCCATTGCCCGTGGATCGGCTCTCCCCCCGCCCTCCCTGACTGTGGCGGCGCTGGACTCAGCACGCAGCCGCTACGCCGGGGTCCCGGAAAAAAATAACACACGCCCCACGTCGCCGGGAACTCGGCCCATCGGGGGCGGAGCATCGGGGAAGGGCCTCAGGTGACATCCTGAGGCCGTCCCAACGGCATGTGGCATACTCGGTATACTGTTTTTGAGGAGGCGGAGCATCGCAAAAGCGGCACCGCCCCCGATTGTGGCACCAACGGGGATTCTCCGGCCGATCCCCGAACACAATTTCACCATCGGAGACCGGAGAATCCTACCCCTTGTTTTTGAAGTGTACTCACTGTTGTAATGTAGGAAATGCAGCAACCAATATTCACACAGCAAACTCCCACCATTAACAATGTGATAATGACCAGATAAATCTGTCTTTTATGATGTTGATTTAGTGATAAATATTGGCCAGGACACAGGGAATAATTCCCCTGCCCTTCTTCAAAATTCCCTGATGTTATCTTTTACAACCACCCAAGCAGTCAGATGAGGTTCGATTTTTCATCTCAACTGACATTAAGTTTGTTTTTGGTTAATTAAAAGCCAAGATTTGATGATGAGTAATAACTTGCTTTTACATAATTTGTCAAAATCTCTGACATTAGGATTAGGGAAATTCTCTGTCCTGTGAGAAATCACAAAAGAAAAACAAATAATTGGGGCTATTTCTGTCAAAGGAACAGTGGAGACATTAGGCCAGAATTCCCCTGCCATTGGGATTCTGATTTGGATCAGAATTCTCCTGCCCTTGGCATTCTGATTTGGGTCGGAATTCTCTTGCCGTTGGGATTCTGTTTTCCCGCTGGCAATGCACCCCTGCCCGCATGAGGTGGCTGCAATGGGAAATCCCATTGGCAAGCAGCAGGAAGAGAGAATCCCACCGTCGACGAATGGTGCGCCGCCGACAAACATGCGACTGGGGAACTGGAGAATTCAGTCCTTAATATCATTGTTTAAAATGGTGAAGGCATCATAGAATGATGCACTGCAGAAATAGAATAATCAGAACATCATGTCGGTGTCCGATCTTTAAAAAAGCTATCAGATTATACCCCACACCTGCACATTCCCAGAACCGTGCATGATTCATTCTGGGAATGATTAGATATAAACCGACTAATCTGCTGTCTAGTATGACGACATTCATAGAATCCCTACAATGCAGGAGGAGGTCATTCGGTCCATCATGTCTGCACCAACACTTGTAAAGAGCACCCTACCTAAGCCCACGCCCCACCCTATCCCTGTAACCCAGTAACCACACCCAACCTTTTGGACACTAAGGGGCAATTTAGCATGGCCAATCCACCTAACATCTTTGGATTGCGGGAGGAAACCGGAGCATCCGGAGGAAATCCACGCAGCCCCACTGGGAGAATATGCAAACTCCACGCAGTCACCCGAGACCAGAATTGAACCCGGGTAGGGCGGCATGTGGCGCAGTGGATAGCACTGGGACTGCGGCGCTGAGGACCCGGGTTCAAATCCCGGCCTTGGTCACTGTCCGTGTGGAGTTTGCACATTCTCTCCATGTCTGCGTGGATTTCACCTCCACAACCCAAAAATGTGGAGGCGAGGTGGATTGGCCATGCTAAATCGCCCCTTAATTGGAGAAAAATATATATAATTGGGTACTCTAAATTTATTTTTTTAAAAGAATTGAACCCGGGTCCCAGGCACTGTGAGGCAACAATGCAAACCACTGTGCCACCGTGTCATATTAATCTTATGTTTAATATAGGGCAGAGCTGTTGTCTTATTTTTACAATGGTGTGGGTTCTTTTACTGTCCCAGAGTAATAAATGCAATGGTTGTTGTATCTTTCACAGAGTGCTGCAGAGCTGCCACGATGATGCATCTAAGTTTGTTTATCTTCTTGCCAAACCAGGCTGTAACTACCTAGAGCAGGAAGACTTTATCCCACTGCTGCAGGTCTGACCCCAATCTTTTATTTCAATGCAGTGTACTATTTTACAAAGCCTTACCTATTCGGTAATGGTCTATGAGCAATTTTTAAAATTCTGTGAATACATTAACTGATTAGAACGACAGCCTTTAACCACCCAAGACATGGGCACAGAGCATAACCACAGAACACAATGTTAACCAAGTGGACCGCGAATAGACTGGGGAATGTGGTGAGAGTAAGAATTCTATTCAGTGGAGGTGTTCTTTCTGCTTTTAACATTTGTAGTGGTTTTCGTAAGCTCAAGGCAGTAGTTAGAGCAGCAGCTTTAAACAGTCTGGGGGACCATGCAGCAGTAGAGCCTATTGGGGTGAATAAAGGACACCAGGCGAGCAAAGGAATGTGACACATAGTCAGCGCAGCGAGTGGGGCAGTCCGGATAAGTTACAATATTAAGTTTATTGGTTAGTGGTTTTAGTTGGAAACAAATTGGTGCATAAGGGAGGAGGAGTACCTGGACAGTTTGCAATTGGAGGACGCCTTGTTCCATCAGCGGCACTGTGGCTACGGGGACAGCCATTGCCACTTGGGAAGGACCCACGGTCGTCTCTCTACACACGTGGGCAAAATCCTGGAGGGTTGGGAAGTGGCCGTGAATTTGGCACTGAAGTGGCTCAATTGACTGCCCAATGGGTGGTGAGGTACCCACTACTGGTAATATGCCATGGCGATGGAAAACATCCAAGCTCCCCTCCTGATGCCGTTCTCTGCCACACCAGCAGTGCTGCTGACTCCAAGCCTGTTGTCAGTCACAGTGCTGTAAAATTCAGCCAAATGTATTTGCCACCCATGAAGGTAAAGATGGTCAGAAGGATAGCCAGAATGCTGACCATGGCCCTTCGAGTAGGAGGCTATGCAGAGGGAGGAAGGAAGGGAGTGTAATATGTTGTTGCCTGGAGAGTCAATAATTAGAGGATGGATAGCATTGTTTGTCAACAGAACTGTCTCATTAGTGATTAAGGATGAAATTACCTCTATGGTAAGAGAAAATATGAAAAGCGGTGAGCAGGCAACAAAGATCCTATTTTCTATGTTTCTGCGGAACTACATATTGAATATAATCCCTTCATGTCAAGTAATGGGCCACATGTGGCCCATCAAGGTTCTGAGTGTGGCCCACCAGACATTTTGTTGACTGTTGCCCACATGCAGAGTTATCACATTCCGCTAGTTTACATCTGCGTGGTAATTTTCCTACCGGTAGAACTGAAGTGATCCACACGCAAAGCAAGGGCAAGTGAAGTCAAGTAGGTGCTTACTGCACACAGCATTGGCTGTGAGAGCAAAAGTTCCCTCTGCGTCCAATCAAGCGTAAATATTTCTTTTGTTTTTACTACTTGAAGTTGATGACAGTTCTATTAATATATGATTGATTTAAGCATTTTCTATAACTTGTTATGAAATATCTGGCGTGTATTAAACATATTCAATCTTATTCAAGGATCATTGTTAGTGAAAATGCCTGATTTCAGTCATGAGGCCCCCCAAGTTGAAGGCAGGCCACTCGGTGGCCCACTCACTAGCCTAGGTTGCCCATCACTGCTTTATGCAATTTATTGTCAAATCACTTTTCAACTATGCATTAAATTACTGTCTGCTTCTGTTTCCCCAGGACATCTGGGACTGCAAAATGTGAAAATTAGTGTCATAATCAATATAGCTTTAATGACAAGGAACTTGGCACGTGCATCCGGAAAATAATTTAATAGCTCTAACCCCCATTGCATGAGCTAATTCAAACAGCTCTCTTTATAACCTTGAGGAATCATGTTGAGTTTGTGATGCAAATTAAATGTGATCTCTGAAGTATTTTGTTTACATGGTATGGCTATGTAAAGGATGGCAGGAGCCAAAAATGCCCAAAGTGCTGGCCACAGTGATTAATTGGCCCACTTTAGCAGGGTTCAGCCGAAATACACATTGGCCAAAGTAAGGGATAACATTATAGCCTTGGACTACAGTCGACTTATGGTAGTGATTGAAAGGTGCTTTTACAAGATGATTAATGTAATTTTAAAATGATCAAGAGAACTCCAAAGAATTTTATCAACAGACAAAATTGATAACAGTCAACCGTCTTACAATTGAGTGTAAATAAGTGCAATCTTGATCATTTGTGATATGTCATTGGTGCACAGAGTTAGAGAATTGTAAAATCACCACCCTGGGTTCAGTGGCAAACATATCGTGTTGACCTTTAGTACAGAGACTAGCCTTCCATATTGCAACCAATGATATGTCCCCAATTTTACTTTGCTATAATTTCCCGCAGCAATCTTCTCTGGTTGATGATGAGTTTTTTGGAGCAAAGTCTGTTTTTATTAAACCTTTGAAAACCTTATCTACAAAAAGAAAGATAACAGGCTGTGAGAAGCGGCATGCTGGAGTGTCAGTACACTGTCCCACAGAGGTGTGAGGTGAGCTCGCGCCTGAGGTTCCGTACAAGGTGCTGTCAGCCGGATCGGAGGAGGAAAATGATTGCAAAAATTATCCCGGCAGCCTTCTAGAACATAGAACATAGAACATTACAGCGCAGTACAGGCCCTTCGGCCCTCGATGTTGCGCCGACCTGTGAAACCACTCTGAAGCCCATTCACACTATTCCCTTATCCTGGACCAGAGGGGTACCAATATCCTGGGGGGGAAATTTGCTAATGCTCTTCGGGAGGGTTTAAACTAGTTCAGCAGGGGCTTGGGAACCTGAATTGTAGCTCCAGTATACAGGAGGTTGAGAGTAGCGAGGTCATGAGTTAGGGTTCTAAAGTTGCAGGAGTGTACCGGCAGGCAGGAAGGTGGTTTAAAGTGTGTCTTCTTCAATGCCAGGAGCATCTGGAATAAGGTGGGTGAACTTGAAGCATGGGTTGGTACCTGGGACTTCGATGTTGTGGCCATTTCGGAGACATGGATAGAGCAGGGACAGGAATTGTTGCTGCAGGTGCCGGGGTTTAGATACTTCAGTAAGCTCAGGGAAGGTGGTAAAAGAGGGGGAGGGGTGGCATTGTTAGTCAAGGATAGTATTACGGTGGCAGAAAGGACGTTTGATGAGGACTCGTCAATTGAGGTAGTATGGGCTGAGGTTAGAAACAGGAAAGGAGAGGTCACCCTGTTAGGGGTTTTCTATAGGCCTCCGAAAAGTTCCAGAGATGTAGAGGAAAGGATTGCAAAGATGATTCTGGATAGAGGCGAAAGCAACAGGGTAGTTGTTATGGGGGACTTTAACTTGCCAAATATTGACTGAAAACACTAGTTTGAGTACTTTAGATGGGTCCGTTTTTATCCAATGTGTGCAGGAGGGTTTCCTGACACAGTATGTAGATAGGCCAACGAGAGGCGAGGCGGTATTGGATTTGGTACTGGGTAATGAACCAGGGCAGGTGTTAGATTTGGAGGTAGGTGAGCACTTTGGTGATAGTGACTACAATTCGATTACGTTTACTTTAGTGATGGAAAGGGATAGGTATATACCGCAGGGCAAGATTTACATCTGGGGGAAAGGCAATTATGATGCGATAAGGCAAGACTTAGGATGCATCGGATGGAGAGGAAAACTGCAGGGGATGGGCACAATGGAAATGTGGAGCTTGTTCAACGAACAGCTACTGCGTGTCCTTGATAAGTATGTGCCTGTCAGGCAGGGAGGAAGTGGTCGAGCAAGGGAACCGTGGTTTACTAAGGCAGTCGAAACACTTGTCAAGAGGAAGAAGGAGGCTTATGTAAAGATGAGACATGAAGGTTCAGTAAGGGCGCTCGAGAGTTACAAGTTAGCTAGGAAGGACCTAAAGAGAGAGCTAAGAAGAGCCAGGAGGGGACATGAGAAGTCTTTGGCAGGTAGGATCAAGGATAACCCTAAAGCTTTCTATAGATATGTCAGGAATAAAAGAATGACTATGGTAAGAGTAGGGCCAGTCAAGGACAGTAGTGGGAAGTTGTGCTTGGAGTCCGAGGAGATAGGAGAGGTGCTAAATGAATATTTTTCGTCAGTATTCACACAGGAGAAAGACAATGTTGTCGAGGAGAATACTGAGATTCAGGCTACTAGACTAGAAGGGCATGAGGTTCATAAGGAGGAAGTGTTAACAATTCTGGAAAGGGTGAAAATAGATAAGTCCCCTGGGCTGGAAGAGATTTATCCAAGGATTCTTTGGGAAGCTAGGGAGGAGATTGCTGAGCCTTTGGCTTTGATCTTTAAGTCATCTTTGTCAACAGGAATAGTGCCAGAAGACTGGAGGATAGCAAATGTTGTCCCCTTGTTCAAGAAGGGGAGTAGAGACAACCCCGGTAACTATAGACCAGTGAGCCTTACTTCTGTTGTGGGCAAAATCTTGGAAAGATTTATAAGAGATAGGGTGTATAATCATCTGGAAAGGAATAATTTGATTAGACATAGTCAAGACGGTTTCGTGAAGGGTAGGTCGTGCCTCACAAACCTTATTGAGTTCTTTGAGAAGGTGACCAAACAGGTGGATGAGGGTAAAGCAGTTGATGTGGTGTATATGGATTTCAGTAAAGCGTTTGATAAGGTTCCCCACGGTAGGCTACTGCAGAAAATACGGAAGCATAGGATTCAGGGAGATTTAGCAGTTTGGATCAGAAATTGGCTAGCTGGAAGAAGACAAAGGGTGGTGGTTGATGGGAAGTGTTCAGACTGGAGTCCAGTTACTAGTAGTGTACCACAAGGATCTGTTTTGGGGCCACTGCTATTTGTCATTTTTATAAATGACCTGGAGGAGGGCGTAGAAGGATGGGTGAGTAAATTTGCAGATGACACTAAAGTCGGTGGAGTTGTGGACAGTGCGGAAAGATGTTACAAGTTACAGAGGGACATAGATAAGCTGCAGCGCTGGGCTGAGAGGTGGCAAATGGAGTTTAATGCAGAAAAGTGTGAGGTGATTCATTTTGGAAGGAATAACACGAAGACAGAGTACTGGGCTAATGGTAAGATTCTTGGCAGTGTGGATGAGCAGAGAGATCTCGGTGTCCATGTACATAGATCCCTGAAAGTTGCCACTCAGGTTGAGAGGGTTGTTAAGAAGGCGTACGGTGTGTTAGCTTTTATTGGTAGAGGGATTGAGTTTTGGAGCCATGAGGTCATGTTGCAGCTGTACAAAACTCTGGTGCGACCGCATTTGGAGTATTGCGTGCAATTCTGGTCACCGCATTATAGGAAGGATGTGGAAGCATTGGAAAGGGTGCAGAGGAGATTTACCAGAATGTTGCCTGGTATGGAGGGAAGATCTTATGAGGAAAGGCTGAGGGACTTGAGGCTCTTTTCGTTAGAGAGAAGAAGGTTAAGAGGTGGCTTAATTGAGGCATACAAGATGATCAGAGGATTGGATAGGGTGGACAGTGAGAGCCTTTTTCCTCGGATGGTGATGTCTAGCACGAGGGGACATAGCTTTAAATTGAGGGGAGATAGATATAAGACAGATGTCAGAGGTAGGTTCTTTACTCAGAGTAGTAAGGGTGTGGAATGCCCTGCCTGCAACAGTAGTCGACTCGCCAACACTAAGGGTATTCAAATGGTCATTGGTCATTCTAGCAGCAGACATAATAATAATTGCTTATTGTCACAAGTAGGCTTCAATGAAGTTACTGTGAAAAGCCCCTCAGAGCTGTATGGGCAAAACTGGATAGTGTTGGGCTTTGAGGTGATGCTACCTGTGGTTGAACAGCCTGCCATTGCACATTTCCTCGGCTGATGTATCTCGAATGCCCATTGGCGTGAGGCATTGGAAGCTTGCTAGTGCTGTCGGGATCAGCATCCCTCCATCTGTGCGAGATGATACACACAGTAAATCGAATCAGCTGGGGATGGGGCAACTTCAAACGTTGCATTTTTGCTGATGGCTGAAGAGACTGATCCGCAAGAGGCAGGTTGTGCCACGGGTGCTGTATATGAAGTGCTTTTCACCCGGTAGCAGTGTGAGTTGCCGTTTTCAGTATTGGTGCCTGTTGCCAAGTCACTGTAGCCATTGATTGTCATGGTGGCGCCCACTAGGCCACAGATGATGTTGCCATTTCCCTCTGCTGTTAGCCAGTGTCTACAAGGTGCCAAAACCAATGTTTGAGGCCTTCATGTCGTGCTTGCAAGCATCTTGAAACAGATCTTTGTGTGTCCTACTGGTTTTCTGGCTCTGGCTACCTCGCCACACAGAAGATTCTCGGGTCTACGTTCATCTTCCTTCCTGCTGGAACTGACTTTTAACAAATAAATGGTACTTGGGAGCCTGAAGGAAGCAGCAGATTGAAAGAAAAACACTTGCGTCAGTTTTATTACAAATATTTTGTAGCTATCCTTGAACAGGCTGTCCTTTTTTGAGAGTGTAGTGTCCCACATTCTAATTTACATCTGTTAGTTTTAATACCTGTGAGAATATGCTGTCAGGGAGAAGGTGAGTGAATCATTGGAAAAGAACTCTTGAATTGAATTTAACCCAGATGTTCAAAAAGCATCCTCCCACATTTAATGAGATTATGCAAGCATTTCAAAAGTATGAACACAATAAAAACTGCACACAAAATTAAATTCAGTCATTTGGATTTGCAAGGATTGCATTTTTAATATTCTTTAAATTAAGCAGAGATCAAATTATTTAAATAGGCTTACTCGTGATCATATCCTAATGTTTGAGATTATTCAGTGTGGGGTTAAACCATGTTCCAACTGACCTGGGCCTGGGGTGCCACCTAGTGTCCTGATGAAGCAACTGAGCCAATTTAGGCACAAGCTAATATTAAGGCAGTGTTCTTCAAACTTTTTTTCCGGGTACCCATTTTTACCAACCGGCCAACCTTCGGGACCCAACCCGGCTTATCTTTGCGAACCACGCCGACCGACCTGCGCGACCCACCATTTTCTCTTACCTTGTTTGCTGCTGACAAAAATGGAGGAAATGGTTTTGGGTCCCTTTGGCCCTCGTACACGCTCCTCCAATGGAACCTGTTGGATGAAGGTGAAGCCTTCCGGTGTTGGAAAGTATGCAGTCTCCATCTATCCAAAGTTCTGCATTTATTTCCTGCAAAGTTTTATCAAATAAATCCCCCCAAACTTGTAAAGTAAAAGAAAAATGAAATGAATAAAATAAATGAAAAAAAAAAAAAATTAAATGAATAAAATAAATGAATAAACCCCCCCCCCCGGACTTGTAAAACAAAAAGCTGCGACCGTTTAAAAAAAAAAAAAGCGGCCGCACTGCGCATGCGCACCGATGATCGGGCACGCATGCGCAGTATGGCCGTATTTGTTTTACATGTTCGCGGCCATTTTGAAGGCCGCTTGCAGCCGGCATTATTAACAGCTGGCTGCTGCGGCTGTTGCGCGCAGATTTGCGCAATTGGGAGCGCCGCGACGGACGGCTCCACGACCCACCCGACACCCGCCCGCGACTCACCCGCGGGTCGCGCCGCCGAGTTTGACAATGCCTGTATTAAGGGACTCTGTAAAAGACATAGAATCATGGAGTCCCTGCAATGCAGGAGGAGGTCATTTGGCCCATCGAGTCTGCACCAACTCTCTGAAAGAGAACCCTACCTTGGCCCACTCCCCTGCCCTATCCCCATAACCTCACCCAGCATGCACAGCTTTGGACTGTGGGAGGAAACCGGAGCACCCAGAAGAAACCCATGCAGAAACTGGGAGGACGTGCAAACTCCACACAGTCAACCAAGGCCTGAATTGAACCCGGGTCCCTGGTGCTGTGAAGGTCTCAAACTGCGGGTGGGTCTTGGGATGATGTAAAAGGGGTCACCAAAAGGTCTCCAAAAACGATCCCCAAAGATCACCTGATCTTCCCCATTTTCTCCCTGGGTAAATTCTTGCTGCAATACAGTGTATGACCACATGAGGCTGATATAGAGGCCGGCGCCCTGGACCTTCTTGCCTCCCTGGGTCACCGTTCCAGTCACCGTCACTGACACAGCCTCCAGTAGCCAATCCCGCTATCGGCCACGTTAGTCAGCACCTGCACCTACAATTGAAGAGTTTAAAAGAAAAAAATCAATTATCTTTAAATTTATTTCCTGCAGATATTCCTTCTGCACAAAGTTAGTTTCTAGCAGCACTTTGTGATCTTTTTTCCAGGCTTCCATCTCCCACCCAAAACCAAGTGACTGCTGACTGGAATATGTTTCCACAAGTACCCCAGTCAGCAATCCATAGCCCGAGTACTCCCATATACAGAATTAGCAGATAATTCCTCTGTATCCTTTGGGCATCTCCCCACCTTTCAATTGGTCCATTGTCACAAAGCTGATTCATGTTTGCCCCATTCTGAACTCGGCTCTGGGGCGACGGGTGTGGGTTTGGGAAGTCCATCCATCCCAGTCAGGGGGAAAATGCACCTGTTCAAGTACAGCTCATAGGAAGCACGGTCAATGATCACACAAAGAGACCGGGTACTTCAGGGTTATTGTTCTGAATCGGATGCATGTTTAATGTCTGCCACTGTTACCATTGTCAATTAACCTTGAATTTCTATCTCTGTCGGTTGAATTTCTGCTACAGTTAATGTTGTTGATGTCTGTTGAATTTCTTTTACACTTAACCTTGTCAATCAGATCTGTGTTTAAAGTTGTGCTGTGTGTGCATAAGGGGTTTGATGTATATCCACATTATGGAGGGATGTGATAGCAGTGGAAAGGGTGCAGAGGAGATTTACCAGTATGTTGCCTGGGCTGGAGAGTTTTAGTTATGAAGAGAGATTAGATAAACTTGGATTGTTTTCCTTTGACCAGAAGAGACTGAGGGCAGACATGATTAAGATTTATAAAATTATGAGGGGTATAGATAGAGTAGACAGGAACAAGTGTTTCCCCTTGGTGGAGGGATCAATGACCAGGGGGCATAGATTTCAGGTCAGGGACAGTAGGTTTAGAGGAAACGTGAGGAAAAACCTTTTCACCCAGAGGGGGGTGGGAGTCTGGAACTTGCTGCCTGAAAGGGTGGGGGAGGCAGAGATCCCAATAACATTGACAAAGTATTTAGATGTGCACTTGTGATGACCAGGCAGAAAAGGCTATCGGCTAAATGCTGGAAAATGGGATTAGGTGGTTGTTTTTGGCTGACAAAAACACGATGGGCCGAAGGATATTTTCTGTGCTCTATTACTCTATGACTCTTAAGCATGCAGCAGCTCACTCCAGATACCCTTCCTGGTTATGTGCTGAATCCTGTGAGCCAAGGACATAGGAACATTTGAATTAGGAGCAGGGTCAGGCCATTCGGCCCCTCTGGCCTGCTCTGCTATCATGGTTGATCGGACTGTGGCCCCAGCTCCACATTCCCACCTCCCCACCCCCCCCCCCCCCCTCCCCCACCCCACACAAAGACCTTGGACCCCCTTGTTGGAGAAGAATCTATGAGGGATGTATTTACGTTTAAACCACCAAGGTGCATTTTGGATAATTGCACACCACAAGTCTGAAATTTTCTATCTGAATCCGAAAATCTTCCGTATGGATCCAATATGAGAAAGAAAATGGCAGACCTTCGGAAAGCTGACAAAGTCAGGCTACCCAATTGCTCTCCATTCCAAGTAGATGCTGAAATACGCATGGTATGAAGTTTTCCCTTGTCGCTTGTGTCATAATATACACCACTATATCATGGTGCAGACACACACACTGATGGACACACAGCAAGACCAATCAACACACACAACACCGCAGCCAATCACCAGTTAGAGCACACTCACTACAAAGACAGAGGGCATCAGTTTGCCTGCTCATTCGGGATGCAGCCTCTCAGAAGGACACAGCTTACAGCGCAGATCTTCACCATGTGCTGAGTGCATAGACTGGTTAGGATAGGCATAGGTCTTTAGTTTAATCTAACATCGTGTTAACCCACAGTGAAAGTATGTTCAACAGTTTCTAGCTTAATAAAATAGTGTTGTTCTATTTTAAGTGTTGGTAGCCTGTATGCGTTCCACGGATCCAGAGCACCCAACACATCATGGTACCAGTAGTTGAGGTATGTTTGAACTTCTTAGACCTACCTGCAAGTGATCTGCCTTCCACCAGCATTCAGCCATCCTGCAAAATGGACAGCGTCCGCCCGCCGCCGCCGCTCCGCATCACCGGTAACCTAGGGGCCAACTGGAAGATATTCAAACAACGCTTCCAGCTCTACCTTGAAGCCACAGTCCGGGAAGCTGCCTCAGACATCAGGAAGATCACTCTCTTCCTATCCACTTCCGGGGCCCATACCATCCACATTTTCAATTCTCTCATCTTTGCTGATGGTGAAGATAAATCAAAATTCAAGACGGTCCTCCTTAAGTTTGACAGTCACTGCGACATCGAGGTGAATGAAAGTTTCGAGCGCTATGTATTCCAACAGCGTTTGCAGGGTAAGGATGAACCTTTCCAGTCCTTTCTCACCCACCTCCGTATCCTTGCGCAGTCCTGTAATTACGGGCCCACCTCCGACTCCATGATACTCGACCAGATCGTTTTCAGTGTTCAGTTGGACCCCCTACGCCAGCAGCTCCTCAAGGTAAAGCAGCTCACCCTAGCGATTGCCATCGAGACCTGCGTGCTACATGAACACGCCGCTAGTCGGTATTCCCACATCCAAGCGGCTGAAACGGCGCGACAAGGTCCCCACGAGGCAGAACGCGTCCAAGCAATCGGGCAACTCCAGGGCCTCAGCCTGGATGAGGACGGCCATTTTGTGCGCTTTTCACGGACTCCCGCGCTTGTGCGCACCGAACGAGGGGCGACGACGTCGACGAACGTAATGCGCAGGCGCGCACCACGCACGACCGCACCGTGCATGCGCGGTGGCGCAGCGAACGTACTGACGCTACAAAGTGCGGCAACTGTTGCTCTGCCCACTTAAATCGGCAATGCCCTGCCAAATCCTGACGATGCCGGCGATGTGGCAAACTTGGCCACTATGCTGCTTTATGCAGATCAGCTCAGCCTGCCAGCTCTTGTTGCTCCAGCCAGCCTCGCAGGAATGTCCGGGCCATTCAACCCACGGTCACCGAGCCCGATTTGGACCTGCTACCCGATATTGACACCAAGGACCCGAAGGCACCTTTTCCGGTCGGTATCATTACAAAAAACAGGGTGTCCCCGGAGCAAAGAATCCAGCCTCTATCGGTATACATCATCGATCCGGACGATGAGTGGTGTGCCACCCTGACGGTCAACCGGTCCCAAATACGATTCCGCCTGAATACCGGTGCCTCCGCCAATCTCATTGCGCGGTCTGACCTCCAAAGCCTTTGTGTCAAACCAGCCATCCTGCCATCAGCCTGCCAGCTATTAGATTATAATGGCAATGCCATTGCTGCCAGCGGCTCATGCCAACTTGAAGTGACGCACAGGTCACGCAAAGCCATCTTTCCCTTTGAAATCGTGGGCTCCTCGAAAGCCTCCCTGCTTGGCGCGCAGGCATGCAAGCTGTTGAACCTAGTTCAGAGAGTTCACTCTCTCTCTCCTGCTGACGCGTCTGCCTTTCAGGACACCGACTTCAGGACGCAGCTCGACGCCATTATCAACCAGTACCACGATGTCTTCGAGGGCATGGGCAAGCTCCCGTACACCGACAAGATTTTAATAAAACCGAATGCCATGCCTGTGGTGCACGCACCTCGCAGGGTCCCAGCACCCCTTAAGGACCGCCTCAAGCAGCAGCTGCAGGTCCTCCAGAACCAAGGAGTGATTTCCAAAGTCACGGAACCGACCGACTGGGTCAGTTCCATGGTATGTGTAAAAAAAGCCTTCCGGCAAATTGAGAATTTGCATTGATCCAAGGATCTAAATCGCAATATTATGAGAGAGCATTATCCAAATCCCAAGCGCGTAGAGCTCACGTGTGATGGCTCGCGCCAAACTCTTTACCAAACTCGATGCCTCAAAAGGATTCTGGCAAATCCAGCTCGATAAATCCAGCAGGAAACTCTGCACGTTTAACACCCCCTTTGGAAGATATTGTTACAACAGGATGCCGTTTGGGATCATCTCTGCATCAGAAGTGTTCCATAGGATTATGGAACAAATGATGGAAGGTATTGAAGGTGTTCGCGCCTATGTCGATGACATAATCATTTGGTCCACCACCCCGCAGGAGCATGTTAGTCGCCTCCAGCGCGTATTCAGACGTATACATGAGCATGGCCTCCGCCTCAACAGGGCCAAATGCTCTTTTGGTCAGATGGAACTCAAGTTCCTCGGGGACCACATCTCCCAATTGGGTGTGCAGCCGGATGCGACAAGGTAGCTGCCATCACAGCTGTGAAAACACCAGAGGACAAGAAGGCGGTCCTCCGATTTCTGGGCATGGTCAATTTTTTAGGGAAATTCATCCCTAACCTCGCCTTTCATACCACGGCTCTCAGGAACCTGGTCAGGAAGACGACAGACTTCCAATGGCTCCCTGCCCACGAGCGCGAATGGAGGGAACTCGAGGCAAAACTGACCACGGCCCCCGGTCTTAGCCTTCTTTGATCCAGCAAAGGAGACCAAAAGTTCGACTGATGCCAGTCAATCCGGCATTGGGGCAGTGCTCCTTCAACATGATGAGGCTTCATCATGGGCCCCCATTGCATATGCGTCACGCGCGATGACACCCACAGAGCAGCACTACGCGCAGATAGAAAAGGAGTGCCTGGGCCTTCTGAGCGGTGTTGTTAAATTTCGCGATTATGTCTACGGACTTCCTCAATTCACCGTCGAGACCGACCATCGCCCGCTGGTCCATATAATACAGAAAGACTTGAACGACATGACGCCTCGCCTCTAGCGTATTCTTCTCTAGCTCTGGCGATACGACTTCCAGCTGGCATACCATCCAGGCAAGGACCTCATCATTGCTGACGCTCTCTCCAGGGCAGTCAACACTCCATGTGACCCAGCGGGATTTGGCTGCCAGGTTGACGCCCATGTGGCATTCGTGGCCTCCAATCTACTTGCCTCAGATGAATGCCTCGTCCAAATTTGCCGCGAGATGGCAGCTGACCCTTTGCTACAGCGTGTCATGCGCCACCTAACGGACGGGTGGCTCAAGGGCCAATGCCCTCAATTCAATAATGTCAGAGATGAACTGGCGGTAGTAGACGGGGTTCTTCTAAAACAGGACCGCATTGTCATCCCGTATAGCATGCTCCAGCTCGTCCTGGAACAACTACATGAGGGCCACCTTGGCGTGGAAAAGTGTCGCCGACGGGCCCGAGAGGCAGTGAACTGGCCCGGCATTAATGAGGACATAGCCAACACAGTGCTCAACTGCCCCACTTGTCAGCGCTTCCAGCCGGCCCAACCACGTGAGACCCTGCAGCCCCATGAGTTGGTCACCATGGACCAAGGTGGGCATCGATCTGTTCCACGCGCTGGGTAGAGACTATGTCCTGATCGTGGACTACTTTTCAAATTACCCGGAGGTGATACGGTTGCACGACTTCACCTCGCCTGCAGTCATTCGTGCATGTAAAGAAACCTTTGCTCGACACGGCATCCCACTCATGGTTATGTCAGACAATGGCCCCATGCTTCACCAGCCAAGAATGGTCCAACATTGCCAGGCAGTACAATTTTGCCCATGTGACATCCAGTCCCCTCTACCCCCAATCCAACAGCAAAGCAGAGAAGGGAGTACATATCGTCAAACCGCTCCTATGCAAGGCTGCCGATGCTGGGTCTGATTTCTACCTTGCCTTGCTGGCCTATCGCTCCGCCCCACTGTCCACTGGCCTGTCGCCAGCCCAATTGCTCCTGAGTCGCACCCTGAAGACGACGGTGCCGTCCATCCATGTCCCAGACCTCGACCACGTTCCGGTCCTTTGCCGGATGCAGCTGTCTCGTGCACAGCACAAAGGCGGCTCATGACTCCCACGCAGCTGATCTCCCTGCTCTGGCTCCAGATGACAACGTCCGCGTCCAGCTTCCAGATGGTGGCTGGTCTGCAACCGCTGTTGTCCTTCGGCAGGTGGCCCCCCGTTCGTTCCTGGTTCGTGTACCGGATGGCTCCATTCTGCGCCGCAATCGACGTGCCTTTCGTCTCGTTCCATGCTCGCCTCGTGATCCTCCAGTGTCGCCTCACCCTCCTGCTGACCCTGCCACGGACTATGCAGAGTTCCCTGTCACTCTGCCTCCCCCTGACTTTGACGCAGTCTAGCCCGCTCCTGAACCGACGGCTCTCGACCCACCCTTGCAGCGGTCAACCAGAATTCACCGCCCACCTCAGAGACTAAATTTATGAACCTTTCGAATTTATGGACTCTCTGATTTGTTTTGTTGCTTTGTTTGATTGTTTCCCTGGTTTGTATATAGTGTTGATCTCGTTACTCTTGTTACATACTGCTTCTCTGCACCAGGCACCTTCCCATGTAAATAGCTTAATTCTCATGTACATAGTCCTGTAAATATGTCTTCGCACCCCACACGTAGTTCGGAACATTATCACCACACATTATTTATTGCCACACACATACATTTTTTTATAAAAGGGGGGATGTTATAATATACACCAGTATATCATGGTGCAGATACACACACTGATGGACACACAGCAGGACCAATCAACACACACAACACCGCAGACAATCACCAGTTAGAGCACACTCGCTATAAAGACAGAGGGCATCAGTTTGCCTGCTCATTCGGGATGCAGCCTCTCAGAAGGACACAGCTTACAGCACAGATCTTCACCATGTGCTGAGTGCATAGACTGATTAGGATAGGCATAGGTCTTTAGTTTAATCTAACATCGTGTTAACCCACAGTGAAAGTATGTTCAACAATTTCCAGCTTAATAAAATAGTGTTCTATTTTAAGTGTTTGTAGCCTGTATGTGTTCCACGGATTCAGACCACCCAACACATCAGCTTGTAAATGTTTTTTTTCTGCTGCCTCAGTCAGATAACCAGGTAGCTTTTTCAGTATTTGCTATGCACAATCCTTGTGGAGTTCTACAACCTTCCAACAAAACTCATCTTCAGCAAACATGCACTTTTACTTACACATCCAATGAACTGCAGGACGAACCGGGACATTACTGCACGCGTTCTCAAAACCTAGAACATCTGAACAACTATCTCTCCACCTACAGGATGAACTGGCTCATAACTGGAGGGAGTAGGGGCCCAGCTACATAAAAGCTGCAAATTGTCGTGTTCTTAGCTGCCTTCGAAGAGGCATATTGGATATCATGGGGGTTTGAGAACATGGAGTGAGTCGCGTAGGTTGCAACCAGAGGTCTCCAATGTGAGTACCATCTGCTTATGCTTCAAACTTTCCTTCTGCTCACTCAATAACTCTCACAGAATCATCATAGAATCCCTACCGTGCAGAAGGAGGCCATTCGGCCCATCGAGTCTGTACTGGCTTTGGAAAGCGCACCCTCCTTAAGCCCACACCTCCATCCTATCCCTGGAACCCAGTAACCCTACCTAACCTTTTGGACACTAAGGGGCAATTTAGCCAGGCCAGTCCACCTAACCTGCGCATCTTTGGGCTGTGGGAGGAAACTGGAGCACCCGGAGGAAACCCGTGCAGACATGGGGAGAAAGCGCAAACTCCACACTATCACCCAAGGCTGGGATTGAACCCAGGTCCCTGGAGCTGTGAGGCAGTAGTGCCACCGTGCCTTCCTGTCCAAAGAAACCATGTAAGAACACACCTCAAAATATCGTGGTTTCTAGGCAAGTCGTGTACATTGTAACATATGCCCGGCGGAATGGCGGCATAGTGGTTAGCACTGCTGCCTCACAGTGTCAGGGGGCTTGGGTTCAACAGGTTCAATTCCGGCTTTGGTTGACACAGTGTGCGGTTTGTACGTTCTCCCCGTGTCTGCGTGGGCTTCCTCCAGGTGCTCCGGTTTCCTCCCACAGTCAGCATTCATGATTGACCACATGTCGCAGGCGGAGCACCAACCCCACCAACTGTCATGACTTATCCTCTGTTAAATACTAAATTACTTTAATAAAATAAAGGACGTACTCCCCAATCAGCTGCCTTCTTAAATCCACGCTCAGAAGAGTGTCCCTCGCAGGTCTGGTGCTCTCCTAAAGTACTGTCTCACTCCCTCTGGTTTTCTGGCTTAAGGAGGAAGGAGGGATGGAAACACTACAGCCATGTAATATTTGGGGCTATTCCGTTCTTTGGCAGTGGGTCCTCCTCAAACCCCTTCCAAGTTGTGGCGACTGCATTGCTTTCTCCCAGAATGCTTTTCAGTACCATCCTCTGGTGAGTACTGGTAGCGGTAGAGTGGTCTTTTTGGAGGATCTGTGAACTCGATGAGCCGATTAGCCTCCTGCACTGTAGGGGTTCTATGATTCTATGTCGCTCTTGTGTGTTTGTAGCTGAACAACAACAACCAGCTGACAGTTCCAAAGGCACAAAGAAACCGGCACCTCACAGCACCTGGCATTACGTGTGCAAGCACTAACACAGCTACATCAACCCTGGAGTACTCAAATAATGAATTTTGAGAGAGTTGTGAGGGCACACAAGTATTGGTGATTTTGGAGAAATATGTTGGTTGAAAAGGCCAACTCTCATCCTTCCTCAGCCGCATCAGGTCTGGATATTCTAGTTATTAATCTGTCCAAAAGAATCTCTCACAATCCAGCTATGAGTGCGGACTGTGGTGAAATCCGACCAGTTTTACTAGTCTGCAGTCTTACTGTAGAATGCTTGTAAACTGAGACCATTAATAGCAGAGGCCCTTGTAATACAGATTTTCATTTACGTTGGGCAGTCTCACATGAATGCTTACAGTAATATATTAGGGGTTGTCTCAGTTGGTTGCACTGGCAAAAAAGAAAGGCTTTGCATTGATGTAGCATATTTTAATCATCTCAGCACATCCCAAAATACATCTCATTATTTACTTTTGAAGTGTGGCAGCCATTTTACACACAGCAAGGGAACTACAAACCTCCGGGATCAGATCATCAGTTTTGTTGGTTGATGTAATTTCAGGCCAGGACACCAGGAGAGCTGCCCTACTTTTCTTCAGATAGTGCCTTGAAATCTGTTTGCATGGGAATGGGCAGTAATTTAGGAGCAGGGCAGCATGGTGGTGCAGTGGTTAACACTGCTGTCTCTTGGCGCTTAGATCCCTGGTTCAATCCCGGCTCTGGGTCACTGTCCGTGTAGAGTTTGCACATTCTCCCCATGCTTGCGTGGGTTTCACCCCCACAGCTCAAAGATGTGCAGGGTAGGTGGATTGGCCGTGCTAAACTGCCCCATAATTGGGGGGAAAAAAGAATTGGGTACTCTTTATAAAAAATAAAAATGTTTTAAATAAATGCTCTGTGCCCACCTGTCACTGCCCATGTCCTTGCTAGTTGTGGAAACTGTAAGAAAAATCCTGTTGATTTGAAATTCCTCCATCTGTTGAAGCACAGATTGCTCCACAAGGTTTTCCTGGCAGTTTAATGAGACGTTCAACCCTCAGTATTCTATTATAAGGTTTATTTTATATTAAGTGACACAAGGTTGTTTTTATTTCCCTGATTTTTTTTCTCCTCCTCCATAATTTTACTTTGCTAAACATTGCCTGCTTCACTTCCACCAACGCACCCCCCACCCCCCCCCCCCCCCCCCCACCACCACCACCACCACCACCCCCAACCTGTTAAACATATTGAAAAACATTTTGAAGTAAATTATTTAGCACGTCAACTTGAGAATGGTGTTTCTGACTACTTGTACAAATGTGACTAAGATATCCATCAATTGGCATGTTGTCGGAGCTAGAAATATGCAACTCAGACATGTGATTGACCACTAATGCTAGCGGACCATTATCACAGCTTTGAGAATGCTGTAATGTAGTTAGGCAAACTATCCTTTTTAAGTAGTCCTTCAATAGGGCTTTAGCTGCAGCGACAGATAACAGATCATCTTCCACAATGTTGCTGTGAAGTGCGTTAAATAAAACTCTGGACTGGTAGAATTTTCCACTGATCATATTACAGCACATTTCAAAGAGGAGGCTGTTCAGTTGTTGCTGGATGTGGAATCAAATATTCACATTTACCAAAATATTTATTACATTCCGCTCCAGCCGTCCCTATAATGTCATATCACGTGTTGATGACAGAAATGTTAAATGAAGAGGAGAAAATACTGTGATTAAAATAGAAATTGTGATCCCGGAGAACGAAGTATAAAATTAGGATGCTGGTACTGAATTTTGTCCGAATCGGAATAATTCACGTTGGTCAAATTCAGGTCAGTTCATTGTCCTGAATTTTCTTATTTTAGATTTCAGGGGTGGGATTCTCCGGTCAACCCGCCGCCTGTTTCTCGGCGGCGCACCATTCGCTAGCGGCGGGTATCTCTCTTCCAGCTGCTTGTCAATGGGATTCCCCATTGAAGCCATGCCACTGGGAATAGAGAATCCCCACAGCTGGAGAATTCCGGCCCATAATGACACATGCTGGCCAGTTTAAGCACGTATAACCTCAGGATATTTTTTTCCTCTTGCCTTACTTCTTCCAGCGACTGCAGTAGTTTGTGTCCTATTTCCATGTGGAAGGATAAGTGCCTTTATCATGGCCTGTTCCACCAATACTGTAAACCGCAGTAATGAGACTAGCAAGAGCAGATGCAGACAAATGTCCCCCTGAGTCATTGCTGAGGAGCTCCTAGCACAACTCTCAACAAGTGGAATTATGATATGAGCCCGTTCCGTTACATCTTTTCATAGATCATCAATTTTTCATGCCAACTTGCTATCTTTTGCTTCCGAATTTTATCAGAGCTCTTTAGTCTATTTAAAAACAGTGGTTATATCACTGAACTACTGACTTAGAGATGCACATTCAAATCCCACTGTGGCAGCTGAGAAAATTAAATTAGCTTATTGGATTTAGTACTTGGTAATGAACCAGGGCAAGTGATAGATTTGTTAGTAGAGGAGCATTTTGGAGATAGTGACCACAATTCTGTGTCTTTCACTTTAGTAATGGAGAGGGATAGGTGCGTGCAACAGGGCAAGGTTTACAATTGGGGGAAGGGTAAATACGATGTTGTCAGACAAGAATTGACGTGCATAAATTGTGAACATAGGCTGTCAGGGATGGACACAAGTGAAATGTGGAACTTGTTCAAGGAACAGGTACTACGTGTCCTTGATATGTATGTCCCTGTCAGGCAGGGAAGAGATGGTCGAGTGAGGAAACCATGGTTGACAAGAGAGGTTGAATGTCTTGTTAAGAGGAAAAAGGAGACTTATGTAAGGCTGAGGAAACAAGGTTCAGACAGGGCGTTGGAGGGATACAAGATAACCAGGAGGAAACTGAAGAAAGGGATTAGGAGAGCTAAGAGAGGGCATGAACAATCTTTGGCGGGTAGGATCAAGGAAAACCCCAAGGCCTTTTACACATATGTGAGAAATATGAGAATGACTAGAGCGAGGGTAGGTCCGATCAAGGACAGTAGCGGGAGATTGTGTATGGAGTCTGAAGAGATGGGAGAGGTCTTGAACGAGTACTTTTCTTCTGTATTTACAAATGAGAGGGGCCATATTGTTGGAGAGGACAGTGTGAAACAGATTGGTAAGCTCGAGGAAATACTTGTTAGGAAGGAAGATGTGTTGGGCATTTTGAAAAACTTGAGGATAGACAAGTCCCCCGGGCCTGACGGGATATATCCAAGGATTCTATGGGAAGCAAGAGATGAAATTGCAGAGCTGTTGGCAATGATCTTTTCATCCTCACTGTCAACCGGGGTGGTACCAGGGGATTGGAGAGTGGCGAATGTCGTGCCCCTGATCAAAAAAGCGAATAGGGATAACCCTGGGAATTACAGGCCAGTTAGTCTTACTTCGGTGGTAGGCAAAGTCATGGAAAGGGTACTGAAGGATAGGATTTCTGAGCATCTGGAAAGACACTGCTTGATTAGGGATAGACAGCACGGATTTGTGAGGGGTAGGTCTTGCCTTACAAGTCTTATTGAATTCTTTGAGGAGGTGACCAAGCATGTGGATGAAGGTAAAGCAGTGGATGTAGTGTACATGGATTTTAGTAAGGCATTTGATAAGGTTCCCCATGGTAGACTTCTGCAGAAAGTAAGGAGGCATGGGATAGTGGGAAATTTGGCCAGTTGGATAACGAACTGGCTAACCGATAGAAGTCAGAGAGTGGTGGTAGATGGCAAATATTCAGCCTGGATCCCAGTTACCAGTGGCGTACCGCAGGGATCAGTTCTGGGTCCTCTGCTGTTTGTGATTTTCATTAATGACTTGGATGAGGGAGTTGAAGGGTGGGTCAGTAAATTTGCAGATGATACGAAGATTGGTGGAGTTGTGGATAGTGAGGAGGGCTGTTGTCGGCTGCAAAGAGACATAGATAGGATGCAGAGCTGGGCTGAGAAGTGGCAGATGGAGTTTAACCCTGAAAAGTGTGAGGATGTCCATTTTGGAAGGAGAAATATGAATGCGGAATACAGGGTTAACGGTAGAGTTCTTGGCAATGTGGAGGAGCAGAGAGATCTTGGGGTCTATGTTCATACATCTTTGAAAGTTGCCACTCAAGTGGATAGAGCTGTAAAGAAGGCATATGGTGTGCTAGCATTCATTAACAGAGGGATTGAATTTAAGAGCAGTGAGGTGATGTTGCAGCTGTACAAAACTTTGGTAAGGCCACATTTGGAGTACTGTGTACAGTTCTGGTCGCCTCATTTTAGGAAGGATGTGGAAGCTTTGGAAAAGGTGCAAAGGAGATTTACCAGGATGTTGCCTGGAATGGAGAGTAGGTCTTACGAGGGAAGGTTGAGGGTGCGAGGCCTTTTCTCATTAGAACGGAGAAGAATGAGGGGCGACTTGATAGAGGTTTATAAGATGATCAGGGGAATAGATAGAGTAGACAGTCAGAGACTTTTTCCCCGGGTGGAACAAACCATTACAAGAGGACATAAATTTAAGGTGAATGGTGGAAGATATAGGGGGGATGTCAGAGGTAGGTTCTTTACCCAGAGAGTAGTGGGGGCATGGAATGCACTGCCTGTGGAAGTAGTTGAGTCGGAAACATTAGGGACCTTCAAGCAGCTATTGGATAGGTACATGGATTACGGTAAAATGATATAGTGTAGATTTATTTGTTCTTAAGGGCAGCATGGTAGCATTGTGGATAGCACAATTGCTTCACAGCTCCAGGGCCCCAGGTTCGATTCCGGCTTGGGTCACTGTCTGTGTGGAGTCTGCACATCCTCCCCGTGTCTGTGTGGGTTTCCTCCGGGTGCTCCGGTTTCCTCCCACAGTCCAAAGATGTGCAGGTTAGGTGGATTGGCCATGATAAATTGCCCTTAGTGTCCAAAATTGCCCTTAGTGTTGGGTGGAGGTGTTGACTATGGGTAGGGTGCTCTTTCCAAGAGCTGGTGCAGACTCAATGGGCCGAATGGCCTCCTCCTGCACTGTAAATTCAATGATAATCTATGATTAATCTAGGACAAAGGTTCGGCACAACATCGTGGGCCGAAGGGCCTGTTCTGTGCTGTATTTTTCTATGTTCTATGTTCTAAATAAATCTGGAATTTAGGGAAAAAAGTGGCATCAGCAATGGGAACTATGAAACTCCAAAATTGTCATGATCACATGGAGGGCATCCTCCACCATGTCACATGACCCTAGCACTGTGCTAAATGGGATAGATTCAGAGCAGATCTAGCAGCATGGGGAGGAGCAGTCGGCTACCGATGGCAATGAACTCACTGCAGTCTGTAACATCAAAGTCCAGCATATCCCTTCCTCAGCCAATACCATTGAACACGGTTCAGTCCCTTAGTTTAATGGGGACTGTGGAAGAGCACATCAGATGCAGCACCAGGTGCCAGTCTAGTGAAGCCACAATACAGGACCACGTGCATCCTATAGACCAAACTAAGTGGTCCCACAGTCAACAGACCAGGAAAAATTTCTGCAGTCCTGCCACATCTAGTCATGAATGACAGTGGACATTCAAACCACTAACATAAGGTGGAGGCTTCTTGAACATCCCATCCACTAATATTGGAGCCCAGCATATCACTGCAAAAGATAAGACTGATGCATGTGCAATGATTTTTCGCCAGAAGTACCAAGTGGATGATCCATCGCAGCCTTCTCCTGAGGTCCCCAGCTTCACAGGAGACAGTCTTCAGCAATTTGATTTACTTCACATGATATTATGTAACAGCTGAAAGCTGTGGATGCTGCAAAGGGGACATCTGGCTGAAGAGCTGAAAACTTGAGCTCCAGAACTAGCCTCTGTCCAAGCTTTGCATGCAACTAAAACACTGGCATCTACTTGACTATGTGGAAAATCAAAACCGGCCAATTTCCACCCCTCCGTTTACTCTCAATCATTGCAAAGGTTATTCAACAGAGCAATCAAGCAGAAGCAGATTTCACCAATTTCCTGCTCACCAATGCTCAGTTTTGTTTCTGCTAGAACCACTCAACTCCCGACACCACTATAGTCTTTCGCCAAACAGAGACAAAAGAGTTGAATTTCAGAGCAACTATCCTTGAAATTAAGGCAGCGCTCGGCACCAAGGACCCTAGTCAAACTGAAGTTAATAAGAATAGCAGGGGAGGGCAGAGTGGACTCTCTACAGGTTAGAGTCATAACTAGCAAAATGAAAAATGGTTGTGGTGGTCTTTGGACGCCATTCAGCTCAGGCCTAGAACATCGCTGCAGGAGTTCCATATTATCTTAGGCCCAATCATCTTCAGTTGCATCATTAATGACCTTCCTCCCATCACAAGGTCAGACATGTGTATGTTTCCTAATGATTGCACAGTGTTCAGTCCCATTTTGCAACTCATCTCAATCATACCCCCCCCCCCTCTCAGTCTCCTCTGGTAGAAGGAAAACAACCCAAGTCTACCCAATCTCTCTTCATTACTCATATCTGGGGTGGAGGTGGCACAGTGGTATTGTTGCTCGACTGATAATCCAGAGGACCAGAGTGGGCCCAGGTTCCTAATACCACCATGCCATATCAATAGACATCTGGAATTAAAACTCCAGTGCTGACCATGAAACCATTGCTCATAAAAGCCAAAATGGTTTACTAATGTCCTTTGGGGAAGGAAACCTGGTCTGGCCTACATGTGACTCTTAACCCACAACAATGTGGTTGACACTTAAATGTCCTCTGCAATGGCCCAGCAAACCACACCATTGTATCCAAACACCACAAAGAAAACACAAAGGAATGAAACCATCGATCTAGGCACCGGAACAACAACAGCAAACACAGCCCTGTCAACATTGCAAGGTCCTCCTTAGTAACGTCTGGAAGCTTGTGCCGAAATTGGGAGAGCAGTCATAGAGTCAATCAGCACAGAAAAGGCGCTTGGCCCATTGAGTCTGCGCCAGTCAAAAACAACCATCTAACTATTCTAATCCCATTTCCCAGCACGTGGCCCATAGCTTTAAATGCCTTGGGATCGCAAATGCATATCTAAATACTTATTAAATGTTCTGCGGGTCTCTGCCTCCACCACCCTTTCAGGCAGAGGGTTCCAGACTCCCACCACCCTCTGGGTAAAAAAGTTTTTCCTCACTTCCCCTCTAAACCTCCTGCCCCTTACCTTAAATCTATGCCCCCTGGTCATTGAGCCCTCCACTAAGGGGAAACGTTTCTTCCTGTCTACTCTATGCCCATCATAATTTTTAAAATATAAATTTAGAGTACCCAATTATTGTTCATTTCCAATTAAGGGGCAGCTTACCGAGGCCAATCCACCTAGTCTGCACATCCTTGGGTTGTGGAGGTGAAACCCACACAGACACAGGGAGAATGGGCAAACTTTACCCAGAGCCGGGATTCAAACCCAGGTCCTCGGCGCCGCAGTCCCAGGGCTAACCACTGCTCCACCGTGCTGCCCTGCCCATCATAATTTTACACGTCTCAATCCCCCCCCCCCAGTCTCCTCTGGTGAAAGGAAAACAACCCAAGTCTACCCAATCTCTCTCCATA
The DNA here is from genome assembly GCF_047496885.1 of Scyliorhinus torazame. Classification (NCBI taxonomy): domain Eukaryota; kingdom Metazoa; phylum Chordata; class Chondrichthyes; order Carcharhiniformes; family Scyliorhinidae; genus Scyliorhinus; species Scyliorhinus torazame. The sequence continues at coordinate 111,131,941 of NC_092720.1, read as the reverse complement.
ACTAAAACTCTCCTGCTCAGGCAACATCCTGGCGGTAAATCTCCTCTGCACACTTTCCAGTGTTATCACATCCCTCCTGTAATGTGAGTTCCAGAACTGCACATAATACTCTAGCTGTGGCCTAACCAACATTTTATACAGTTCCAGCAGAACCTCCCTACTCTTAAACTCTATGCCTCGGCTAATAAAGGCAAATGTATCATTCTTAACCACTGAATGCACCAACTCTGCTACCTTAAGGGATCGGTGTACATGCACACTAAGGTCCCTCTAATCCTCAGTGCTTCCCAGGTTCCTGCCATTTATTATGTATTCCTTTGCCTTGTTTGTCCTGCCCAAGTGCATCACCTCACACTTATCCGGATTGCATTTGCCACTGACCAGCCCATCTATACCCTCCTGTAATCGAATGCTATCCTCCTCGTTATTAACCATCCCACCAATTTTCGTGTCGTCGGCAAATTTACTGATCCAGCCTCCCAAATTCATATCAAAATCATTTAAATAAACAGACGAGTCATGGAGTCATACCTTACAGATAATATCCTGGACACCACCATCACCATTCCTGGATATGGCCTGTCCCACCGACAGGACAGACCCAGCAGACGTGATGGGAGGGAGGGAATTGCTCTGGGAGTGCTCAACATCAACTCTGGACTCGGGTATGGGCAAGGAAACCACCTGCTCATTACCATGTACCGGTCCCCTCAACTGATGAATCCATACTCCTCCATGTTGAACGTCACTTGGAGGAAGCACTGAGGGTGGCAAGGGTGCAGAATTTACTATAGATGGGGGATGTCAATCACCAAGAGTGGTTCGGTAGTTCAACCGCAGAGCTGGCCGTGTCCTAAAGGACATAACTGCTAGACTGGGACTGCGGTAGGTGGTGAGGGAACTAAGAAGAGGGACCTCATCCTCACCAATCTGCCTTCCGCAGATGCATCTGTCCATGATGGTATCGGTAGGAGTGACCACTGCAAGAGACCTTGTGGAGACCAAGTCCCATTTTCACAACCAGGATACCTGGGGCTGGATTCTCTGCCATTGGGGTGCTCCATTTTGCCGGCAGCCCGGGGGTTTCCCGACGGCATGGGGCTGCCCCACAATGGGAAACCCCATTGAGCAGCCAGCGAAACGGAGCATCCCGCCAGCGTCCTGAACCAGAAATCTGGCGCGGCGGGCAGGAGAATCCAGCCCCAAATCACCCTTCCTTCACTGTCACTAGGTCAAAATTCTAGAACTCCCTCCCGTCCAGCACTGTGGCTGTACCTACACCTCACCGACTGCAGTGGTTCAAGAAAGCAGCTCACCACCACCTTCTCAAGGACAACTAGGGATGGACAATAAATGCTGGCCTAGCCAGCAATGCCCACATCCGGTAAATTAATTTTAAGAAACATGCAGCGTGACCCGGACAACATTTAGGTTTGGGCTGATAAAGGACACGATTTGTACTAGACAATGGCCATTTCCAACAAGAGAATGCCTAACCAGCTCTTCATGACATTCAATCGCTACCATTGCTGAGTCCTCCATCATCAGCATCCTGGGGGTTTCCATTGATAAAAAACTTAATTGGATCTGCCATATAAATACTGTGGCTACAAGAGCAGGGAATTTGCAGCAAGTAACTCACTTCCTGACTCCCCAAAGACTTCCCACCATCTACAAGGCACAAATAAGGAGTGTAATGGAATACTTTCCACTTACCTGGGTGAATACAGTTGCAATAACACTCGAGTAGCTTGACACCATCCAAGACAAACCGGCCCACTTGACTGGCATCCCATCCACCAGCTTAAACATTTACTCCATCCAGCAGTCATAGTATTTGTATACCATCCACAAGATGCACTGCAGCAACTCACCCAAGGCTCCTTTAAAAGCACCTTCCAACTCTGAAACCGCCAACCTCTAGAATGGCAAGGGCAGCTAGGATCATGGGAATGCCACCAGCTTTAAGCTCCCCTCCAAACTCGAACACCATCCTGACTTTGAATTGAATAGACTGTCAGAATGTGAGGTAATGCAAAATTTAATTTGCCAAAGTAGGGCCTTGAGAAACATACATGGGTCTGAAGGTAAGTTGTGGATGTACCCATTAGTGCCAATCTGATACCCTATTACAAGCACTTCAAGAGTGATGAAAGCAAGTACTCAAGCTGAAATTTCCTGCTTTGCACTCAGGATGAGCCCCAGCTAGGATCCCAAAAATTGGGTCCTGGATTTCAATAATTTAGACGAACAACCTCACCTCTCACACCAGGACAAGCAGCATGAATATTTAAAGATATTAATGACGAGCACTTATGACTCACCAGTAGTGACCTGATGCTATGTCCTGTAAAGTTGGATTTTTGCACCACAAACTTGGTTCCTTTTACATGCAGAAAAGAGCCCCGATCATTCAACACCCCACCCCCACCCCGCTCCCCAGTGACCCTATCGCGGCTTCCCAACTTCATCCAACTTGCCTCTTCCGGGGTCCTCGAGTCCCCCCTCACCCGACCTCTTAAGGGCATAGCACACTGGGCGTGCCCCTGGCACACACAACCTGGCATCCTGAAACCTTGGCAGTGCCCTGCCAGCCTGGCATTGCCACCTGGGCACCCTGGTAGTGCCACCCTGACAGTGCCTTGGTGGCAGTGCCAAGGTGTCCAGGTGCCAACTGGAGTGCCAGGGTACCAACCTGCCCAGAGCCTGACCACCAAGGGGTCTCCAATGCCAATATAACGGGTCCATGTTTTTCTACGCCAGTACTAAATGACGCCGGGAGAAACTTAATGGTTCATTTATATACACTGATCTGTATCTCGTGCAGTGAGGACGAGATACAGATCGTGAACTCTTGCAAGGTTCAATTGAATCCTGAGAGATATTTCCAGCGTCGCAAATCTTGCAAGAGACCTCTCGCGAGATTCAACGGCCTCATCATGTCACCAAGTCGGGCGTGAAGAGGGCAGTAAATCCCTCCCCTACTTTCTATCCCTTCTCTCTCAACCAAGGAAGTGCTTTCTTTTCCACATGAATCTGCCATTTTGTTTGAACATGATGGCTAATTTGATCGAGATATTTTGAGGTTTTACGAGGATAGATATGGAGGCCAGAATTTTCCATTAAAAATGCCGGACCAAGTGTGAAAACCGGTGTGCAGCTCGATTTTTCTCTCCATATGTTCCAGCACTTGAGTAAAAACATTTTCCAGAGCAATGTCTCACACCGGCAGGGCTGGGCCTGAAAAAGCTGGCAGTGTCAACTCTCCAGAGATTGGGAAACACCGCCCCAAACTTAAAGTTCTTTAAAAAACATCCCCCGCCCCCCCCCCCCCCCCCCCCACACACACACAGACCATGCAACCCCCCCCCAGCAACTCCCCGATTCACTGGGATGTCACCAGCCCACACGGTGAACCTCCTGCACAGACCTCCTCAACTGAAGCCCCCTCCCCAGGCAGTCCCAGGGGGCAGTGCAAATGTACTACCTGGCCATGTCCATCTCCCACCGGGGGGGGGGGGGGGAGGGGGGGGGTTATACTTACCCCTGCACCCTCAGCAGGTTCCCGTTGCCCGGTTCCCATTTTAAAACAGCAGTTGTAAACCTCGCCGAGGTCAAGTCAGGACAGTGAGGGGGAATTCCTTTTCTGGGGGGAGCAATAAAGCGGGGAAGCCCACTCATGATATGCTATTGTATTGAAATGAGGGTTCCTACCTTCACTGGAAGGGGGTGGGGAAAATCTGAAAACGAGATCTCACCGGCGAGATTCTCGTTTTCCAGCTCTTGCAGCATTTTGTGCCCGTGTTGCCATTAAATCCCCTCCAGGAGAAACTTTTTTTCTGGTGGGGAAGTTCAAGGGCAAAGAGAAATAACCTTAAAATTGGAGAGACAGGTGATTCAGGAGTGAAGTTCGGAAGCATTTTTTCACACAAGTGGTAGTAGGCATCTGGGGCTGTAATCCCCACAATTTGGTTCTGGGTTAATTGGAGCTTTCAGAACTGAGGTCAATAGACTTTAGTTGGGTAAAGGCACCAAGGGGTAAGGAACAATGGTAGGCAAATGGAGTACAGCTGCAGATCACCCATGGTAGAGTTGAGCTTGAGTAAATGAATGGCCTCCTCCAGTTCCTTCTGTTTCAAAGTCACAATGATCTACGCAATGCTGAGTGAATGTTGATTTTTGCCAGTTGACCATATTCAGGCATGAAGGCTAACTTTATGTTTTAAATGTCGTTCCCAGGATATCGTGGATACACATCCAGGTCTAACGTTTCTGAAGGATGCGCCAGAATTCCATTCACGCTACATTACCACGGTAAGATCAGGTTGGGTACATTTCAAGATGGGGCTCCTAAACTCAAGGGAATGCTTTGAGGGAATCTACATCCCCAAGGTGGACATCTGTCGATCTGGCAACTGTTTTCTCTACATTTTTAACTTATTTCAGTTGATCTATGCAATAAAATTGGTTTTCTGCAATGATAATATTTTGGTATCTTTGGATATTAGACATTGACCTTCAGAAGCTAGGTTCCCAAGAATGTGTTAATATTTGCAGGGAGTTTCCTTCTAGACTAAGGTTTGACAAAAGTATTTTTTCAAATTTCATACTTAGCACTAGGCTGTGAAATAGTTCCTGTGTGCTGAAGCATGGTCTGATGATTATTTTTTAATTGTGCTGTCACTTCACAACAAGGCTATTGTTTGGAAACAATCTGAAATTGAGTCTTCCATGCTATTGTTCAGAAAGATTTGAAAGAACTACATCAGTGAGTCAATGGGGAGCTTTTAGAGGAATAGTTTCTTAAGCATTCTTCTCCAAGGCCTTCACTGGTCACAATGCATTACATGGTACAGCCCTGATTACTCAATTGTGCTGTGTTTTAAACGATGGTTGAAGTAGGTTTGCATCACATTGTGCCCCTTGTTTGCAAACTCGGTAAAAGTACTGTTATCATGATGTCTCCACCCTCCACTTTTAAAAGTCAACAAAGAAACCTCTTTCCGTGCCATCTGCAGGAAATTTTACAAGGGCAGCCACATGCCTCTGGATATCATAGCCAGAGTTTTGACCCTTTCATGCCCTAAAAGAGATCAGCTGTATGGGTTGATATAATTCATTTTTCCAATGTGTGTGGCTGATCACCAAAGGCTTGGTCATTTTAATTTAAACACACATTATACACAGTATAACCCTCAGTGGTGCGGTGGTTAGCACTGCTGCCTCACGGCGCCGAGGACCCGTGTTTGATCCCGGCCCTGGGTCACTGTCTGTGTGGAGTTTGCACATTCTCCCCGTGTCTGCGTGAGTCTCATTCCCTGCAACCCAAAAAGATGTGCAGGGTAATTAATAATCTTTATTGTCACAAGTAGGCTTACATTAACACTGCAATGAAGTTACTGTGAAAAGCCCCTAGTGGCCACATCCGGCGCCTGTTCGGGTACACAGAGGGAGAATTCAGAATGTCCAAATTACCTAACAGCACGTCTTTCGGGACTTGTGGGAGGAAACTGGAGCACCCGGAGGAAACCCACACAGACACAGTGAGAACGTGCATGCAGACGGTTAATCGGCCACGCTAAATTGCCCCTTAATTGGAAAAAAAAGGATTGGGTACTCTAAATTTTATTTTTTTAAAACACACATTATTTATTTTCTTTTGGTTCGCATGTTACCGTGAGTCAAAATTTAGTCTTCCGTTGTAGATCAAAATTAATCAAGTGGGTTCAAATTCAGTCCCCAAATCTACAGGGATCCTTTTTTCACAGTAGAACAGTATTTATGGGAAGCACGGTAGCACAGTGGTTAGCACTGTTGATTCACAGCACCAGGGTCCCGGGTTCAATTCCCGCTTTGTAGTCACTGTCTGTGAGGAGTCTGGACGTTCTCCCTGTGTCTGTGTGGGTTTCCTCCGGGTGCTCCGGTTTCCTCCCACAAGTCCCGAAAGACGTGCTTGTTAGGTAATTTGGACATTATGAATTCTTCCTCCATGTTCCCGAACAGGCGCCGGAGTGTGGCTACTGGGGGCTTTTCACAGTAACTTGCACACCTAGGAGTAACTAATCGGAGGTAGTAATGGCGAGAGCAGCCTGCCCAGAAAATGCCTTTGTGAATGAGAGATGAAAGAATGGTCATATCGTAGAATGGGGGCTGTTGGCCCATCGAACCTTTGCAGGCTCTCTGAAAACATACCTCAGGTAGTCCAGCACCCCCATCCACCCCTGCGATTTGTTCCCTTCATGCACTTCTCTATTTTCCTTTTGAAAGGCTTGATTGCATCAATTCCACCACCCTTTCAGGCAATGCATTCCAGAGCATAACCATTCACTGCATATGGTGGTTTTCCTTCATATCATCTCTGGTCCTTTTGCCAGTTAACTTAAATTTGTGCCCTCTGATTCTCAATCCTTCCAGCAAGAGGAATGGTTTCTCTCCATCTACTCTGTCAAGACTCTTTGTGATTTTGAATGCGTGTCAAATCTCCTCTTGACCTTCTCTGCTCTGAGGAGAACAACTGCAGCTTTTCCAACCCACCCACTTAACTTATGTCCCTCATTCTTGGAACCATTCGCATAAATCTCTTCTGCGCTCTCTGTAAGATCTTCCAGTTCTTCCTAAAGTGTGGTGCCCAGAATTGGACACGATATTCCAGTTGTGGCAAATCTAGGGCTGGATTCTCCGTTTCTGCGGTTATGTGCCGATGACGGTGTGGGAACTGTGGTGTTTTACAATGCCAAAATTGGTGCCGAACCCTCACCGATTCCGGGACCGGTGAGGGGCTAGCAGCGGCGCCGGGTAAAACTCCCAGCTCCTGTGCAAAAACGGCCGGAGAATGGCCAGGTCTGTGGCCGCGTATGCGCACGGTGACGACCTGCAGTGGTCGCGCCTTACAACACGGCGCTGGCCATGCGCTGACCAACCTGCAAAATACGGTCCCACAGGACAACCCTTGCCCACCCCCCACCAGTCCCCCTAGCCCTTGTTGAAGCCTTCCCGGCCAGTAGCATGGCTCCCGGCCGACTGTGGCAGCGCTGGACAGAGTCTGCGACTGCCACGCCTGGTTCCCGACTGCTCAGACCACACGACACCGCGTGGTCGGGAACTAAGCCCATCGGGGGCAGAGCATCGGGGGAGGGCCTTCCAATGGCGCGCCATCGTCGTTCCAATGGCGTGTGGCGTGACTCGATGATGCCATTTTGGAGGGGGCGGAGACTTGAAAACCGACACCGCCCCCGATTGGGCGTCGGAAGGGATTCTCCACCCTATTGCCGATTACGATAGCGGCGTCAGGCAATGGAGTATCCTTCCCCTCGTGTTTTATAGAGGTTGATCGGGTGTGTGGACTAGCAAGAGGGGAGAAAATGGAAAATACGTATCTATAATAGGCACATAAAATCAAAGATAAATACAATATCGAAGTGCAACGTTGATTATTGTTGCACAAAATCTGGGTCGCAATATTTGCTGGACTGTGATAACCGGCATAATTTTTCTCTACCCTTGTTCTGATTATTTTCCGTGACATTTTGCTCTCCTATTCTAAACCAGGAAAATATTTTGTCCTGCCTTGCATATGTTGGTATTCGATGGTTTATTATTCAGCTTGAAGGCATTTTGTTTAAACTAACATTGTTCCGAAGTAGTCTATCCTTCCAAAATTCTCTGAAGGTTAAAAATTAAACTTCATCCAAGTCCCGCCTTCCATAAATAATATTCCTTTGTTGAGCTGTGTGCTTGTTCTGCATTCTGTCTTTGTCTGTAACTTTCAGCCAGATGACTATGATTGAGGAATGCAGGTCACGTTAATTGCATTCTGTAGCATTAGCCCAAGTGCAACGATTCATGAATTGCCATTGCCAAATCTAACTTCCCCTCCACTTTAACTTAGCTACTAGACAGTATCCTTGCAAACATACATATAAACATAGAAAAGAGAAGCAGGAGATGGCCATTCGGCACTTCGACCTTGCTCCGCCATTCATTATGTTCATGGCTGACCATCAAGTTCAGTTTAATGATCCCGCCTTCTCCATATTCCTTGATCCCTTTGGCCCCACAAACTATATCTAATTCTTTCGTGAAATTAGAACATAAGAACATAAGAAATAGGAGCAGGAGTAGGCCATCTGGCCCCTCGAGCCTGCTCCACCATTCAATGAGATCATGGCTGATCTTTTGTGGACTCAGCTCCACTTTCCGGCCCGAACACCATAACCCTTAATCCCTTTATTCTTCAAAAAACTATCTATCTTTATCTTAAAAACATTTAATGAAGGAGCCTCTACTGCTTCACTGAATTGCACAATGTTTTCACCTCAACCACTTTTTATGGTAGAGTCACCACTCTGGATGAAGAAATTTCTCTTCAACTCAATCCTAAAAGGTTTACCCCTTATCCTCAAACTATGACCCCTAGTTCTGGATACCCCCACCATCAGGAACATTCTTTCTGAATCTACCATGTCTAATCCTGTTAGAATGTTATAAGTTTCTATGAGATCCCCTCTCACTCTTCTAAACTCCAATGAATATAATCCCAACTGATTTAGTCTCCCCTCATATGACCATCCCGCCATCCAGGAATCAGCCTGGTAAATCTTTGCTGCACTCCATAGCAAGAACATCCTTCCTCCGATAAGGACCCCAAAATTTCACACAGCATGCCAGGTGAGGCCTCACCAATACTCTAATTGCAGTAAAACATCCCTATTCCTCTACTCCAATCCTCTCGCTATGAAGGCCAACATAATATTTGTAGTGAATACCCTTGGAGGCTGGGTGCGGTTGGGTGGTTGTGTGGAGAGAGGTAGCTGACATATTTCATCTTCCACGGGAGGCTACAGAAGTAGGTCAAGATTTGTCCCAGTGTTTGTCCGACTGGATAATAAGCTATCAGTGGCCAGAGTTAGGGACCAAAGAAATAATTGTCAAAGATGCAGAATTCTACCAATGTACTTGAGGAGTTCATGGTTAAGAAGAAGACTTCCTTCCACAAGATACCTCCAATAACCTGAGCAAATTCTCTTGGTGATGAGAATATTATTGGACTGAGAGTCAAACTCAAGTGACTTCATTTACAGTCCAGTGTGAGCCTGGGTTAACCTGTAGTTGAACACATAGTTGGCGTTTGATTTCCTGTTTGCTTTAATTTTAACATTATATTTAAATATAATGTGGTAAAATAGTTTTCCACCTGTTGACTATAGATGGAAGTTGCTATTGGTATGTTTCTACTTACCCCCTTTCAAGACCGCCAGACATCAGGAATTGACTACTACAGCTGGGGTTGCCAATATCTCGTGACCTGATTTATCCTATCTCTCCCTTGGTTACCTTTGTAATGACGAGACGAATTAAAAGCTGCTTCTTTAACGCAGTGTGTTAGTTTCTGCCAAATGGTATGGCTGTTTCCCGGTGTCCCATAAAATGTAATGAGATCCACCTCAGTGACACAAAACACCAATCTCAATAATGGAAGGGTGGGGGGAGGGGGGCAGGGGCAGAAGGATTTTGAGATCCTGCATCAAAGAAAAATCAGATTCACATGACTGTCCCCAAAAAAAGAAAAGAGCTGACAACAGTAACCACTTTTGTATGCATGAGTAAGTGCTAAGGATTTCCAAATTAACATGTCATGGAAAGAGTGAGAGTGCTCCAAGGTGATCTCTATCCTATGACTCCTTATTAGGTAGGTAGTGTGTTATTTGTTTCCTTGGTGTGCGAATAATGTTAATCCCTTTGTTAAAAAGTCATAGTGAGGTGATTTAAAATAGAATGGTAATTTCTCCTTCGAGGCCAGGCTTATTGAATGACGCTCGAGGCTGGCAAGGCTATCCTGTCTGTTTTATAGGATATCTGTCTATAAACTGTAGCATGTAACTGTGCTGCCAATTTTCCCTTTCCCTTATCTCCTGGTAATAGGGAATGTCTGATTTGCATACAGTTCTGCTGTAATGAGGTTTATTTATGGTTTGTCACCTGTTTACTTCCATAGGTCATACAGAGAATATTCTACACAGTCAACAGATCCTGGTCTGGCAAGATAACACTGACAGAGCTGAGGAAGAGCAACTTCTTGCAAGTATGTAAATCTTCCACGGGAGGCTACAGAAGTAGGTCAAGATTTGTCCCAGTGTTTGTCCGACTGGATAATAAGCTATCAGTGGCAGAGTTAGGGACCAAAGAAATAATTGTCAAAGATGCAGAATTTTACCAATGTACTCGAGGAGTTCATGGTTAAGAAGAAGACTTCCTTCCACAAGATACCTCCAATAACTTGAGCAAATTCTCTAAATGAAACAAGAAGCCATTTTACTACATCAGCTCCAATCCTTCGTTTGACCAAATGAAATTGCCCAAACATTGGTTCCACCACATTTATTAAAGTGTGCTAGCAATATAACTTAAACCTTGTCAAATAAAATAGATTCAAGAAGACAAAACCCCAATTGTAATTCCACAAATTCATTCAAATATTGCAATTTACCAAGTTATATTTTGGCAGTGCAATGGTTCCAACAACATATAGCTTTTGATCCTCTATGTCCAGATATGTCCTTTTGATTCATAACTAGACATGTCGCTCATGAAGAAAGTTTTCCTTGGTATTCAGTTCCCTTTTGCTATCTGAGTGGCCACAGTTAGGAATGTTATACAGCACCATGCTAACAAAGGCACTAGCTGCAGAAATCAACATTGGACAAGCATCTTTATTGTCCATATTAGTATGGAATTATTGAGTTTAAAGACCTTGATGCAGTCTAATAATTCAAATTCTATTTGAAAACATGCTGAGCGAGATGCTGCTGGAACAGGGCACTTCCGAGCACGTCCCATTAGTCAGACTTGTTCACCGAGGTTTTGGTTTTAAAAATGTTTTCCACAAACCTGCTGGAAGTGTTAGCTAATGACAGGGACAACAGGATTAGCACTGCTGGCAGAATCTTATCAGGCATATAATGGAGGTTTGAAGGCAGGAGGATGGAGATTTTCAGAAACTCTTGCATCAGGGCAGCTCCTGGATGTGTTCCAGCGCTGAGTGGCTAATTATCAGCAATCACAGGCCCACTTAAAAGCAAGTTGATGATGCTGCCTGCGATGAACGGTTACTGCCTTATCATCACGTAAGGTGATGTCCCCTTTAAGACCAGGCTTGGAACCCTGGGGACTCCGCCTCTGGCTCCGCCCATCTGGGAGCCATACATAAAGGCCTGCCTCATGGTCTGTTTAGCAGTCAGCTCTCGTCCAAATCTGTAGCATAGTTATTAGCCTTATAAAGCCTTCTTTACAGTTTAATCTCTAAGCATCATTATTGAGGGTACCTCAATTTATTAGGCTAAACTAGATTCAGGATGGACGCAGGCGTAAAACCAGAGAAGCTCAATCTGGAAGCACGAACGCCGGAGGCAAAGGAAATTTTTTAATACTGGCTGCGGTGCTTCGAGGCCTACCTGGACTCTGCAGAGATTCCCATCCTAGGGCCACGCAAGCTGCGTCTACTCCACGCCCGGGTGAGTCACAGAATCTCCGCCACGCTCGAAAAGGCGACGATTTATGAGGAAGCGATTGAGTTGCTCCGCAAGCGGTTTGTCAAACCCGTCAATGAGGTGCACGCCCGGCATCTGCTCTCTACCTGCCGGCAGCGCTCGGGGGAATCGCTCGACGAGTTTGTTGAGAAACTCACCGCGCTGGCCAGGGACTGTGACCATCAGGATGTGACAGGGGAAGTCCATATGAACCTACACATCAGAGATTCTTTCGTGTCCGGCATCCGCTCGACCTACATCCGGCAGCGACTGCTCGAAAACGGGGCAAAAGACCTCCAGGAGACGCTAACGCTTGCCTCCTCGCTGGAGGTGGCCCGACATAACTTGGGTACGTACCCCGCGGACTCTGCCAGCCCCCCCCGGACTTCCTCAGACTCGCCCGTATTACAGGCCTGCGCCACGCGGCGACCCGCTCACCATGGGGGCACACCTTGCTACTTGTGCGGGCAGGGCCAGCACCCACGCCCACGCTGCCCAGCCCGCTCCGCGATCTGCAGCGACTGCGGGAAGAAAGGGCATTTTGCGAGGGTCTGCCTGGCCAGACCCAGGGGCCAGAAAAACAAAGAACAGCCGGCCTGAAAATCAGGCTCTCAGGCCCGCAGGCCTCGCAATGCTGCTGCGCACCGACCCGACACGTCCTCTTCTGACGCGTCATCAGCCTCGTGCGAATCATGGGAGCGGCCATCTGGTCGGCGGCCATCTTCTCGACCCGACACGTGCGACCAACGGCAGCGGCCATTTTACGACTCCGACTACCCGCGACAGGGTGCGATCACCCTCGATCAGACTCGGCCAAAACACCTGCAGAACTCCATGATGCAGGTCCAGGTCAACGGGCACGACACTGCATGCCTCTTTGACTCCGGGAGCACGGAGAGCTTTATCCACCCTGAAACGGTAAGGCGCTGCTCCCTACGCACCCATCCCGCATCCCAAACCATAGCCCTCGCATCTGGGTCCCACTCGGTACAAATCACGGGGTACTGTATTGCGGATCTCTCGATCCAGGGTGCCAAATACACCCGTTTCAAATTTTATATCCTCCCTCACCTCTGTGCCCCCCTGCTGCTCGGACTGTATTTCCAGTGCAGCCACCGAAGCCTGACACTGAAGTTCGGCGGACCCTTGCCCCCCCTCACGGTGTGCTGATTTGCGACACTGAAAGTCGCACCCCCCTCGCTATTCGCTAACCTCACTCCCGACTGTAAGCCCGTCGCCACCAGGAGCCGGCGCTACAGTGCCCAAGATATGGCTTTTATCAAGTCAGAGGTCCAGCGTTTACTGGGAGAGGGGGTCATCGAGGCTAGCAACAGCCCTTGGAGAGCGCAAGTGGTGGTAGTCCGGTCCGGGGAGAAGAAACGGATGGTCGTGGATTATAGCCAGACCATAAACCGATTCACGCAGCTTGATGCGTACCCCCTTCCTCGCATCGCGGAAATGGTAAATCGGATCGCCCAATACCGAGTCTTTTCCACGGTCGACCTCAAATCTGCCTACCACCAGCTCCCCATCCGAACAAAAGACCGCCTCTATACTGCCTTCGAAGCAGCCGGCCGGCTCTTCCACTTCCTCAGGGTCCCCTTTGGTGTCACAAATGGGGTCTCCGTCTTTCAAAGGGTGATGGACCAAATGGTGGACCAGTACGGTTTGCGGGCTACATACCCGTACTTGGACAATGTCACCATCTGCGGCCATGATCAGCAGGACCATGACGCTAACCTCAAAAAGTTCCTCCAGACCGCCCGAGCCCTTAACCTGACCTATAACGAGGGCAAATGCGTTTTCCACACCACCCGGCTGGCCATCCTCGGCTATGTCATGGAAGACGGGGTCCTAGGTCCCGACCCCGACCGCATGCGCCCCCTTAAGGAACTCCCTCTCCCCCGCAGCCTCAAGGCCCTCAAACGGTGCTTGGGGCTTTTCTCCTATTACGCCCAGTGGGTCCCCAAGTATGCGGACAAAGCCCGCCCACTCCTAAAGACCACCACTTTTCCCCTCTCGGCTGAGGCTCAATTGGCCTTCAACCGCATCAAGGCCGACATCATCAAGGCCGCCATGCACGCGGTGGACGAAACCATCCCTTTCCAGGTAGAGAGCGATGCATCAGACATCGCCCTGGCTGCTACCATCAATCAAGGAGGCAGACCAGTAGCGTTCTTCTCCCGAACCCTCACCGCCTCCGAGATTCGACACTCTGCAGTCGAAAAGGAGGCACAAGCCATTGTGGAGGCTGTGCGGTGTTGGAGACACTACCTCGCCGGTAGGAGGTTTACCCTCGTCACCGACCAACGGTCGGTCGCCTATATGTTCGATAACACGCAACGGGGCAAAATAAAAAACGATAAAATTTTGAGGTGGAGGATCGAACTCTCCACCTACTCGTACGATATCAAGTATCGTCCAGGGGAGCTCAACGAGCCCCCAGATGCCCTGTCCCGCGGCACATGCGCCAACGCGCAGGAGGACCGCCTGCAAGCCATCCACAATGACCTCTGCCACCCGGGGGTTACCCGGCTCGTCCATTTCATCAAGTCCCGCAACCTACCTTACTCAACCAAGGAGGTCAAGGCCATGGTCAGGGCCTGCCAGGTCTGTGCGGAGTGCAAACCGCACTTCTATCGGCCAGACAAGGTTCGTCTCGTGAAGGCCTCGGGCCCCTTTGAGCGACTGAGCGTGGACTTCAAGGGGCCCCTCCCGTCCACCAACCGTTATGCCTATTTCCTCACCGTGATCGATGAGTTCTCCCGTTTCCCATTCGCCATTCCCTGCACCGACATGACCTCAGCCACGGTGATTAAGGCACTGCACAGCATCTTCACCCTGTTCGGTTTCCCTGCTTATATCCACAGCGACCGGGGTACATCGTTCATGAGCGATGAACTGCATCAGTATCTGCTCAGCAAAGGCATCGCCTCGAGCAGAACGACCAGCTATAACCCACGGGGAAACGGGCAGGTGGAGAGGGAGAACGCGACCGTGTGGAAGGCTGTCCTTCTGGCCCTGCGGTCGAGAAATCTCCCAACCACCCGCTGGCAGGAGGTCCTACCCGATGCCCTACACTCCATTAGGTCACTCCTCTGCACGGCCACAAATGAGACCCCTCATGAGCGATTGTTTCTCTTCCCCAGGAAGTCTACCTCCGGGGTCTCGCTTCCACCTTGGCTGACGGCTTCTCCGGAGGCACGCGAGGAGCCATAAAACGGACCCCCTAGTTGAAAAGGTCCGACTGCTCCACGCCAACCCCAGTTACGCCTATGTGGAGTACTCCGACGGCAGGCAAGATACGGTTTCCCTCCGGGATCTGGCGCCCGCTGGATCCTCCACCACAGACGCCCCTTCCCGCGCCGCTCCCCTGCAGGACCCGTCGCCCCCTACAACACACCCCCTTCCGGCCCTACCACCCGTTGGTGAGCTCCTACCGTGCGCCCCCCCTTGCGCCCCCCCTTTACACACCCCGCCGGCGCCAGCTCCGCTACCCCCGGCCCTGCCTAGTTCCTCTGCCCCGACCCGGACCAAAGCTCCGACCGCTGTGCTCCCGGATATGCCCTCAACCGGGACGTCCGTGCCCGCCGCACCACCGCCCGAACTGAGGAGATCGAGGAGGACAATCCGGCCGCCGAGACGGATGGACCTATGATGGCACTTCACCCCCGCCGGACTCCTTTTTAAACAGGGGGTGAATGTGATGAACGGTTACTGCCTTATCATCATGTAAGGTGATGTCCCCTTTAAGACCAGGCTTGGAACCCTGGGGACTCCGCCTCTGGCTCCGCCCATCTGGGAGCCATACATAAAGGCCTGCCTCATGGTCTGTATAGCAGTCAGCTCTCGTCCAAATCTGTAGCATAGTTATTAGCCTAATAAAGCCTTCTTTACAGTTTAATCTCTAAGCATCATTATTGAGGGTACCTCACTGCCGGAATTGGTACGAGTGGATGGGTCCCCAACTCAAGCAGGTGCCTGTCAGATTCCTGGAGGTAGACTCCTGGTGACAGGGACGTCCTTTTACTCAGCACACACCTTGTCCCCTCCCCCATTCCACCCTTCACCCCCGCACCTCCCACTCCCCAACCCCTTACCCCTGCACCTCCTCACTTTGCCTTGGCCTCCCCCTGCCTCTCCACTCCCCCTCCTCTCCCCCATGCCCTCCCAGTTTCCCATCCCTACCCCAACCCATCTCGAGGCCTAGATGCCGGAGGACTAAAGATACAAACACAGGTCATCCTGTGGAAAGCCCCCCCCTCCCCTGATGCCTGGCAGCTGTAGATGCACTTACTAATGCTAAACGTTCAAGTTATCAAGGGCATCTTGAGATGAGACTGTCAGCTCTGATTGGCCCTCCCACCAATTAAAAAATAATCATGCTTGCTAAAACAATTACTTACAATTTGATAGTGTTTTAAAAATACCCACCAGGACTTACTCACCAATCAGCTGTGCCCGTTGGTCCCACGTTACTTTCTGAACTGTGATGACACCTCTGAAAGCCGCTGTTGCTAGCCCCGATGGTCCCCGTTGCAAGGCCACCGCTCGGCTCAAGTCACAAAACTCCAACTTAAGCACTCTACAGCAGCCCAAAATAGCACTCCAGTGCAAACAAATAAGCAGGATGAATAATGGGTACCAATATTGCAGTGTATTAGATTTCCAAAAGACATTGATAAGGCGCCCCATTACTGCACAAATTAAGAGCTGGAGAAGGCAAGGGGAGTCCCATAGTGGTCATCGGGAGTCTGTACAATAGCTATCCAGAAGCTAGAAGTGGTTTTAATTCAGCTAACATTTTCTGGGTAATTATTGATCTAAGGCAGCCAGAACTTTCCAAAATTTGCGATTGAAATCGCATTTTCGGATGGTTCCCAGTGCAGGACAATTTCCCATTGGAGGTTTACATTTGCTGGGCAATTGCCATGCAATATCTACCTGGGAACATCCGGGATATGGTCCCCAGCACATCTTTAGGGTGCCCCCACCTGTTACATTGCCCTGGAGCCCTGAAGTTACGGCTGGAGGCCCGACTTACTCAACCTCTCTTCATATGACAAGGCCTGCGTCCCAGAAATCGGCCAGGTGAACCTTTCCTAAACTGCTTCCTAGTCAATTATATCTTTCCTTAAGTAAGGAGACCAAAACTGTACGCCGTACTCTAGGTGCAGTCTCACCGAGGCTGTGTACATCTGTAGCAAGACTTCCCTACCTTAATACTCTAACGCCCTTGCAATAAAGGCCAACATTCGATTTGTCTTCCTAATTATTTGCTGTATCTGTATACTAACCTCTAATGATTCATGTACCAGGACATCCAGATCCCTCTGTGCCACGGAATTCCACAATCTCTCTCCATTTAAATATTACTCATTGGAGTTGAGAAGAATGAGAGAATCTTATTGAACCGCACAAGATTCTGAGGGCTTGACAGGGTAGATGCTGTGAGATCATTTTTCCTAGAACTAGGGAGAACAGCATAAAAATAACAGATCTCCCATTTAAGATTGAAATGAGGAGGAATTTCTTCTCTGAGGGTCCTGAGTCTTTGGAATTCTCTTCCACAGCGTACTGTGTAGGCTCAGTATTGGATATGTTCAAGGCTGAGTTAGACAGATTTTTGAATGATAAGGGAGTCCAGGGTTATGGGGGACAGGCATGAAAACGGAGTTAAGGCTACCATCAAATCAGCCATATCTTAGAGAATGGCAGAACAGGTTTGATGGGTCAAATGGCCTACTCTTGCTCTTATGAATCAAACAGAAATAGAGATAATGAAAGAAAGATTAGATCAAGAGAGAACAAAGAGAAACAGAAAGGAAAAGTAAGAATAAAATGTAAAATCATACAATTTGACATTTTTAAAATCTGCAAAAATTCGCAAGCTGAAAGAATAAGACTTCATACTTTTAATTAATCACTTTCTGAGCAAGAGATTGATTGGCAGTCACCAACAATAATCATGTTTTAAAAAGATGCTTACACTAACTAAAAGTAGCTTTCTGTGATGGGTTTAGTAGGCATTTAGCTTACAAATGCAACAACTTCATGAAAATCACAACTGGGATTAAGTATGAAATGCCATTTTCACAAAGCGATGTAAATAAGCAAGCACCTTGTGGTGATTCACCGTTCACAAGGTGCGTCGTCCTCATCACCAGTTACTGGCCAATTTGCACTTTAATAATGGCCGGTACCATTCACCATGCCGGTTGTTATTTTATCAAAGTCTAACCCATCATACAAGCTTGTGATTCTCCACGGTCAGTTGTTTACCAGCAAATTGAAATTGGTATAAAGAGGGTTCCACTGAATAAGAGGTTGTTCTTTTGACCTTGGTGCTGCTTAACATCTGTCTGCCCAGGAAGCCAATCATTAATTTTGTTTTATTTATTCTTTCATGGGATTTGGGTGTCATTTGCAAAGTCAACATCCGTTGCCCATCCCTAATTGCCCTTGGGCTGAATGACTTGCTAGGCAATTACAGAGGGCAGTTAGTCAACCACATTGCTGTGGTTCTTGAGTCACATGTAGGTTACTACACCAGGTAAGGACAGCAGATTTCCTTCCCTAAAAGATATTAGTGAAACAGATGGGCTTTTACGACAATCAATGATAGTTTCATTTATAAGGGTCAGTGATGGAGAACTGAATGAAGGCCGCTGTCCTGTCTCTCTGGTAAAGAATGGGAGGCAAGAGAAGAAGGAAACCATTTTCATACATGTTCATCATATGAGAATAATAATCTTTATTATTGTCACAAGTAGACTTACATTGACACTGCATTGAAATTACTGTGAAAATCCCCTAGTCGCCACATACCGGCACCTGATCGGGTACACGGAGGGAGAATTCAGAATGTCCAATTCACTCAACAGCATGTATTTCGTGACTTATGGGAGGAGGGAGGAAACTGGAGCACCCAGAGGAAATCCACGCGGACGTGGGGAGAAGGTGCAGATTCTGCACAGAGGTGACCCAAGCGGGAATTCAATCTGGGACCCTGATGCTGTGAAGCAACCGTGCTAAAGTGCCGCTCACAGGCTCTGGGTGCCACTAGGGAGCGCAATGTGGCCAGTAGATGGCAGGAGAAACCACCCGCAGGCTTCCTGTCAGCCAGTATTCCTTACAAGATCTACCAGTACCTTGTGAGGTGCGCAATCAGGATCCTGCCCACAATGGGTGCGGCCAAGCCTAAGTAGGTTTTAAACTTTTAAAAATAAATTTAGAGTACCCAATTCATTTTCCAATTAAGGGGCAATTTAGCGTGGCCAATCCACCTACCCAGCACAGCTTTGGGTTGTGGGGGCAAAACCCTCGCAGACGCGGGGAGAATATTGAAAACTCCACATGGACAGTGACCCAGAGCCAGGATCGAACCTGGGACCTCGGCGTCTTGAGGCAGCAGTGCAAACTACTGCGCCACCATGCTGCCCCAGTAGGTCTTAAACTTACGAAGGCATACTCACCCAGGATCTACCGGCCTCTCGACATCTAATGTACTCCCGAGGGAGTCCCCAGCCGGGTGCCGTTCAGTACTGGTCCACTGGTCCCCACAAACGTGGACAGGGGTGGGGGGGCGCCCAGGCCATCGGAGGCCCCTTTGCGGTCAGGGACAGTGCAGGATGGCCCTCTGGCCCTCCCCCTTGAACACAGGCACCCTGACACTGCCACCCTGGTGCCAAGGTGCCCAGGTGCACTGCAAAGCTGATACAAGCATTGCCAGGCATCAGTTCCAGGATGGTACTGCCAAGTGTCAGGGCCTGAGGGGGGGACCATGCCCATGAAAGGAGGCTGGAGGGGGTATAAAGGGTGGGGGGGGGGGGGGGGTTGCAGGGCGGGTATGAAGAGGCCTCAGGAAGGTTGGGGTTAAAGGGTGGGGGTCCTGGAAGAGAGTGGGGCCCAAATGTTGGATGGGATGGCCTGAGAAGGGGGGCCCCTCAACGACCCCATAGCGGGGTGACATCACTTCAGGGGCTGTGGGTAACATTGCCCTTGGGTGGGGGATACAGGGGACTCGCAAACGTACTTGGCGATCAGGGCGCTGTTTCAAAATGGCAGTCCGATCTCTGAGGAGCTGATTTGGCCAGTGAGTTCAGTTCCCCAGTGATGAAAATAATTCGGTGGGCTAAACTGGTGAGAAATACCTCAGCGATGAAAAAAGTGGCTAAGTGTGGTTAGATAGCGTTGGGGAACTCACCGATGGAGCAGGCAGGAAACTCCCAGCAAAACCCCCCACAAATAACACTTAGAAACCTTTCAGGTAGATCGTGCCCTCAGAGTAAGTTGTCTGCCATAAGCCCAATAGGAGGTAGATGGTGGCTCACTGGTGGTAAAGACTGGACCAGAGGCTCAGGCTAAATTCTCTGGGATTATGGGTTCAAATCCAACCACAGCAGACGCTGGAATTTAAATTTAACTATTTGATAAAAATCTGGACTTGAAAACTAGTGACCATATTATCGATTGTTGTAAAAACCCATCTGGAAGCATGGCGAGAAGGCAAGCAGAATGCTTGCACAGCAGCTTAGAAAGAGGGAACAGCTAGGGAGATGGGGAAAGTAAAGGATGGGGACGGATGCCTGGTTGAAGACTCAGCAGGGGTGACTATGGCATTCAAGGAGTTTTATAGTAGGCTGTACGGGTCAGAACCCCCAGCTGGGCCTGAAGAGATGAGGCACTTCCTAGGGGGGCTGAATTTCCCGAAGGTGGACTGGTAGAAGGGCTTGGGGGCCTCGATCGGGTTGGAAGAGATAGCAGAGGGTCTGAAGGCCATGCAGTCGGATAAAGCCCCGGGGCCGGACGGGTACCCAGTGGAGTTCTACAAAAAGTTCTTTGTAAAAAAGTATATTGGGGCCGCTGTTGTTGAAGGCATTCAATGAGGCAAGGGAGCGTGGGGTGCTTCCCCCGATGATGTCACAGGCCACGATTTCACTGATCCTGAAGCGGGACAACGACCCGGAGCTGTGTGGATCCTATAGGCCGATATCCCTATTGAATGTGGACGCTAAACTGCTGGCCAAAATTTTGTCATTGAGGATTGTGTGTCGGAAGTTATTGGGGAGGACCAGACGGGGCTTGTTAAAGGAAGGCAGTTGGTGGCCAATGTAAGAAGGTTGTTAAATGTGATCATGATGCCCCCGGAAGATTGAAGGAACTGGAAGCGAAGTATGAGCTGGAGCAGGAGGAAATGCTTAGATACGTGCAGGTTCGAGATTTTGCCAGAAAGGAGATACAGAGCTTCCCGGTGGAGCCGGCCTCCACATTGCTGGAGGAGGTGCTGACGACAGGGGGACTGGACAAGGGGGTAGTGTCGGCGGTTTACGGAGCTATTTTGGAAGAGGAGAAGGCACCACTGGAAGGGATCAAAGCAAAGTGGGAGGAAGAGTTGGGAGAGGATATGGAGGAGGGGTTCTGGTATGAGGTGCTCCGGAGGGTGAATACCTCCACCTCGTGCGTGAAGTTGGGGCTGATACAGCTGAAGGTGGTATACAGAGCACACCTCACGAGGGCGAGGGTGAGCCGATTCTTTGAAGGAAAAGAAGATGTATGTGAACGTTGCCACGTTCATATGTTTTGGTCCTGTCCAAAGCTAGAGGGTTACTGGAAGGAGGTTTTTAGGGTAATTTCTAAAGTGGTGCATGTGAAACTGGATCGGGGCCCCCGGGAGGCCATATTAGGGGTGTCGGATGAGCCGGGGTTGGAAACGGGTGCGGAGGCAGATGTTGTAGCCTTCGCCTCGTTGATCGCCCGAAGGCGGATCCTGATGGGTTGGAGAGCAACCTCTCCACCCTGTGCCCTGGCGTGGCGGGGTGATCTGTTGGAATTCTTGACTCTTGAGAAGGTTAAGTTTGAACTGAGGGGAAGGGTAGAAGGGTTCTACAATTCATGGGCATTATTCATTATGCACTTTCTAGAACTGGATAACATCGAACATTAGTTGGGGGGGTGGGTGGGAGGGATGGGAGGAGGGGGGCGATGGGTGTTAATGGTGGCTATGGGTGATTCCTTTTTGTCATTTGTTTATGTGAACATGCGGGCGAATGTTTTCGGTTTGGTGGGGGGATGGAATCGTTGTTATTGATATGGGGATTGACATATTTGTTACTGATTATTGTTTATTGTTGGTGGGTGTAAATTTGGGAGAAAATGTGAAAAAAGAGAATAAAGAAAGTTTTTTTTAAAATGATGCCCCCGGAAGTTAGGGAGGTGGAGGTAGT
The DNA here is from genome assembly GCF_047496885.1 of Scyliorhinus torazame. NCBI lineage: Eukaryota > Metazoa > Chordata > Chondrichthyes > Carcharhiniformes > Scyliorhinidae > Scyliorhinus > Scyliorhinus torazame. The sequence continues at coordinate 111,110,190 of NC_092720.1, read as the reverse complement.
GGTCACAATGGATGCAGAAAAGGCTTTTGATCGAGTAGAATGGGAATATCTGTGGGAGGTACTGCGACGGTTTGGATTTGGGCGGGGCTTTATTGAATACACGACAGGGTAGTTTCCAGAGTGTGGGTAGGAGGTGGGAAGATCTCTGACATCTACAAGGAACTTATGGGGTCAGAGGGACGCAGACGGTGGAGAAGAAGCGCAAGTGGGTGTCATAATATACACCAGTATATCATGGTGCAGACACACACTGATGGACACACAGTGGGACCAATCAACATGCACAACACCGCAGCCAATCACCAGTGAGAGCACATGCACTATAAAGACAGGGGACATCAGAGTTCCCGCTCATTCGAGTAGCAGCCAGCTAGGAGCACAGAGCACACAGCCTGCAACACAGACATTCACCATGTGCTGAGTGCATCAACTGGTTAGGAGAAGGCAAAGGTCTTTAGTTAAAGCTGGTATCTTATTTACCCATAGTTCAAGTATGTTTAAATAGTTAACCTTTTAATAAAATAGTGTTGCACTACTTCAAGTGTTGGTGACCTGTATGTGATCCAGAACACCCAACATCAGTGGGAAGAGGAGCTGGGCGGAGGGATACAGGATGGTCCCTGGGCGGATGCGTCGAGTAGAGTCAACGCGTCCACAACATGTGCCAGGCTCAGCCTGATACAGTTTAAGGTTGTTCACCGGGCTCACATGACAGTGGCCTGGATGAGCAGGTTCTTATGGGTAGAAGATAGGTGTGCAAGGTGTGCGGGAGGACCAGCGAACCATGTCGTTTTCTCTGTTCCTGTGGATGTCAGGTTGGTTAACGTTTCCCTGCCCCCCGCCCCCTCCCACCTACCTCCCTGGCTCTACTTTATTGTTCCCTGTCTCCCCCCCCCCCCCCCCCCCCCCCCCCTGGGGATGTAGATCAGGATGGGTCTCAATAGGAAGAGGTACCTGGGCAGCACGTTCATTTTGATCGTCTGGACTCTCCCCGCGAGGGTGAGTGGGAGAGTGTTCCATCTTTGCAGGTCCTTTTTTACTTCCTCCGTCAGACTGGCGAGGTTCCATTTGTGGATCCCTTTCCAGTTATGGGCTATTTGGATCCCCAGGGCTTGTTTAAACGGCAGTCCGGTTCGTGCTGCCTCACCTACTTGTGGGTGTACTGAGAAGATCTCGCTTTTGCTCATGTTGAGTTTGTAGCCCGAGAAGGCGCCAAACTCTTTCAGGAGCGCGATAATTCCGTCCATGCTGCTCTGTGGGTCCGAGATGTAGAGGAGCAGGTCACCTGCATAGAGTGAGACTCTGTGCTCTCTGCCGCCCCTTCGGATCCCCCTCCAGCTTTTTGCCACTCTGAGCGCAATTGCTGGTGACTCGATCGCTAGAGCGAACAGCAGTGGGGGCAGTGGGCATCCTTGTCTGGTGCCCCTGTGCAGCTGGAAGTATGGGGAGTTGGTGTTGTTTGTCCGTACGCTCGCCATGGGAGCGTTGTATAGGAGTTTTACCCAGGAGGTGAATCCTGTTCCAAGCCCGAACTGCTCCAGTACCTCTATGAGATATTTCCATTCGACTCTGGCGAAGGCCTTTTCTGCGTCTAGGGAGACGATCACCTCTGGTGTTCTCTCCCCGGAGGGGGTCATTATCACGTTCAGCAGGCGCCGGATGTTGGAGGTAAGCTGTCTACCTTTGACAAAGCCCGTCTGGTCTTTTGCGACCAGCTCTGGCACGCAGTCTTCTAGCCTTTTGGCTAGAATCTTGGCCAGTATTTTGGCATCTGCGTTCAGCAGTGAGATGGGTCTGTCTGACCCACATTCCATTGGGTCTTTATCTTTCTTAGGTATCAGCGAGATTGAGGCCTGAGCTAGCGTGGGTGGCAGTGTGCCCTTGGCCAGCGAGTCTGTGAACATCTCCCGCAGGTGCGGGGCCAGTGCTGTCCAAACTTTTTGTAGAAGTCCGCCGGGAATCCGTCCGGTCCCGGTGCCTTCCCCGCCTGCATGGAGCTTATGCTGTCCATGATCTCTCCCAGTGCTAGTGGTGCTTCCAGGCCACATTTTCCGCCCTCCCCCACGACTGATATGTCCAGTCCATCAAGGAACCGTTTCATCCCGGACTCTCCCATTGGGGGCTCTGAGGTGTACAGCCCTTGGTAAAAGGCCCTGAATGCCTTGTTGATCTTTTCTGGCTCTGTTTGTAATGTGCCTCTAGTATCACTGATTTGTGCAATTTCTCTGGTGACTGCCTGTTTTCTCAGCTGGTGTGCCAGCAGGCGGCTGGCTTTGCCTCCGTGTTCGTATAGGGTCCCACGTGCTTGCCGGAATTGAAGCACTGCTTTCCTGGTGGAGAGCAGATTAAAGTTCCTTTGTAACTCTTTCCTCTCCGCCAGGAGCTCCACAGTCGGGGCCTCTGAGTATTTACGGTCTACCTCCAGTGTGGAGTCGACCAGCTGCTGCCTAGCCGCCCTTTCCTCCCTATCTCTTCCCACTTTGAAAGCGATGATTTCCCCTCTTAGTACGGCCTTTAGCGCTTCCCAGAAAGTGGAGGGTGAGACCTCCCCGTTCTGATTGTTCTCCATGTATTCTGCTATGGCCTGCGATATCTTTTCATTGAAGGCCTTGTCAGCTAGTAGGGCAATGTCCAACCTCCATGTGGGGCGTTGGGCCCTAC